>NC_081178.1:21991996-22355329 GCF_012432095.1 Onychostoma macrolepis
GATAAGAGTCCAACACCGTGGTATAATGAGCACACTCGTGCCCTAAAGAGAGCAGCCCGGAAAATGGAGCGCAGCTGGAGGAAAACTAAATTAGAGGTATTTCGTTTAGCTTGGCGGAAAGTACTCTATCCTACAGAAAAGCATTAAAACTGCTAGATCTGATTACTTTTCGTCTCTTCTAGAAGAAAACAAACATAACCCCGGTATTTATTCAATACAGTAACTAAATTAAGGAAAAACAAGCATCAACAGGTGTTGGCATTTCCCAAGAGCATAGCAGTAATGACTTTATGAACTACTTCACTTCCAAGATCGATACTATCAGAGATAAAATTGTATCCCTGCAGCCGTCAGCTACAGTATCGCATCAGATAGCGCACTATAGACCCCTGAGGAACAATTCCACTCATTCTCTACTGTGGGAGAGGAAGAATTGTATAAACTTGTTAAATCATCTAAACCAACAACATGTATGTTAGATCCGATTCCATCTAAACTACTAAAAGAGCTGCTTCCAGAAGTCATAGATCCTCTTTTGGCTATTATTAATTCATCATTGTCATTAGGATATGTCCCCAAAACCTTCAAATTGGCTGTTATTAAGCCTCTCATTAAAAACCACAACTTGACCCCAAAGATCTAGTTAATTACAGACCGATCTCAAATCTCCTTTTCTGTCAAAGATACTAGAAAAGGTAGTATCCTCACAATTATATTCCTTCCTAGAGAAAAATTATATCTGTGAGGAATTCCAGTCAGGATTTAGATCGTATCATAGTACTGAGACTGCTCTCATTAGAGTTACAAATGACCTGCTTCTATCATCTGATCGTGGTTGTATCTCTTTATTAGTTCTACTGGATCTTAGTGCTGCGTTCGACACTATCGACCACAACATTCTTTTGAATAGACTACAAAACTTTGTTGGCATTAGTGGAAGTGCCTTAGCATGGTTCAAATCGTACTTATCTGACCGCCATCAGTTCGTAGCAGTGAATGAAGAGGTATCATATCGATCACAAGTGCAGTATGGATTACCTCAAGACTCAGTACTAGGGCCGTTACTTTTCACGCTCTATATGTTACCCTTGGGAGATATTATCAGGAGACATGGTGTTAGCTTTCACTGTTATGCTGATGATACTCAGCTCTATATTTCTTTATGCCCGGTGAAACACACCAAATTGAGAAACTAACGGAATGCATAGTCGATATAAAAACTGGATGACGAGTAATTTTTACTGCTAAATTCTGAAAAACAGAGGTGTTAATTATCGGACCTAAAACCCCACATGTAATAACCTAGAACATTATCTAACACTTGACGGCTGCTCTGTCAATTCTTCTTCATCAGTCAGGAACCTAGGTGTGCTGTTCGATAGCAATCTGTCATTTGAAAGCCATGTTTCTAGCATCTGTAAAACTGCATTTTTTAATCTCAAAAGCATATCTAAATTGCGACCAATGCTCTCAACGTCAAATGCAGAAATGTTAATTCATGCGTTTATGACCTCAAGGTTAGACTATTGTAATGCTTTATTGGGTGGTTGTTCTGCACGCTTGATCATCAAACTACAGTTAGTCCAAAATGCAGCAGCTAGAGTCCTTACTAGAACCAGGAAATATGATCATATTAGCCCGGTTCTGTCAACACTGCATTGGCTCCCTATCAAGCATCGGATAGATTTTAAAATCTTGTTAATTACTTATAAAGCCCTGAATGGTTTAGCTCCTCAGTACTTGAGCGAGCTCTTATCGCATTATAGTCCTCCACGTCCGCTGCGTTCTCAAAACTCTGGCCGTTTGATAATACCTAGAATATCAAAATCGACTGCGGGCGGCAGATCCTATTCTTATTTAGCACCCAAACTCTGGAACAGTCTACCTAACACTGTTCGGGAGGCAGACACACTCTGTCAGTTTAAATCTAGATTAAAGACCCATCTCTTTAGCCTGGCTTACACATAACACATTAATACGCTTCTATTATTCAAATCCGTTAAAGGATTGTTAGGCTGCATCAATTAGATCAACCGGAACCGGGAACACTCCCCATAACACACGATGTACTCGTTACATCGTAAGTTGAATGGCATCTACGCTAATATTTGTCTGTTTCTTTCCTAGTCTGTTTCTCAGTCCGTATCCGATCAGATGGTGGATCAGCACCAAGAGATGATGTCTACAGCCCTGATCGTCAGCGGAGACCAGGACACCCAGATGACCCCCAGAGATATATCCCCAGATATATCAACCAAAAATAACAAAATAACTAAAATATAATAAAATACCTAACTACATAATACTACTATTGTTAGAAATTGCAACAAAATTAAAATAGAAATATAAACTTTTGAACTGCGGGTTTCGTCTGGTCAGAGGAGAACTGGCCCCCCGACTGAGCCTGGTTTCTCCCAAGGTTTTTTTCTCCATTCTGTCACAGAGGGAGTTTTGGTTCCTTGCCGCTGTCGCCTCTGGCTTGCTCAGTTGGGGACACATTATTTCTAGCGATTATCGCCGATTTGATTGCACAGATACTATTTAAACTAAACTGAGCTAGACAATGACATCTCTGAATTCAATAATGAAATGCCTTTAACTGAAAATTTAAAATTGAGTGTTTAATCTTATCATTATACATTACTGACACTCTATCCTCCAATTTGATACTGTTAAGTGCTTTGACACAATCTGTATTGTAAAAGCGCTATATAAATAAAGGTGACTATTATTTGTATAAATTACATTTAAATAACACATTGAGGTAGTGAATAAGAATTTGAAATTGAATGATAGGAAGGGGAATTTACTCAATTGCAATTCAAAGAAATCCAACAGCCAAATTTAGCCTATTTAATTCTTGATAAGAGCATGTTTGTTTGTTTTTCCAGTTGATCTGATGTCTAATGAATTGAACTAAGTTTAATATTGTCAAAACAAGTCCACCACAATGCATTGAGACAACTTAATAAAATATGAAACATAAAAATGTATTGATTCCTGCTAAAACCTTATTTTATTATTTAAAACTGCACTTGTAACAGTTTAGCCCTATTAAAATTC
The DNA here is from genome assembly GCF_012432095.1 of Onychostoma macrolepis. Taxonomy (NCBI): domain Eukaryota; kingdom Metazoa; phylum Chordata; class Actinopteri; order Cypriniformes; family Cyprinidae; genus Onychostoma; species Onychostoma macrolepis. Next base: position 21,995,060 of record NC_081178.1, read on the forward strand.
TTAAATTTATTTGCTAAATTCAGATACATGCATTCAGATTCATGGATTGAACTGGAATTTACAATACATTCTCATTTAAATCTAACTAAATACCACACATCCCTGTTGTTTTGCAAGGAGAAGTAACATTCTTATTTGTCCTCATTATTTTTACATCTGCATTTAAGTATCAGTTTTTAAGAACTTACCAGACAGGATGATGCACAAAGAAAACATGCCAGCAGTAATGCATATCGCCTTAACCTGCCGACTGATAATACATAAAAATGAGCAACTTCCAAATCATTCAAAACATGAAACCATTTTGACCAAAATGACAAATGTGACAAATAGTGATTACCTGGTGGATTTAATTTCTTCACGGATGGTATGACCATGGCTAAGTCCGCTGTTCTCCTAGAAGGATTTAACGTCAGCTTGTGAGCTAAGTACATGTTCTCCCGACCTTAAACCAGTGTTCTGTTAAGTTGGTCACACTGCTCTGAAATTGGATAACGTGACATGTAGGTGGCACAACACAGCTGTCCTTAGTAATACTCTTTTGTTTATCCAGTTTTTCTTTGTTTAAGATGATTGACATTAGATGCCAACTGTCTTGCAGATAGTTAACTCTCGCTATTGGAACTACAAAATTCAGCATTTATTTTTTCCCTGTTTATCCAAAAAAATAAGAACACAAGTTAGAACACAAGAGTTTCTCTGAGAGGGCCGACACAGTGGCACTGTGGCACTTTCACAACATTATTCCACTTTTATTACAAGGAAAATATACCAAAAATAACCATCAGTTACTTATATCAGTTACAACTGATAAAAAGGGCAAGAGGGCACCAACGAAGGGCTATTTGAATTTAACCCTCTACCGCACGCATTATGATAGACCTATAAAAAAAAATATTTGACTCTTTTTCTTTTCTTGGAATGGCTTAACTTGAAGTGCTGTAAAAAAAAAAAAATGGGAAAAAATATTATTTTAAGGTACTTTATGATTTGTTGCCATACGGCAACAACATACAACAGTGGATCTAACTTAGAATAAGTGTAAGTTTACTTACAGTTAATATTTTCCTCACAAATGTTTGTGGTGATTCAACTGGTGTTCTAATAAGCTTTAACACGGTACTTATAACCTTATACATACTTTCCAACAACTTCTGCTTTTATTTATTCCATTCTTTTTAGCTGAATGCTTTATATTATTTGAATTTCAATACATTTTTCATGAATATTATTTAAATTTCAAATTTATACAGTTAAAACAAATCTAATACTGTACGTCATGTATCATAAAACACTGACATAAAACCAAAAACACTGCAGTTCATGAAAATTCAACATTACGCAATCTTATGTGAGGAAGACTATGAACTTGAGGCTGAGCACCCCCCACCCTCCAATAATCCTTGAAACGTTATGTATGAAACTTCTCAAAGCAGTTTTTTTTTTTCAGAGGTGAGACACAGGTATACCTCACATTTGGTGCATTTCATCCTAACAACATCCTTACAGCCAGGATACATGCATCTACCTTTTAAGACACCATGGTAGGCCAGTGGCTCACTGATGTAATGTTACCTGTATTCATATCTAATCAAAAGTAAAATTGCCATTTAAATTTGATTGTATCCATTATACACACGCCATTACCATACAACTAATCAACATTATATCACTAGCATTAATGATGTTATTGTTACAGCTTAACAGATTGCAGCTGACCTTGCTAGCTAGCTAAACTATTGCAATAATATCATTCCACTATTGCACAGAGTTGCCGCTACAACACATACATTTGATTGATTTACCAAAATATAATTTCATAAAAACTTTTTGAGTAGTGAATATGTCGTTATAACTTATCTGAGGTGATCTTTATGATTTTTGTGCATGTGACACGGGCTGGTCCTTGTTTTTTACTGACGTTTTAGTTTGCTTTCAGCAACTACTGACAAGAGACGGCAGTCTATCAGAAATTGCTCCACAGAAAAAAACTGCATGTCACGTGACTTAACCAAAGCACATCATTGGCTAAACAAAGGTCTTCTCTTTCCAACAAAAAAAATGAGAATGTTCTCTTAAAGACACAGTGGCAAGGAAATTAACACAAAGTGTATGTTGCCATATGGCAACACCATGCGGTAGAGGGTTAAGATTAGCCCACCCCAGAAATATGGAAAATATTAACCAGATTGCAGGTGAGAACAACCATGATGGGTTTGTTCCAGTAGAGGCAGACCTGTCGTGTGTGTGTGTGTGTGTGTGTGTTGTGTGTGTGTGTGTGCAATTATTACTTTGAGAAGAAAAATGTCTGTTATGGTTGGTTTCAATATCACGTTAAATGTGTAAAAACATCTGACATGATTTATCTTGCATTCATTTTATACATTTCAAAACAGCAATTTTAACAGGGGCTTGTAGATTTTTATACATCACTCTTTAAATCTATGGGATTCCATCAGCCTATGGGATTGTTTCCCTACTTTTAGTCAATTAAAAGGTGAAAATTTTAAGTTCAACTGCTTGGAAAACAAATAGAAAAGACACACCTGGCCTTAACAAGTCGCATAAAGCTGGGTGTTTCCAGAGTGTTGCCAAAGTCCATGACAACAATAGATGCCATGCTTTAAACAGCACATTCTCGTTGTAACGCCATGTACTTATGTAAGTCTGCCAGTTTATTGTAAGGTGTTGAGAATGAGCTGTTTAAATTCAACATTACGCAATCTTATGTGAGGAAGACTATGAACTTGAGGCTGAGCACCCCCCCCCCCTCCTCCGATAATCCTTGAAACGTTATGTATGAAACTTCTCAAAGCAGTTTTTTTTTTTTCCAGAGGTGAGACACAGGTATACCTCACATTTGGTGCATTTCATCCTAACAACATCCTTACAGCCAGGATACATGCATCTACCTTTTTGAGACACCATGGTAGGCCAGTGGCTCACTGATGTAATGTTACCTGTATTCATATCTAATCAAAAGTAAAATTGCCATTTAAATTTGATTGTATCCATTATACACACGCCATTACCATACAACTAATCAACATTATATCACTAGCATTAATGATGTTATTGTTACAGCTTAACAGATTGCAGCTGACCTTGCTAGCTAGCTAAACTATTGCAATAATATCATTCCACTATTGCACAGAGTTGCCGCTTGGCAACATATACATTTGATTGATTTACCAAAATATAATTTCATAAAAACTTTTTTGAGTAGTGAATATGTCGTTATAACTTATCTGAGGTGATCTTTATGATTTTTGTGCATGTGACACGGGCTGGTCCTTGTTTTTACTGACGTTTTAGTTTGCTTTCAGCAACTACTGACAAGAGACGGCAGTCTATCAGAAATTGCTCCACAGAAAAAACTGCATGTCATGTGACTTAACCAAAGCACATCATTGGCTAAACAAAGGTCTTCTCTTCCAACAAAAAATGAGAATGTTCTCTTAAAGACACAGTGGCAAGGAAATTAACACAAAGTGTATGTTGCCATATGGCAACACCATGCGGTAGAGGGTTAAGATTAGCCCACCCCAGAAATATGGAAAATATTAACCAGATTGCAGGTGAGAACAACCATGATGGGCTTGTTCCAGTAGAGGCAGACCTGTCATGTGTGTGTGTGTGTGTGTGTGTGTGTGTGTGTGTGTGTGTGTGTGTGTGTGTGTGCAATTATTACTTTGAGAAGAAAAATGTCTGTTATGGTTGGTTTCAATATCAGCCTATGGGATTGTTTCCCTACTTTTAGTCAATTAAAAGGTGAAAATTTTAAGTTCAACTGCTTGGAAAACAAATAGAAAAGACACACCTGGCCTTAACAAGTCGCATAAAGCTGGGTGTTTCCAGAGTGTTGCCAAAGTCCATGACAACAATAGATGCCATGATTTAAACAGCTCATTCTCGTTGTAACGCCATGTACTTATGTAAGTCTGCCAGTTTATTGTAAGGTGTTGAGAATGAGCTGTTTAAAATGAATTCAAGGATTATTGGAGGGGTGGGGGTTGCTCAGCCTCAAGTTCATAGTCTTCCTCACATAAGATTGCGTAATGTTGAATTTTCATGAACTGCAGTGTTTTTGGTTTTATGTCAGTGTTTTATGATACATGACGTACAGTATTAGATTTGTTTTAACTGTATAAATTTGAAATTTAAATAATATTCATGAAAATGTATTGAAATTCAAATAATATAAAGCATTCAGCTAAAAGAATGGAATAAATAAAAGCAGAAGTTGTTGGAAAGTATGTATAAGGTTATAAATACCGTGTTAAAGCTTATTAGAACACCAGTTGAATCACCACAAACATTTGTGAGGAAAAATATTAACTGTAAGTAAACTTACACTTATTCTAAGTTAGATCCACTGTTGTATGTTGTTGCCGTATGGCAACAAATCATAAAGTACCTTAAAATAATATTTTTTCCCATTTTTTTTTTTTTTTACAGCACTTCAAGTTAAGCCATTCCAAGAAAAGAAAAAGAGTCAAATATTTTTTATAGGTCTATCATAATGCGTGCGGTAGAGGGTTAAATTCAAATAGCCATTCGTTGGTGCCCTCTTGCCCTTTTATCAGTTGTAACTGATATAAGTAACTGATGGTTATTTTTGGTATATTTTCCTTGTAATAAAAGTGGAATAATGTTGTGAAAGTGCCACAGTGCCACTGTGTCGGCCCTCTCAGAGAAACTCTTGTGTTCTAACTTGTGTTCTTATTTTTGGATAAACAGGGAAAAAATAACTGCTGAATTTTGTAGTTCCAATAGCGAGAGTTAACTATCTGCAAGACAGTTGGCATCTAATGTCAATCATCTTAAACAAAGAAAACTGGATAAACAAAAGAGTATTACTAAGGACAGCTGTGTTGTGCCACCCACATGTCACGTTATCCAATTTCAGAGCAGTGTGACCAACTTAACAGAACACTGGTTTAAGGTCGGGAGAACATGTACTTAGCTCACAAGCTGACGTTAAATCCTTCTAGGAGAACAGCGGACTTAGCCATGGTCATACCATCCGTGAAGAAATTAAATCCACCAGGTAATCACTATTTGTCACATTTGTCATTTTGGTCAAAATGGTTTCATGTTTTGAATGATTTGGAAGTTGCTCATTTTTATGTATTATCAGTCGGCAGGTTAAGACGATATGCATTACTGCTGGCATGTTTTCTTTGTGCATCATCCTGTCTGGTAAGTTCTTAAAAACTGATACTTAAATGCAGATGTAAAAATAATGAGGACAAATAAGAATGTTACTTCTCCTTGCAAAACAACAGGGATGTGTGGTATTTAGTTAGATTTAAATGAGAATGTATTGTAAATTCCAGTTCAATCCATGAATCTGAATGCATGTATCTGAATTTAGCAAATAAATTTAAGAATTTTAATAGGGCTAAACTGTTACAAGTGCAGTTTTAAATAATAAAATAAGGTTTTAGCAGGAATCAATACATTTTTATGTTTCATATTTTATTAAGTTGTCTCAATGCATTGTGGTGGACTTGTTTTGACAATATTAAACTTAGTTCAATTCATTAGACATCAGATCAACTGCGGAGAAACAAACAAACATGCTCTTATCAAGAATTAAATAGGCTAAATGTGGCTGTTGGATTTCTTTGAATTGCAATTGAGTAAATTCCCCTTCCTATCATTCAATTTCAAATTCTTATTCACTACCTCAATGTGTTATTTAAATGTAATTTATACAAATAATAATAATAATTTATACATAGGCTACTTATCTTTAGTGTATGATCTCATAGCCTAATCGAAAAACCCACGCAAAATATCTGTAATGAGCTGCTGGTCGTATGCAGACGGGTTTAACGACAACGCCTCATATATAGTTTGCACCAAAGTATTCAATATTCTCCGCATTTATAAAAAAACTCGTGACAGCTGTAACAAAGCGCTGCCCCATATGATGATAGGTTTTCCACTGACTAGTGTTGGATAAAATTTGGTTTATACAACGTAACTGCTTTGTTTTTTATGACTAATAATAGCTGCTTAGCCTACATAAGCTCAAATAAAAGAGAAAGGGTGTAGAATCGCCTGTGGCTTGAACTAAAGATTCTAGATTTGAACGCAAGATTCTATCGGAGCGCTCCTGCTAAAAATAAGTTATGAGACAGTGACGTATTCAACTGCAAGTGCAAGAAACAAACTGATTTACAAAGTTTTTAAGCATACATCTGTTGGTTATGTTCAGTGTTATAGCCTTGGTGATGTTGAGATTTTAGTACGGCACAAATCTTTCATATTCTATCTCAAACAGCTGTTGCGCCACAGTTTAAAGAGACTTTTTAAAATCCTATCTAGGATATATCCATATGGAAATTTATACAGAATATATTTCTGTTTGTGATGGATCCTTGTCTTCTGCTCTTCCTTTCTGAAACTCTTAAACACAGTTTTATACTGTCATTTTTAGCTTTACATTTTAGGAGGGATGTGCGTCTTATTCATTTTACTCATTGTTATAAATTTTCTATGTGGCTAATGTTATTTATAATTATACTAACATTTGTATTTCAAATAATTCAGATTTCTATTTTATTTTTTCGAATTTCTATTTAGTCTATTTCAGTCTTTCACATTATCATAAAGTTTTGATAAATAGCTACACCTCCACATTTCATTAAGCAGCACAGCCATTTTCAAGTATGAACAGTTTCTTGAGCACCATGCACATGAGCATATTAATGATTTTCTGAAGGATGTGTCATGGAAGGTTGGAGAGCAGGGTAAAGTTGGTTTTATATTGGCATATTCACAACATTCACACATTTCCGCGTTCAATAACTTTCTAATTATATGTGCAATAAAGTTATTTTTTTTTTTGCAAATTCTAATCAGCGACATCATTGTCAACCTACTACATATTTTTTTTCACAATCAATCGAAATGGGAAGGTATTGTTTTAATGTCATATTTACTTGCGAATGTCCACTGAATGTCCAATGTACTGTAGTGCGGTAAACAAGATAGGGACCATCTAAAAAGTTCTTTTTTTTTTTTTTTTTTTTTTTTACCATTGTGTGCAAACAGACAACTACATTTTGGCCAACTACAGACGTACCCGCAAATATCACTCACATTTTGCCTTCTAATGCTCCTTTAGCAACAATAAAAATTGCAATGTAATGATGGCGTTTGAAAAGATGTTTAGGAAATGACAAACAATGAACATGTACATGAACTGTAATTTGGAAACCTTCCAGTTCAATAACTTTCCAAAGTAGGGTCACCCCGCAACAAAACAACTTGCTAAATATTTATTTGGGCCTAAACAACATACTACAAGTTTTTTAATCTACTATTATTTGCTCTAGATGTTCAATATCTACTCACATTGTATTCAATGGGGTTCTTCAACCTTCCAGTTCAACGTGATCTCATGATAATTCGTATGCATTTTACGTAAAATGTGGTTCTATAAAATGTATGTTTACTTACGTTTTTCCAGGCACTAAAACGTACAATACTTACGTATTTTCAGCATTTAAACGTACAAAACTGACGTATTGACGACATCTAAAAATAAATCCTTATGAATATTGAAATCGCGGCATTAATTTCATTATTAGTTGCTTTTAGTTGTCATATCAATGACCTTGTTTTCAATGGCATCATTAAATAGTTTACTTAATACGAAATGATAACATTTCGTTTTGTTGTGTGATTTCTGCTGCCAGCTCGTTTCCAATAATAGGCCCACATAATGTTAAACAAGACTTCACTTTAAACCTTAAAATAAATAACATTTGAAATCGTTTACCCTTTACTTGTCATGTACTTTGTTTGCCATGGGCCACAAAAGGCGTTTTTCTGCCGTGTTTCTGGTGAGGTGTGTATTTGAATGATGCTAGCACGCGCGCGCCTTCACGAGTTCACAGAGAGCGAGAGGATCAGGGAAATCTGGATAATATTTTCAGCAATTAACAACATAAATTCTGCTCTGCACCTCACACAAACCTACTGTATTCCGTCAGAGAGGACTGCGGCTGCAACGCATCGTCATTTGGATTACTTTTGGTAGTGCTTTTGACATTTTTGCAATAAATAAATGATTGTAATTGTATTTACCTGTCTGTCATGTTTTTTCTTATACTGTACAGACATATCTATGTTTAGGTTTAGATGCAGGAGTGGGATTAACGTCTATAAAAACATTTTTAATGCTATATTGTTACTAAAATGGTTATTTTCCTGCATGTTTTGGTCAATTGCGTTTTATATCCTTTTATATTCGCTATAAAATGGGTAGGTTTAGGTTTGGGGGTAGGTTAAGGGGTCTAAAAATCTAAATCGCTTATAGATAAAATGATAAAAATGCATTACATGTTTCGAATATCTTAATGATATAAAAGATACGTAAATATTTTTACGTTTTTTAGCTAAAAATACGTATCGATTTGTACGTTTTAAACGTTGAAATACGTCTAAATTGTACGTTTTAGCATCAATAAAAACTTACAAAAATGTACGTTTTGTATTTGTAAATGTTACATATTAATACCTGGGCGTTTCTTCAACTAGGGGCACTTTTAGCCTTGTGAAGTTGAATAAAAAAAAACTTGTTCAAACGTCACGTAACACAGTCTTATAAGTTGAAATAATTTGTCTAGTTTTAAGGTCTGTAAGAGGACAAACTTAGATTACAAGTGAAATTGTTAATATTTTACATTTTTCCGACTTGCAATGAACAAATGTCATTTCCACCACACCCCAATATACAGCTGTTATTTAAATATAGAATAACTTATGCCACTCAAGAATTGCCTAAGATCATTTTTCTAACTAGTTTTACCAGTTTTTCCACAATGTACAATAATTATACATTTGTCAATGAGATAAATTAACTGCCCTAAGGACCAAATGCTGAACTGTACACCTGTCACACTCTGAAATTTAATATTGGTTTGGGTAAGAGCTTATTAGAAAATAAATAACTTGAATTTTTATATTAAGTAGAGCATGATCTCATAAATTGTGGATACATTTTTAATGTGTGATGAGAACTTTTTCAATATTTTTAAAAAATGTGTGGTGATGGAAATGACAGGGTGGTGGTGGAAATGACAGAGTGTTGTGGAAATGACAATGAATTAACGTGAATGTAGAGAAACAGCAGATATATTTTTTTCTGTAGCTTTCCTGTAGCTCAAATAGTAGAGCATGGCGCTAGCAACGCCAAGATCATGGGTTCGATTCCCAGGGAAAGCAAGAGCTGATCAAATGTAAAAACTGTAACTTGAATGTAAGTTGCTTTGGATAAAAGCGTCTGCTAAATGTATAAAAAAAAATGTAAAAAAATATATTTATTAGAAAAAGTCTTAAACTCATCACACTCATTAAACTCAATTCACAAAGTCATTAAACATATCAATTGTATTTTGTAACCATAAATGCCATTTCCACCACAGAAGCCATTTGGTGGAAATGACATTTCTGTAGTATTTTGTGAAAAAATGGAAGATAGCTTCACTGATTAGCTTTGAATTAATACTTAGCATTTAATGTATGCAAAATACTCTTATTTAGCTTAAAATGTTTAGCTTTTAAAAAAGACCCTTGAAGGTACAGCATGCTTGGAAATGACGTAGAATAAATATATGAACTGATCAAGCAACATTTACCTTGATTTTTCTTCCATTTGTTGTTGATGAAAATTTAAATTTCCTCCATGTCCAACATGTGCTCTGATGTCACTGAACATTTCCATAGAAACCACCTAATCAATCTTTCACACAAACTTTTTAAAGGGACATTACAGTGTTGTGGTGGAAATGACACCAATACTGTGCGACAGCTATATTTTATATAAAAAGTAATATTGATAGTGGTCTCACATTAAATATTATAATGTCTTTTAATTATTTTACTAGTGCTTAATTCAGGTACATTAATAGTTACCAGATAAGTCATATTTTTTAACTGTATTTTCATTGTTGAATTTTAAAAGTCTGGGTGTGCGACAAGAAGAAAACAGTGATTTTGACACCTATAAGGAGGTTGAAAAGTATGAAAAAATCATAATAGAAAGGTAGTAAAAAGTTTTAAAGGTGGTTTTATTGTTAGTTTGACAAAGAAAGAGGAATTTGTCCAAAATTATATGTATTTTTAAAAATATGACCAAAGAACATAAAAGTGCCCAAAGTCTAATAATCACCCACCTACGTATAAACATGAGACCAGGCTGTCCAGTTCAATAACTTTCCAAAGGAGGGTAACACCGCTACAAAACAAATTGCTAAATATTTATTTGGGTCTAAACAACATACTACAAGTATTTAATCTACAATTACTTGCTCTTTATGTTAAATTTGTTCCATCACTGTATTCAATGGGGTTCTTCAATGGCACATCTTCCAGTTCAATAACTTTCCAAAGGAGGGTCACACCGCTACAAAACAACTTGCTAAATATTTATTAGGGCCTAAACAACATACTTCAAGTCTTTAATGTGCAACTATTTACTGTAGATGTTCAAAATCTACCATCACTGTACTCTATGGGTTTCTCCATTGACACACCTTCCAGTTCAATAGCTTCTGAAAGAAGGGACCCAGTGCTACGGTTGAAGTTGCAAAATATTAATCTGACTCTAAATAACATACTTTAAGTCTTCAAAGTCTGTGTAAAGAGAATTCTGAGAATTGTTTCTAAACACATTACAAATGATAGAAATGTATTCCTGAAACACATTACAAAGACTCTGAACTATGTAGTACTGAATTGTGGAGTTAAACCGTTAAACAGTTTTTCATTAATTCTGTGTTCAGGATTTTTTGGGCAGGGCTAAAACGGTGGCTCGATGACGCAATAGAGCCACCGAGCGTGGCCCCGCCTCTAACACTCAAGTAACACTCGAGGTCAAGCTTTTAGTTTGTCTTCTTGTTTGTGTGTGATGTTAGATATAGACCCTTTTCCCGAATAACCGATGAGCGGCACCATGATGGATTCTAACTTCCATTTGGGTGCTCTCGTGTTCCGTCTCCATAGAAATCCGTTAAAACGGGTAAAAAGATAGACTAAATTGAAACTTTTTCAATATAACTACATATAAAAATGTGCGGAGGGTTGCTGTGCTGTTGTTGGCTGCCACAGTAACGGTAGTAAGCTTTAAGCAATTCCTTTAAAGTACTTGTTTTGCATACCAGAAAATCTGTCTTGTCAGGCACTGTATACATGGCTTGTAGTGCTTAAGTTAAAATACTGAGTGTGAAATAATAATACATGTTAAAATAATGTTTGTTCTTATCATTCTGTGTACAAAATCCCATGAACTTCACCCCGATCGGGAGCTGTATGTGCACTCGATCTGTTTTCAATGCAGTTTAACCTCGCATCGCTTCGTGTCTCATTGAACTATGACTGGTCCTTTACTGCAAAAAGACGGTCATTGCCACACTAAAATGATGAAACAATGGCGCCACATGATTTAAAAAAAAAAAAATGTAATCATAGGTTTCACATTATATTATCGGCTCTGAAAATATGCAAATGTGACTAGAAACCGGAAATGTAAAGCACCATTCTAATCGGGGGAGACTTCCGCGTTCAGAAAAAGGTCTATACCGATTCTAGGCAGGGACGGTTCTAGGGTGAATGGATACCTGGGTCTTAGCCCAGAGACATCAATAGGTAGCAGAATACATACAATTTAAAAACATGGAGCGTTCACAATTCGCATCTAAAAACGCATGGAAACGCGAGCTGTACCGCTTTCTCTTCTTTAAGCGAACCGGAGCTTGCGCTCTTGGTGTTTGCCGTTGCTAAGCAACCATGAGCCACGCTCGCCTTGAAGATAACAAGGTATCAACCACTGATCTTTTTTTTTTTTTTATTAATGCAATACAACACAGAGCTGACATTTCAAATAATACTTTTCCATAATACACAAAGTATCATAAGTATACAATGTCAACTGAAATCAAGTACTAAAGATTACATGAGAAAAAGTAGGAAAAAAGAAGAAAAGAAGAAAAACATAATAACTTGAGGGTAAGACATTTAAGTATCAATTACAGTATATAAATTAAAGTCATTGCAGAATGAAAAAGTTCGTCTTGCTTTCTTATTTTCTGACAGTGAAATGGTATTTAGATAATTTTTAAATTCTTTCAAAAAAACAATAAAATGTGGTTTGTTGTTAGTAAATTTACATTTATGAATATAAAATTTACAAAGAAAAAAAAATTATAATAAAACAAGCATTGCTTTTAGTAGAGTCAGCCTCATAATGTCCTAACATAATTCCTTTAAAAGTAATGGATACATCTTGCTGGATATTTTCATTAATAAATGAACCAATATTTTTCCAGAGTAGTTCAGTATAATGACAAGTCCAAAATAAATGAAAAACAGTTTCGGTATGGAATTGACAAAATGAACATTTAGTATCAATGTTAGCCTTATATTTCTCCATAAAATGTTTAACAGGGTAAAATGTATTAATTAATTTAAAAGATACTTCTTTTACTTTATTAGTGAGGAAGTATTTCTGTTGCAAAGACCATATTTTTTTCCAATTCAAATGTCTAAATAAACTATTCCAGTAAGAGATTACAGGTGACAAAGTAGTAACTTACTACTTTGATAAAAAGAGATCTAATTTTATAATTTCTATCTTTTTTAGTAGAAAAACATATTTTACCTATGGTGGTATCTATTGGTTCAGGAAAAGAAGCTTTTTGAAGTGGGGAGTAACTGCTATTTTTGAAGAGCATACAAATTCCTGATGGTATTGCTCCCATAACAATGGCGAATTCCTTTGGACTAACTGGTATGTTGTATTCTGAAATAAATTCTATAAAAGTCATTAACAAACCTCTTCTGTTAAATAACTGACTTACTAAAAGCAAACCATTATTAAACCACTGATTAAAAAACAAAGATCTATTTTTATATAAGATATTTTGATTATTCCAAATAAAAAAATTATGGGGGGTAAAATTGTGTTAATAAATTAATGCCCAGGCCAAGAGTACCTGTTGATGGAAATTTGAAAGCTTAACAGGTATTTTGGATATGTTATAATTGCACATCAACAGAAATTTAATACCTCCAACAAATGAAAATGCTTGTTGTGGAAAAACATACCAGATTGAATGTTGATTTTTCAAATACTTATTAAGCCAATTTATTTTAAAGGTACAATTTAAAGAATTGAAATCTATAAAATTTAGGCCACCTTTGTTATAGGAATTTAGTATAACAGACTTTTTCATATAATGGCATTTATTTTTCCAGACAAAGTCTGTTAAAGTTCTATCAATCAGTTTACATGTTGGCTTATCTACATAGAGAGATTGGGCTGCATAAGAGACGCGATAGCCCCTCAGCTTTAGTGAGCAAAACTCTACCTTTAAGAGATAAATCTCTTTGAAGCCAGCCATTCAATTTTTCTTTGTTTTGCGATAACTGGATTAAAATTTGTAGCACATCTGTTTTTATTCTTCGTTATATTTATACCAAGGTATGTTACTGTGTTTTTAACAGCTACACCACAGATTGAGGAAACACAACAATTTTTAATGGGCAGTAATTCGCATTTATCTATATTAAGATTTAGACCAGAAGCTTTGGTAAATGCTTGGAGAATATTTAAAGCTACCGAGACTTGGGAGGAGTCCTTTAAAAACAATGCTGTGTCATCAGCTAGTTGACTGATAATTAATTCTACATTTCCAATTGCAATGCCTTTTATATTACTCCTTTTAACATACAAATTAAGAAATTGCACTGCAATTAAAAACAAATAAGGAGACACAGGGCATCCCTGCCTAACTCCACAGTTTAAAAAAAACCTTGGAGAGGTACCACTGCTTAACTTAATTGAACTATTTGCATTTTTATATAACATTTTGACCATTTTACAGAAAATAGCACCAAAGCCAATTTCTTTAAGGGCTTGAAATAAAAAACCATGCTCTAAAGTGTTAAAGGCTTTATAATAGTCCAAAAAAAAGATGTAACTATCTTCATTAATTATATCAGAATAATCCAAAATGTCTAATATTAATCTTATATTATTAGATATGTGTCTATCTTGCATAAAGCCAGATTGTGTTTCATCAATGACAGAATGTAATTGTCACGAACTCGCCTCTGTGGCCCTCCCGAACACCACCGGAGGGCACCATCACCAGAGTATTAGTTCTGAACTGCATCTCCCACAATGCCTTGTACCTGAGACTGATTGCTGCACAGGTGTTTCCCATCTCTGTGCCCTTTATAAGCTGCAAACTAATGCTCACTCATTGCGAAGTCTTGTTTTGCCCTGGCTAACACTTCTGAGCGTATCTCTTGTCTTTTGTGATCGCCTGTTTATGACCTTGGACTGTTTACCTGACTCTGTGACTCTCTGCCACTTGCCCTTGTGATCTGATCTCTGGATTGTTAGTTACTTCTCCTGTCTGCCGCCTGCCTCGACTTAAGCCTGGTAATCGTTTACGTGTTTGGATCTGTCTCTGTCTCCCCTGTCATTGGTGTCTGATCTTCGCCTGTTTGATTCTGCCTCTGAATAAAAGCTGCAAATGGATCCCCATGCTTCAGACCCATCATTACATAAGACTTCGCCACCCCCGGATCCAGCGGCTGTTTCCCAGCTCACCACCGAGGTCTCCGCCCAAGCCTCTATGCTAGCTGCACATCATCAGCAACTGCAGCGTCTCACTTCACTCATGGAGGAGCTAAGCAAGACACTCCAGGCTTTGTGCAACGTTGCACCACCGGCTGCTCCGGTTCCACCAAGACCCCCAGTCGCGTCTCTTTTGTATGTTCATTGCTGACGGGAGAGCGTTAGACTGGGCTACGGCGGTGTGGGATGGCGGTAACATGGCTTTTCCTCCTTCAGAATCTTTATGCGACAATTTTGAGAAGTGTTTGAACATTCTGTTGATGGTAAGGAGGTTGGGGAACAACTTCTGGCCCCACGCCAGGAGGCAGTACGGCGGCTGATTACGCACTCACCTTCGCACTCTCGCTGCACAAACAGGCTGGGACAATGATCCACTCAAGCTGTTGTTCAAGGGCCTCACGACTGAACTCCAATCAGAATTGGCTTGCCGCGACGAGGGAAAACATTGGAACAATTTATCGAGCTCACCATTCGTATTGGCAACCTGATGCGCTCAAGAGGCTCCTCACGTCGCTTCACTACACTGCCCTCTGCTGTCACGGTGAGAACCACTCCAGAGTCTGAGCCTATGCAGGTGGGCATGACACACCTCACATCCGAGGAGAGAGAGCGTCGGCGCCGTCAGAATCTGTGCCTATACTGCGGTCTGCCAGGCCATATGAGAATCTCCTGTCCTACAAGACCAACCTTCAGGGGTCATCCGTGGTGAGTTCTATTCCATCTACCTTGTCTACACTTGAAGTTCCGGTAACCATAATGTTTGATACTCTGGCATTGATCGACTCGGGGGCTGCAGGTAACTTCATTGATGTTAACTTCGCTAAGACCCACTCTCTTCCTCTCATTACATGTGAATCCGGTGTTGCAGTGGCAGCGCTAGACGGCCGCCCCCTGGGCACGGGGCAAGTCAAATTCATCACCAAGGACATTACACTGAGAACAGGTTCTCTTCACACGGAAAGCATTGCCTTTTCGCCATTAAATCACCCCAGAAACCCATAATTCTCGGCTTGCCTTGGCTGGAGAGACACAATCCCTGTATCTCATGGTCCACACATCAGATCGTTCAGTGGTCTGAGACATGTCACAAGCACTGTCTGTTACCTCAGAGTCACTCACCCAAGTCCTCTAAACCCCCTCTCAAGGAAAGTTCAGCCATTCAGGGGTTACCAGCCGAATACCATGATTTATTTGAAGCCTTCAGTAGATCTAAAGCCTCACAACTTCCCCCTCACCGCTCCAGTGATTGCGCTATTGATCTCCTCCCAGGGGCAGTACCCACCAGAGGCAGAATTTTCCCTTTAACACAACAGGAATCGGAGGCCATGAAGGCTTACATAGAGGAGGAGCTGTCTAAGGGCTTCATCAGACCATCCACATCACCAGCGTCAGCAGGCTTCTTCTTTGTCAAGAAAAAGGATGGAGGATTACGCCCCTGTATTGATTATCGTCATCTCAATGAAATCACAGTTAAATTCCGCTATCCTCTGCCGCTAGTTCCAGCCGCCCTTGAGATGCTCCGTTCTGCCAGGTACTTTACCAAGCTTGATCTTCGCAATGCATACAATCTTATCCGTATCAGAGAGGGTGATGAGTGGAAAACCGCCTTTTCTACTACCACTGGGCACTACGAATATCTGGTTATGCCGTTCGGGCTTGTCAACAGTCCATCAGTCTTTCAGTCATTCATCAATGATGTGTTCCGGGACATGTTAGGCAAGTGGGTGATTGTCTACATTGATGATATATTAATCTACTCTGACACGTTTGAATCCCATGTGCAACAGGTTAGGGCAGTACTCCAACGCCTCATCGACCATCGGTTGTATGCCAAAATGGAGAAATGTGAGTTCCATCAGACCTTAACTTCATTTCTGGGATACATCATCAGTGCAGATGGGGTGGCGATGGATGAGAAGGTCAACTCAGTGTTAAACTGGCCCACACCTAAAACCACAAAAGATCTGCAACGTTTCCTGGGGTTTGCCAACTTCTATAGACTCTTCATACGCAACTTCAGCACCATAGCCGCACCACTAACGTCGTTGCTTAGGGGAGGCAAGCGCCATCTCGCCTGGTCCACAGCGGCCTCCGAGGCTTTTCAGCAACTCAAGGAGCGTTTCACCTCCGCACCGATACTTCATCACCCTGATCCTGAACTCGAATTCACAGTTGAAGTGGATGCCTCTAACACAGGCATCGGAGCCATCTTGTCTCAACGTCAGGGTAACCCCGCTAAGCTCTATCCTTGTGCCTATTACTCCAGAAAACTCAATGCTGCCTAAGGGAACTATGATGTTGGGGATCGAGAACTGCTAGCCATGAAAGCGGCCTTTGAGGAGTGGAGACATTGGCTAGAGGGTGCCAAGAGACCTTTCATTGTACTCACGGATCACAGAAACTTGGAATACATCAGGTCAGCCAAACGTCTCAACCCCCGTCAAGCAAGATGGTCACTGTTCTTCTCCCGATTCAACTTTCATATCACTTACCGCCCTGGCTCAAAGAATGGGAAAGCTGATGCCCTCTCAAGGCAATTTGACTCCACAACATCCTCAAATGCTCCCAACGAACCAGTCATACCCACATCTCTCATCCTCGCTCCGGTACAATGGGACATCATGACCGAGATTACCGATTCACTAGCCAATGATCCCACGCCACCTGACTGCCCACCGAACTTAACTTATGTTCCTGCTGATCTTCGACAACGAATCCTACAGATGATTCACGACTCTCCCAGTTCTGGGCATCACGGCTACGGTTCATCTCGTTTCCAACCGGTTCTGGTGGCCATCATTACAAAAGGACGTTATCACTTTCATCCAGCACTGTGCTACCTGCAATATTACCAAATCTTCTCATCAATGCCCAGCTGGTTTACTTCAACCCCTACCCATACCTCAACGCCCCTGGTCTCACATCGCCATCGACTTTGTAACTGATCTCCCTTGTTCCAGGAATCATACCACCATACTTGCAGTTATCGACCGCTTCTCCAAAGCATGCCGTCTCATTCCTCTCAACAAGCTCCCCACGGCCTTCGAAACAGCAGAGGCTTTGATGGAACAGGTATTCAGATTCTACGGACTACCCGAGGATATTGTCTCAGACCGTGGACCACAGTTCACCTCCAGAGTCTGGTCTGCTTTCTGTCAGCAGCTTAACATAAACGTCAGTCTAACCTCCGGCTATCACCCAGAATCCAATGGCCAAGTGGAACGACTCAATCAGGAATGAACTCTATTTCTAAGATCTTACTGCCACAACAACCAGAACGACTGGAGTCGTTATCTGCTTTGGGCTGAATATGCGCAGAACTCATTACGCAAGCCTTCGACTGGTCTTACACCTTTCCAGTGTGTTCTTGGTTTCCAACCTCCACTATTCCCTGGTCAGGGGAGCCCTCTGATCTGCCCGCTGTCAATGATTGGCTACACCGCAGTGAGGAGACCTGGAATACCGCACGTTCATCTCCAACATGCTGTACGTCGGGTCAGAGAACAGGCTAATCGCCATCGGAGACCAGGTCCTCCCTACGCCCGGTCAGTGGGTGTGGTTGTCCACCAGAAATCTTCGTCTTCATCTCCCGTGCAAGAAGCTCAGTCCCAGGTACGTGGGTCCTTTTAAAATCATTCGTCAAATCGCACCAGTTTCTTATCGTTTAGTACTTCCTGCCAATTACCGTATCTCACCCACTTTCCATATCTCTTTGCTCAAGCCCGCCGGGGTAGAATTGATAGAATTGATATGATAGAATTCTGATGTGAGACCATCTGTGCCAGGAGATTTATTTACTTTTAATAATTTAATTGCTGCTTCAACTTTTAAAGTAATGGAAGCATCACAAAAAGCTTGATCAGCATTACTCAACTTATTTATACAAGATAAAGATTCAAAAATCAAGAGCATGTTTATTAAATTTAGATGTATTTAAATCTCAAAATTTGGCACAAAAATTGGCAATGATTTTCTGGTCTTCACAGAGACTATCATCTATCATAAGCTTTCCAATCTGATTTTTTTTTATTTGTTGCTTTTCCAATCTAAAAAAATAAGAAGAATTCTGCTCACCACCTTCCATCCATCTTTTTCGCGATCTAACAAATGCTCCCTCAGCTTTTTGTTTGTAAAACTCATCCAATATATGTTGATAATGGACAAGTTCAACTTTTTCAGCATCAGATAACATAGATTTAGATAAAAGATCTGAAATTTTGCATATTATAATAGTCTAATTTTTTTCTTTTTTGCCAATTTACTGCTAAATGTTTGTAAAAATTTACAGATTTCATATTTTGCCAACTCCCAATTACTACCAAAATTATTTTCCCTATTTGCTTTTTTCCAATAACTACAAATTATAAAATCTATTTTTTCCTTTACTTTATAATTAAGCAATGAAACCTTTAGTTTCCAATAGGAAGCAGCCCTATGCTGATTAACAGAATCTGAAAAAAGGAATAAATATAGAGATGCATTTGTTCAACCACTGATCTATAATAGAGAACTGGATTGCTCATGACTTCATGAAAGTGAAGCCGCCTCCCCGCCATATTGGTATTCCCCAGTATTCCCATACTGAATTAATAGGAAATCGTAAGAATTTAATGAGAAAACATCACCTAACAAGTCAGCGTTTTTAAATCTGAAGTATCCCTGTGCATTCTTACAATGCAAACTCCCTGGGCATGTAAACGGTTATTATTTAAAAATGTCGGGAATTTCCCCTGCTTATTAAAACGTTACTTTCATATACATTACAGTAGCAAACATCAGATGAACATGATAAACATCAGACGGACACGACCTCAACATATAACAAATCGCAAAGTGCTCATTCTGAAATCTGAAGAAAGATTTATGCTTTGTCTACACATACCTTCGCCTTGTACAGTTATTCATTGTTTATAATTTTGTTAGTGTTTTTATTCGTACAGTAAGCTAACTGCAAATGTTTCAACAATGATTTTGTTAACAGCATTCGTTTTGAAGCAGATTTAAACGGTGGTTAAATAAATGATTAATTTAGCATGACATTTTACATAAATGGTAAGCATATTTGCGATCTTGGAGAGTCTGAAATAGATGTTGCTCAATCATGACATTAAAAATATATACATAATTTATTCAGAGAAATAACTGACTAACTTTCAGTACGGAAGAAGCAAGAAGCTTTATTTCAAGATGATGCATGGTAAGTTAAGCTTTTCATTTCAGTGCAATATAGAGGCTCATTGTATATTCAAATCAATTTCTGATACTAATACGTTCATGTTGAATGATTCCTGAATAATTACGTACATAAAGAAATAGGCTATATTTTGTGTTGGATCAGTTAACATTACCTGTGTCTGCAGTGCGCAGCAGGCACACACCTAAACGATTTAAATATATTGCTTATCCTGCCCAAAAAGATCATAAACATTGCAGATAACATCTGAAGTAAAAATGAATTCACATACACATAACATAAAAACTAATCCCGTTTGACTGATTCGCTCCAAATCGGGTGATTTTAGGCCATCGGTTTGCATGTGACTCAATGGTGCTCTCTGCTGGTAGGGAATAGTAAGATGGCGGACCGAGCACTTCCGGTGGCTTCACTGCCTGTCGGCAGTTTAGAACGCAACGAGCGATCCAGTCATTATATATAGATCAGTGGTTTCAACTCACTGCAGCTTGAGCGCGCATCTACAATTAAATAACGAACTTGCACGCTCAAACATGTATGGCTGTAGCATCAGTAGCATCCATTCAGGTTGTAGCGGTATTTGACAGTTGAGAGAGACTGCCGCTTTCCCGCAAGTGGGCGTGGGTTCAGCGACGACAGCGGACACGCCCCCAGCGTTTGAGAGCAGAGAGTCCTGCTTATTTTTCAAAGATTTTGATAACTTATTTTAGTTACTTGGCAGTTTTTTTAATCATTCAGATTTGGCTGGGTGGTTAATAACACATTTTTCTGTTGTGTGACAAACTCAGAACACATATTTTAATATCACTTTACACGGACTTTAATGTAGAAGTATTTAGTGTAGATGTTCAAAAAAATACCATCACTGTATTCTATGTATTTCTTCATTGACACCTTCCAGTTCAATAGCTTTCCAAAAGAGGGTCACAACGCTCCAAAACAAGTTGCAAAATATTTATCTGACCCTAAAGAACATACTACAAGTCTTTGATGTACAATTATTTACTCTGTTCAATTTCTACTATTTTCTACCATTACAGTCACATTGAAGACATAAGGTGAAACTGTACTTTGCTCATAATTGTTTCGAAGTTTTAAAGTAAATCATTCCTCTATAGATAAATCCATGAAGTAAAGAAGTTACTATTTGTCAGGCATTACAGTAATAAATAAAAGTAGGTAATGTAATATTTTTTGATGGAAGGTGTGTCAATGAAGAAACCCATACAATGATGGTATATTGAACATTTAGAGTAAATATGTCAGGATCCTGCCCTTGTCTGTCTTGTCTTTGTTCCATGGTTCCTTGTTTGTTTTGTCTTTGTTGTTGTCTGCCATGTGCTCCTCCGTCCTGCCTCCCTACCTCCCGTTGCAACGCCCCCTTGTTTAGTCCTCGTTTGTCTGATTGTTGTCACCTGTCCCTCATGTTCTCCGCTCCTTTATATTGTGCTCCCTTTCTCTCTTGTGTTGTCAGTTTGTTATTTCTAATCTGTTGTGCGCACGCCTCTGTTTGCTAGCTCGTCTACCCTTTTTGTCATACTGAATATTCCTGCTTAGTTGTGAGTTGACTTTTGTCTAGTCTAGTCTTGTCCTGTTCTGTCCAGTCCTGCCAGCTGAGCTCCTGGTCTGCCCCCTCTATCTTCCACACAGCTAGTCCTGTGCTGTGCCTGTGAGATCGCTGGTGTGGAATGGCTGCTCTGTTTCTGTCAGACCACCATTGCCTTTCTCGGGTCATCACCTGCACAGTCCCTTCTCTCTGGCATACAGTCATCTGGGGCTGGACCCTACGGCCTCTCTCTCAGCCTGCCTGACTTCTAGTCGTATTCCCTGCCTATTGTTTGGACAGTGTTCACTCCCCACCTCACCTTCTCTCGTCTTGTCTGCAAGCTTGTTCAATAAATCTGTTAATACTCACTCTGCATTTGAGTCCATCTTCCAGATTCATGACAGAACAAACTGACCAGCACTGGACTCAGCAGAATGAGTATCAAGATCCTGCTACCTGCTAATGCCAGGGAGAGACTGGTTCGCCAACAAGGTCTGGCTAACCTTCGCCAACAGGGCTGGGATATAAGTGCTTTTACCCAGTTTTTCTGGATGTTCAAGGGGGCTTGATTATGATGATAGCACCCTCAAAGACATTTTCAATGCCTGCTTGGATGATCCTGTGCCTGAGTGGGAGTTGGAGAACCTCAAAATTTTGAATTTCCAAAGTATCTGGGTCATCGCATCCAGTGGGGAATGCCTCATCCACCTAAGCCAGCATGCAGCAACCACTCTGCCCCACTTCCCTTGGCAAATCAAAGCCAAGATCCTCTTCTGACTCCAACTCAGAAGCGAAGGGCAAGAATGAAGGGGGCTCTTCAGTCGGCTGCATCCATTTATAACTTTGACACCTTCCCAGTCACCCCTTAGTCTACTGAGATCACACATGTTTCCCCTGAGCCAGTCAAGTCAACTGATGTCATCTCCCAGACATACAAGTCTGTCCCAGTTATTTCTGAGTCTGTTGAATCAACCTCAGCTTTCCCAGAGATAGTCAAGTGTGTTGCTGACCTTTTCTATTCCAATCAAACCCGCTCCAGTCACTCCAGATCCAATCAAGCCTGTTCCAGTCACGCTGGAGCCAGACAAACCCATTCCAGTCAGTCACGCCCGTTCCAGCCATTCTTGACCCAGTTAAGCCCGCTCCAGTCACTCCAGAGCCAGGCAAGCCTGATCCAGCCTTTCTTGACCCAGTCAACCCAGTCAGTCTCGCTTGCGGGTGGCAAGTATAGAAGCCCAGCCGGAAGAACTCTCGCCGACATCTTACGCAAGATCAAGACTCACTGCATCAGACGGGTAAGGTAGGGAGAAAAGGAAAACCGGACTGGCAGGGCTCTCGCAGCATCCGATGAGAGATTGAGACTCAGGACATCGAACAGGTAAGCCTCGCCAGGTGGGGGAAAAAGATGTGAGGTTAGGCTGAGAGGGTTCAGACAGCGTTCGGCGGTGGGACGAGACCCATGGCGTCGGACGGCTGGGCCTCGCTGACTCTCGCCGAGGACGGGAGATCAAGACTCACTTAGTCGGACGGGTAAGCTTCACCAAGCTTGGGACAGAAAAGGTAAGGTTGTCTGGCCGGGAGGCTCTCGCCGGCATCCAACGGGAGATCAAGACTCACGGCATTGGACAGGTAAGACAGAAGGATAAAGTTGTGTGGTCGGGAGGCTCTCGCTGACATCCGACTGGAGATCAATACTTACGGCATCGGATGGGTAAGCCTCGCCGGCCGTAGGATGGAAAAGGTAAGGTTGTCTGGCCAGGAGGCTCTCGCTGCATCCGACAAGAGATCGATACTCACTGCATCGGATGGTTAAGCCTCACTGGTAGGCAGACTGAAAAGCTTGAAGCTTGCTTGAGCTGTGAGCTCTGCGCTAAAAGGGGAAAGCAGCGGGGCTGAGATTGGCGGCGGCAGCGGCCAAGTACCCAAGCGCCCAAGCGCCTGCTTGAGCTGCGGGCCCCGGTTGAGCCGCGGCGGACGGTTGGGCTGTGGGCTGTGGCCGGAGCCGCGTAGGGCCTTACAGCGGCAGAACTTGGGGCGCAGCCCAGGCTTGTTGACGGCCTGGCGCCATGGTTTGATGCCCGTGGAGACCTGGGCCTTGTGCTGGAGGAAGGTAGAGGAGTCCGGTGAGGCGTGACCGAAGGTTTGTTTTGCTTATTAGCAGCCTTTGGGGCTTGGGTGGCCTTGGGAGAGAAGTTAGTTGGTTACAGATTTTTGTACAAGTCATATAACTCTGCTTTGTTTAACTTGGGAGAAGGCTGGACATCGGAGTTGGTCAGCGCTTGCCTCGGACTCGACACGGCCCACTTCTCTATGGGCGGAATCGTTGGCCTGGTTAAACGGTAGGAAGACGCCAGGGAGTCGGCTGGGGTTCTCGCTGGAGGTGGCGAGTGTAGGCCTGGGTGTCTTGGGAGGCGAGTGGCTACTCGAGCCGAAGAACGCCCGCGAGATGGAGCCTGGGGCTCGATTGCGTTGCTACACAGGGAAGGAGTGGTCCTGGGGCCGGCTGACTGCGGCAATGGGACCGGAGGAGAGTTGGACTCATCTCCAGATGAGGAAGTTTGTCTCTGTGACATGGTGGTAATGTTAGACGGACGAACCAGATGTTGATTAACCATCAATGGATAGAGGTATGTCAGCAGTATTTATACCTGTGTGTTGATTAACTTGAGTGCGTTCCTCTTGTGTTAATTAGGCTAAGCATTTGACGTGCTCCTCCCGAACTTTGTTAATAAAACTTAATTTGTCTTAATTTTGAGGACCCTTCTTGTGGCCTAATCTTATCCCACATTTTTCTTGTTTTGTAAATGTTTTGCTGTTTCACCTCTAAACATGGTCTCCAAACATTTACATTTTGGGAAACGCACATGAAACAAAAATGAACATTCATAAAAAGACCTGTAGAAAATGCTCTTAAGCGCTAAGATCAATTGTTATCGAGAAACGCAGCCCAGAGATGTCAATGTTGCTTTGGAGTCAATTTGACCCCAGACATTACAGGAGAGTTATATACTACATGATCCAACTTCAACTTTTATTTATTTATTTTATTTAATGTACATTTTGTTTTATTTATATATATATATATGTGTATATATTTTATTTCATGTAATGTCACCTATTCTTCAAACAACTTATTTTCTAAGAATCAGGAACATGTCTATGTTTGTTTTTTTGCTCACAGCATTGAGTCAATAATCTGACACAAAAGAAGAACACAACCTCTTGTAAGGATCCGCCTGCTAGTCCAAACAACGGAATCCAGCGGCCTGGTCGAAGGTTTAATGCATGTTTGGCCTTTTACTTGCGCTTCTGAATTTATCGGGATTTAGTTTCAATTTTGATCTAGCTCCAATACTGATCTGACTCCAATTCCAAGTGATCATTAAATTTAGACTGTACTTCTAATTAAAAAATATCGCTTATATATTAATTTATATATTTGATTATCCTAGACATCCCATACTTTCAATTATCCGTTCACTGGGGACCTAATGTCTCTCTTGAGCCTATAGCATCGGCCGAAGGCGCCGGTCTCACGATCACAAATTTGCCAGTCCGATGTTAGTCAGAGGGTGTAGGTAGACTAATACCTAATTGTCTGCCACCAACTGCTTGCTTATGACAAAAAGTTTAGTTTACTTTTCCCGTACAACTTGCTAGCACCAGTGATAGACAGAAATCTGAGCTCTCCGATGACGTGTCTACTGCTCTGTTCATTCATGAGCCTTCAGTTTGACCTATCCTGGCCGTAGATTTGCGGTAACAAAAGCCTCCTCACAGTCTAGTAGTCATAATGATTTCAGGACAGTTCAGAATAAATCAAATATAACAATTTATTATTAGTCAGGTAAACGTATCGTGCCAATTACATAATAAAACGATAAGAAGCCAATTCAAAAATAAGAAAATACATGACATCAGTTGTTCAAAGATGAATCTAAGAGTAAAAATGTATACCTGACTTCAAGAAAATACATAGAATGGAGCATATGAAACATACTCCACACTACAGGCTGATCTGGCTGCAGAATCGCGCTGACTGATCTGCAACTTTCCCTTAAATACTACAAGAACAAAAGGCCCATAAAAATTTATTCTCTGCCCTAAAACAGATTAGATCTATGTATGGGGGATGAGAAACCTCAGTAGGAGCTGTTCTTGTGTCCCAAATGGTGACACCCGTAGAGCAATGTTTATCAGGTTTTGAAAGGAGACCACCCCCACAACAGAGGTACAGAATTCACTTAAGTTTCCAATATTTCTAATAATATAAGTGACTACTGTAAAATTGAGACCATTTTACCAATCACACAGAGACCTTTAAAATGATACCAAACATGAAGGTGAAAATAACGGGTTCACAAGATATATGATAGGTATAGCTATTCTCAATGAACTTTGAGTGAAGCTTTTTTGGGGGGAAAAGAGAGAGAGGTAGAGAGGGCAGGGGGAGAATGGAGTCGTAAATGATCAAGGGGATGAGTTTGGTCAGGGTGGTGTTTGTTTTCTTTGAAGATCTTTTGTTCTCTTTGGAGATCTTTCGTTGTCTTTGGAGATATCTTCTCCAGGTTAGTTTCATGGCTTTATTGCATGGCATCTGTCTTTGGGAGAGTTCCTGAGTTTTGGCCTCAGAATTAATTTTATAAGGAAATAAATTAGCTCCCTACACTCTGATTGAGATAACCCTAAGTATTATATATGTATTAACATTTAGCTGTTCTTAAAAATATCACATTCTACAAAATAATTAAAGACTGACATATTGTGAAGAGAGGGTGATAAGATTTAGATTTAGTTCCCCTTCCATTTAATACTTTTGTTATCTTAAACAAATAATCCTAAACATTTCAATAAATAACTACTAAGCCCAATGTAAAAACTTTTTTTTTTTTTCTTTTAGTATTGTGATTTAATTCTTTCAGTTTGACCTCCTGGCTCCATTTCTTCTGTCCCATTTTGATGGTACATTTTGATCCCACACCTGTTTCTGCAGCCAGATGTACTCTTTCTCTCAGGCCTTTGCTTTTTTGGTTCAGAGCACCCATAATGTCACGGTGCACACAGCAGGGAGGAACGAGGAACACAGAGACGAGGATAAACTTCAAAATAATAGTCTTTAATGGTGACATCAGGACAGGGCAAGACAAGGCAAGGTTGACACAGACAGGAACACCGGGGAATAATGAGTAGACCAGACAAAATCTAACTAAACAGGCAGGAACTAAATACACATGACAATTACTGATAATTAGACAAAACACGGCTGGACAAAACTTAACTAATAATCACACATAACAAGGACAGGAACAAGACCAAATAAGGAAACAAGAGGCGGGAACACATGACACACTCGACAGAGGACGTGACAGTACTCCCCCCTCCCGAAAGGCGCGACCCGCGCCGTAACAGTTCCAACAGGGAGGGGGGGTGGGCACTCTGGAGGCCCCTCAGGACAGACATGGACAGGAACACAGGACGGGGACCTCCAGAGTGGAACAGACAGACAGAGGCCATGGCAGGGCAGGGAGCTCAGGAGGCCATGGCAGATGATCTTCGTGGCCATGGCGGAGCAGGGAGCTCAGGCGGCCATGGCGGAGCAGGGAGCTCAGGCGGCCATGGCGGATGGTCTTCGTGGCCATGGCCACATTCTTCGCCCGCCCACCCTACCCCAGAGCTCTACTACCCCCCCCCCAAAATTTCCTTGGGGAATCCAGGGGGTATCAGGAGCCCTCCAGGGCTTAACAGACAGGGACAAGACAGGGACAGGGCAGGCCAGACACACAGACAGGACAGCCCACAGGAACAGTTCGGAAGCTGAGGCTTCTTCTGGGCATGGCAGGGAGTCAGGGGCCCTCACAAGGTCCCTCAGCAACCACCTCCACTTCCACGACAGGGAGGCAGGCGGCTGGAATGGCCTCCATGGCCACTACAAGAAAAGCCGCCTGCCCCAGACGAGTCTCCATGGACCAAGACAAGACAAGGTAAGTTTCATTAAAATGTTCCTGTGGGCAAGACAAGACGGCCCTCCTGGCCGTCACGTGTGGACTTGATCCACTTGGACCGTTACTGGACTGGAGTCAGCGGCATCCGGCGGGCATTGAGTCAGCGGCATCCGGCGGGCATTGAGTCAGCGGCATCCGGCGGGCATTGAGTCAGCGGCATCCGGCGGGCATTGAGTCAGCGGCATCCGGCGGGCATTGAGTCAGCGGCATCCGGCGGGCATTGAGTCAGCGGCATCCGGCGGGCATTGAGTCAGCGGCATCCGGCGGGCATTGAGTCAGCGGCATCCGGCGGGCGGGAGCTCCAGGCGGGCTTGCCATACGCACTCCAGGTGGGCTTGCCATACGCACTCCTGGCGGGCTTGCCACACCCCAGGCTGGCTAGCCATCAGCACTTCCAGGCGGGCTAGGGTGAGCCGCGGACGACGGCGTGAAGGGATGGAGCCGCCGACGTACGGGTTGGCTTTCCCCGTGGTCGGCGGCGTGCACGAGCGGCAGCCCGTGAACCGGACTGAGGACAGCCGCAGACGGCGGCGACGATTCTCCCGCGAACGGCGGGCTGAAGAGCCGCGGACGGCGGCGTCGATTTTCCCTCGAACGGCAGGCTGAAGAGCCGCGGACGGCGGCGTGACTTTTCCCGCGAACGCCAGGCTGAAGAAAGCCGCGGACGGCGGCCAACGGACTCGCGGCACTCGCGGCGATCCCGCCGAACTCCCACGCCTTTCCGTGGGCTAGAGCGGGAAGGACGAGCGGCGACTTCCATGCCGCGGGACAGACAGGAACAAACAGGAACCAAAAATAAAAGACTTAAAAAAAACGGAAAACAAAATGTGGTGAAGGGGCGCCGCTTACTTTGTGGTCTGGTCTTCTGTCACGGTGCACACAGCAGGGAGGAACGAGGAACACGGAGACGAGGATAAACTTCAAAATAATAGTCTTTAATGGTGACATCAGGACAGGGCAAGACAAGGCAAGGTTGACACAGACAGGAACACCGGGGAATAATGAGTAGACCAGACAAAATCTAACTAAACAGGCAGGAACTAAATACACATGACAATTACTGATAATTAGACAAAACACGGCTGGACAAAACTTAACTAATAATCACACATAACAAGGACAGGAACAAGACCAAATAAGGAAACAAGAGGCGGGAACACATGGCACACTCGACAGAGGACGTGACACATAAGCAGTTACATTTATTTTTTATTTTATTTTTATTTTTTTGGTGTGTCATCATATAAATAAATCTATGGCAAGCTGGGACCATATCTCTAAGGAATATTAGTGTTTCTATTAAAAACATCAGCTTTCTGCAGTTTGTTTATTATGGATCTCTCCTGCCTCTGCCCATAGATCTTATCTTACAAGTTTTTTGCATTTTTTATATCTACAGTGTGAGAGATCCAAGTCTGACTATGCTGATCCTAGGTCCAGGTTGAGGTCCAGTTCACTACATCTTGAATTAGGTCTCACTAGACTCGCCTTCTTCAGAGAAATTACTTTATTCGCTACTCAAAAATCTTGCATTGTCTGTGGTCATTCTGACTTCATCTGACCAGCACATTTTCAATCAGTCTAATTATACCAAGCAAAGATAGTCAGAACTTACTGTTTCACAACATTGGCCTATCTCTACTCACCCTTGGGAAAACACAGCTCCCAGTCTAAGATTTACAGTTTTTCTCGATTGCTAACACACAATTCATGACACAATTCACAGTTTTCTCACAACTATAAACACAATCTCAAAATTACACACCAACTTGTGCAAGCTTCAAACTTCCAGGTCAAAATCAAATAGTTTAGTCAAAAATGTTCTCTTTTGTCAGACTCAAACTTTGGCCTCAGATGATACACAAACCTGTTAAATACTCAGACTACTTTCCTGTCTAGACAACACTAGTGAGATCAATCCAAAACACTGTTACAAAAACCTCCTTTTGGGAAACCGGAATCCTTTTGCTAGTCAATGACTGTTACAGTATTATTCTTATTCTTATACTTCTTCTGGACAAAACTTCGGTTCGCTACTCCTCCTTCACCATTCCTCACAGACCCATGAAAGAGGCGTCAAATCATGCGGCTTATTGAGGAATGGTGTGCTATATCTTTTATAAGTGATCAGGCGTACAATAATCGTACAGTGGGCGAAAAATCGGCCGAAAAATCCCATAGACTTAACATTGCGGCCAACTTTGACGAGTTGTAGCTCAGAGCGAGAGTTTCGTAGAAACATACGAATCACCACATTTAGAGAGGCTATCAAGCTGTGCGAGAACATACCCCGCAATGGGGTATAAGTTATAAAATTGCCCCATTGACATACTATGGTGAGAGACGGCCCATGAAACAGCACACGTTTTTCCTACTATGGTAATTTACGTAGGAATTTTGCATTGAACATAACTCTGCATCACAATATCATAGAGACATGGGGGTTGGCTCATTTTACTCAGCCAACCAATCAGACTCTCAGGATCATTATGAAGTTATCAAGCCATGCCCTAGCAACCATTTATAGCACCCTAGCAACTGATCCCTTAGACTGCTATGTTAAAAGCCCAGATGGATATCTTCGGATCACAGTGTCATAGAGACATGGGGCTGGGCTCATTTGACTCGGGGAAGCAAACAGCCAATAATGAATCACCATAGACACTTCCTAGCCACTCCCTAGCAACCAATGTCGAGTACCCTAGCAACCCAAACCCAAACAGCCATATCTTCAAATCTGAATGTCATAGAGACATGGGGTTGGGCTCATTTTACTCAGACAACCAACAAGACTCTCAGGATCAATGTGAAGCTGTCAAGCCACGCCCTAGCAACCATTTAGATCACCCTAGCAACAGATCCCATAGACTGCCATTATAAAAGGCTCAGATGGATATTTTTGGATCACAGTGTCATAGAGACATGGGGGTGGGCTCATTTTACTCAGCCAACCAATCAAACTCTCAGGATCATTATGAAACTGTCAAGCCACACCCTAGCAACCATTTAGAGCACCCTAGCAACAGATCCCATAGACTGCCATTATAAAGGGCCAGATGGATATCTTTAGATCACAACGTCATAAAGACATGGGGGTGGGCTCATTTGAATCGGGGCAGCAAACAGCCAATCATGAATCACCTTCACCACTTCCTAGCCACACCCTAGCAACCGGACTCAAGCACCCTAGTAACCCAAACCCAAAGAAGTGTATCTTCAAATCTGAATGTCATAGAGACATGGGGTTTGTGTTTTTGACTCGGGACAGCAAACAACCAATCATGAACCACCACTAGCACTTCCTAGCCACACCCTAGCAACCATTATTGACGTCCCTAGCAACCCAAACCCAAAGAGGTGTATCTTCAAATCTGAATGTCATAGAGATATGGGGGTTTGTTTAATGCCATTCATACTGACAAGCTGTCTTTGGAGTATAATCATTGGCAGCTGCCAAGCCACTCCCTAGCCACCAAACAGTGTACCCTAGCAACCATCTAGCAAGACCTATATCTTTGCATCAGAATATCGTACAGACATGGGAGTTGGTTCTTTTGACTCATGCTAGCAAACCGGACTTCAAACATGATAGTCATGCTAGCAGTGAATAGCTACATGCTAATAGTGAT
The DNA here is from genome assembly GCF_012432095.1 of Onychostoma macrolepis. Taxonomy (NCBI): domain Eukaryota; kingdom Metazoa; phylum Chordata; class Actinopteri; order Cypriniformes; family Cyprinidae; genus Onychostoma; species Onychostoma macrolepis. The sequence continues at coordinate 22,026,093 of NC_081178.1, forward strand.
TAGCGAAGTGTTAATTCAAGCTAAGAACATGCTAAGAACTCTATAAAACTCTATAGAAATGATCTTTGACAACTAGCAACTGCCTAGCAACCCCCCAGGTACCATAGCAACCACTACAAGTACCCTATCAACCGCATAGCAACACCCTAGCAACAACCCCAAGTACCCTAGCAACCACCAGCAACGGACCTAGCAACCATCCTGGGTATCCTAGCAACCATATAGCAACACCTTAGCAACCATCCTGGGAACCCTAGCAACCACCCAGAGTACCCTAGCAACCAGCCTGGATACCTTAGCAACGGCCCTAGAAACCATCCTGGGGACCCTAGCAACTGCATAGCAACATCCTAGCAACCACATAACAACACCCTAGCAACCACCCGAAGTACCTTACCAACCGCATAGCAACACCCTAGCAACCACCCTGGGTACCATAGCAACGGCCCTAGCAACCATCCTGGGTACCCTAGCAACCACCCCGAGTGCCATACACTGGGTACCCTAGCAACCACCCCGAGTGCCCTACACTGGGTACCCTAGCAACCACCCCGAGTGCCCTAGCAATCGCCTAGCAGTGCCGTGGAAACCACTCAAGCCAACCTAGCAACCGAGGGGCGAGTTTTGCCAAGACAAGTACCACTCACATTTTCTTCAGGAAATGTACATTCTAGTTAGTGGTGCTTGCCAAAGGCAAGGCATCATTATTGTTACCTTGCATACTTCTTCTTCTTCTTCTGGACAAAACTTCAGTTCGCTACTCCTCCTGCACCGTTCGTCACAGACCCATGAAAGAGGCGTCAAATCGTGCGGCTTATTGAGGAATGGTGTGCTATATGTTTTATAAGTGATTGGGCGTACGATAATCGTACAGTGGGCGAAAAATTGGCCGAAAAATCCCAAAGACTTAACCAACTTTGACGAGTTGTAGCTCAGAGCGAGAATTTCGTAGAAACATACGAATCACCACATTTAGAGAGGCTATCAAGCTGTGCGAGAGCATACCCCGCAATGGGGTATAAGTTGTACCCCTGGGGCACAAGAGCGCCCCAAAATTGCCCCATTGACATACTATGGTGAGGGACGGCCCATGAAACAGCACACATTTTTCCTGCTATGGTAATTTACATAGGAATTTTGCATTGAACATAACTCTGCATCACAATATCATAGAGACATGGGGGTGGGCTCATTTTGCTCAGCCAACCAATCAGACTCTCAGGATCATTATGAAGCTATCAAGCTACGCCCTAGCGACCATTTATAGCACCCTAGCAACTGATCCCATAGACTGCAATGTTAAAAGCCCAGATGGATATCTTCGGATCACAGTGTCATAGAAACATGGGGGTGGGCTCATTTGACTCGGGGCAGCAAACAGCCAATCATGAATCACCATAGACACTTCCTAGCCACGCCCTAGCTACCATTATCAAGCACCCTAGCAACCCAAACCCAAACAGCCATATCTTTAAATCTGAATATCATAGAGACAATGGGGGTGGGCTTGTTTGACATGGGCAGCAAACAGCCAATCATGAATCACCATAGACACTTCCTAGCCACTCCCTAGCAACCAATGTCGAGCACCCTAGCAACCCAAACCCAAACAGGCATATCTTCAAATCTGAATGTCATAGAGACATGGGGGTTGATTTATATTATTCATACTGGCAAAAAGCCTTTGGAGTATTATCATTGGCAGCTGCCAAGCCACTTCCTAACAACCAAACAGAGTACCCTAGCAACCATTTATCAAGTCCTATATCTTTGCATCAGAATGTCGTATAGACTTGGGAGTTGGTTCTTTTGACTCATGCTAACAAATAGGACTTCTAAACATGCTACACATGCTAGCAGTGAATAGCTACATGCTAATAGTGATTAGCTAAGTGCTAATTCAAACTAAGAACTCTATAAAACTCCATAGTAACAATCTGTGACAACTAGTTACTGCCTAGCAAGACCCTAGTAACCACCCCAGGTACCCTAGCAACCACCCTGAATACCCTAGCAACCGCATAGCAACCACCCTGACTACCCTAGCAACCACATATCAACACCCTAGCAACCACCCCAAGTACCCTAGAAACCACATAGTAACATCCTAGCAACCACCCTGTGTACCCTAGCAACCACTCTGAGTACTCTAGCAACCGCATAGCAACACGTTAGCAACCACCCTGATTACCCTAGCATCCACATATCAACAACCTAGCAACCACCCAGAGTGCCCTAGCAACCGCCTAGCAGTGCCGTGGACAACACTCATGCCAACCTAGCAACCGAGTGCTGAGTTTTGCCACGGCAAGCACCACTCACATTTTTCTTCAGGAAATGTACATTCTAGTTAGTGGTGCTTGCCAAAGGCAAGGCATCACTATTGTTATCTTCCATACTTATTCTTCTTCTTCTTCTGGGCAAAACTTCGGTTCGCTACTCCTCCTGCGCCGTTTGTCACAGACCCATGAATGAGGTGTGAAATCGACCGGCTCATTGAGGAGAGGTGTGCTATATCTTTTCTAAGCGATCAGACCTAAAATGTTCGCACAGACGATGGAAAAGCGGGCAAAAAAGTCCCATTGACTTACAATGGTGGAATGTTCGTGAATTTGAATCTCAACTGTTACTTTCTCACACACACACAAACGCAGGCCCTTAGGAACCCCTTCTCTCTCTCTCTCTCTCTGTAACTCACACACACTCATTTGACTCCTCTTTTAAGGAACCAATAAGTAATGACCTATGATCTTCATAGCCACACCCTAGCAACCACTTACAGCACCCTAGCAACCACCCTATAGACCTCCATTGAAAACAGATCAAAAGGGATATCTTTGGATAGAAGTGTCATAGAAACATGCAGGTTTTGCTCTTTTGACTCGTGATCACAACCAGGACTTTCCTCATGCATGCTACACATACTAGCAGTGAACAGCTACATGCTAATAGCTAAGTGTTAAATTAGGCTAAGGAAATACTAAGACAAAACTTCGGTGTGCTACTCCTCCTGCACTTTTGTCATAGACACATGAATGAGATGTCAAATCATGCGGCATATTGAGGAGAGGTGTACTATATCTTTTATAAGTAATTGAGTGTACGATGTTCGTCTGGTGAACGAAATAATTTGGGCGAAAAAGTCCCATAGACTTAACATTGGCACAAAATTAGTGAGATTATATGTTTGGATCAGGAGGTCACTGAAACTTGGGGAAGGGCTCATTTGACTCGGCCTATCAAGCAGCCAATAAGTACAGACATGACAACTTCATAGCTATGCCCTAGCAACCACTTACAGCACCCTAGCAACCGTAAAAGGACATTAACAAACAATTTTTCAGCACCAAAACATTGTAGAAACATAGGGTTGGGCTCTGTTGATTCAGACTGTCAAATAGTCTTTAAATATCATCCCATAAACTGTATAGCACACCATAGCAATCATTTAGAGTACCTTAGCAACTGAACAAACACATGAATAAGCAATTTCTCGGCACCAGAAAGTGGTATAGATATGGGGGTGGCCTCTTTTGTTTGGGCCGAAAAACCAGTCTGCAATATCACTATGGCGACTGTGCAGCTACACCCTAGCAACCATATAGAGCACCCTAGCAACCGTATAGCAACATAAAGAAGCCATATCTCAGCTCCACAACATCATACAGACATGGGAGTTATATATATATATATATATAATTGTTTTTGTTTTGTTTTTTGTTTTTTTCAGACATCAGTTTCTTGTCACATTTAAATTGGTTGTCATAGTAACGACACTAATTTGTGGAAATTCAACACATTGTGTGTTCCACAAATCTGAACGCATTAAGCCAGGCTCACACTACAGTTTTAAAATCCTAACCGATTATGAAATCTGGTTGGAATACACATAAGGAGAATCTTTGCAGATTATCTTCTCTCAAATCTTAAACATGCACACACTACAAAATTTGAAATTCGTGGCACATCACACACTACAAGATATTATTAAGATTATCATGCCAGAGGGATCGCCTCACGTAATCTCACGCAGCAGCCCGTCAGCAATGTTTACATAATAGCTAGCGTGCTAGCAGCTTTCACTCACCCGGTATGTTCAAAACTGAGGCGATTTCACCCCAGCGCTTCTCTTTCTCCTTATAGGTTGTGTTATACGTGTTCGACATAATACAGACAATCGTGTTACTACAAATCTTCAAGAAGCAGTTTCCTCCGTCTCCACTATTCAATGGAGCCATACACCTGTTTTGCGGTCGCGCATTGGCTGTTAGAAGTGCTGACGTAATCATATAGCCGTCATCATCCCGATTTAAATCCTAAATATCAAACATGTTTGATATGATTGGGGCGGCCCCGATTTGTGTGCTAGAAGATCGGGAGGTGCAAAGTTCTATCGGTGAATGCCTCACGTTACCAGATAATCTGCGCCGAACAATGGGACCGATCGAGGTGCTCGACAAGATTTTCCCTCCGATTCTCAGGAGGGGGAAATTGTGGCTAAATCGGGCAAAAAATCCTAATTGCTAAGAAATTGTCACCAAACATAAATTAATTTTATTACATTTGGTTTTGGATACATGTTTAGATATTATCAATGGCTACTTTTTGACTTTATCTGTTTTTTTGTTCAATTGTTTTGTTGTTGTTGTGTCAGTTATTGCAATATTATTTCAGTCAAACCTATAAAACCCTTTGTTACCCCAAACTACATAGTGTCAGTCCTGTCTTCCCGTGTTTCCCCTCCTCTCGTGCCCATATTTGGTCTATTTCCTGTTCTCGTTTAGTTCTCCTCATTAGTTTATTAGTCCCCAGCCGTGTGTTATTAATCATCTAGTTTACTCCTGTTTATAAGCCCTGTGTTCCCTGAGTCTGGTGTCTGCTGTTATATGTCTTCACCCCATGCAATGATTCCTGGCACTTTGATGAATAAAGACTGTTCAATTGGAAGATTTCCTTGTCTCCTCGTTCCTTTGTCCCTGCGAACCCTGACAGAACAGCAGACCATAACCATTACCTCTGCGCGGTGTTTCCCTGTTTATTTTCCCCGTTTCTTGTACTTTTTTTTTTGTTGTTCCTGTTTTTCCCCCGTGGGCAAAAAAGTCCCATTGACTTACAATGGTGGAATGTTCGTGGACCTCCCAGACACCACAGGACTAAGCTAGAGGGTAGGGATCCTCCGGTGCCTGGAGAGAGTCCAGCCCCGATCCAGAACCAGCCTGCCGCTGTCCGCAGCCCACCCAAGCCCGCTGCCATTCAAACTCAGAAGTGTTGAGTAGTTAAAAAATTAAATAAATAAATAAAAATAAAGGAGACTTATGGGCGGGAATATCTAAAAAACAATATAAAGAGTTGAAATACTCAGAACTTCACATTGGATGTTTTCCCTTGCAGTGTTGCAATGCACCAATGGAACTACCTCCTTGCAAATCCATCAACAGCCCTCTGTCTTTAGATGAAACCAGTCTTTCATTTAGTGCATCAAAAAATGTGATGAGGCTTTCTGTATTGAACTGATAGTTTGAATGTGGCAAAGGACACCATCAATGGATATGGTAGCACACATGGTGATATTGGCGCCCCTCTGACCTGGCACTGCAACAGTGACCCTCTGCCCAATAAATGTTCCTCCTGCGTCACCTCACTTTCCACATAAATTAATTTGTGATGTGCTGCCTTCAGCTTCAAGTACATTATTCTTTAAAAAAAAAAAAAAAAAATCGGTAACACTTTATTTTGATGGTCCCTTTTGAACATTCTGTTGACACTAAGTAATATTGCAACTACATGTCAACAAACTCTCATAAGAGTATTAGTAGACTGGCTGCTTCATATCTACTAACTCCTTATTGTGTTGGTCTCCCAACAGATATTCTACTGACTATAAGTAACTTTGCAAGAACGTGTCAACTTAATCTAACCCTAACCCTACCAGTCAACTAATACACTACTAACACTCTAATGAGACTTAGTAGAAATGTAGGTGCAACATTACTTATAGTCAATAGAATGTGTTAAAGGGACCATCAAAATAAAGTGAAACCAAAAAATCATAGAGCGAATTATTCCAGTTGCATGTAACTGTATGGCATATCAAAATTGACATTACGACAAACACATAAATGGGACTGATGAAACATCTGTATTACTGTAGACACAGTTTGTTCTGCCAACAGGGCAATACAGTAAAGCTGAAATACACAGTGGTATACAGTAACACTGTGACTTACCTGTTGTCATTTTGAAAAATTCCTAGCAATAGATGCCACAGTGCTCCGACTCAGAATGGGTTGGACCCTTTGTCAAACTATGGACAAACTATGATTGATGACATGGTCAATAATTGTTTCCTGCATTTCATTTGAAACTTGAGCTGTATTTTCTCCGTTACAGTAATGCAACTCCTCCACCATGTATGCAAACTTCTCTTTCTCTGGCCCCTGCCATGGTCTTTTACTCTCCTTCCATGCCTTTGGCCTCTTTGATCCATACTTGCAAATAGCAGGACAGAGGTGGAATCTTTTGTAGAGGGATGAGGATTGATTGCTCATTGAAGAGTTGTACGAGCAAGTTTCACACGGGTGCATTGGAGATTCTATCAGCTGTGAATAGATGTTTTCCTTTTGTTCAACACAGTGAATCCAATAGAGTTTGGGGTCTTTCAATGAGATCTGTGGTGACTGTTTTGTCAAAGGGTGTGAAAAATGTGTGAAACAAATGAAAAAGTGTTAAGGCATTTGAAAGAGAAGACTTCTGCTGTGCTAAGAATGTGATGATGAAGATCAAGTGGATCCCAGTTTCACTGAGTGTGTCTTAGCAAATGAGAAAAACTGTAACTATGAATACGTAAATCAGGAATAATAATAAAAATAATAATAAACATTCTAAAATGTTTGCTTACAATAATCATTCATCTGATGTTCATCTTCACCTATACTTAAATTTTGCATATCATATCTCTTATTCACATTATTAATTCACTTATTATTATTCATTCAGGTTTTTAATTATTTTTTTGGTCTGTGCACTGGCTTGTGTGTGTGTGTGTGTGTGTGCGCGCATAAAAACCTTTACGCCTATGGGATATCCCCACTTTTCACAAAAACAAACGTGTGTGTGTGTGTGTGTGTGTGTGTGTGTGTGAGAGAGAGAGAGAGAAAGAGAGCATACTTGGATATAAAATTAGCATATACTGCACAACACCTTTTTCCAGACAGTAAACCTTCGGATCAAAGATATGCAAGCATGGTACACTGTAAAAAGTGAAAGTTGACTTAACTTAATAATTTTAAGGCAACGGGTTTCCTTAAAATTATTAAGTACATAATAATTAAAAAAAGTTAAGTGAACTTAATTCAATTAACTTATTTTTTTTAAATGATCATTTACTTAATGTTAAGGCAACGGGTTTCCTCAATTTTTTTAAGTTAAGTCAACTTTCACTTTTTACAGTGTAATAGCAAGAAATCAGATTTAAAAAAATAAAACATTTTAGAAGAGAACACAGCGTCAGGGTTGTCTGAACCAATGAGCATTAAGCTGTGTCATCAGTCAGTCGTTTCCCATCATGCTTTTGATCAGCGCAGTCGGTGGAGAGCTATGGGGTGTTTCTCAAACGGAAGTCTTATTTATTTATTTTTTAAGTACTTAAAGCTCTGAAACAAAGAACGGCTTATTTTATTTTTTTACCATTTGCATGTATGAATATGATATTTCATCCAAAAATAAAACAAAGTTGACAACATTTAAAAAAGAGAATTTAAATCACATTAAAGAAAATATATCCTGCAAAACAAATGGAGGAATTGTTTACATTTTTACTGATAACCAACTATGAATATCAAACCAGAATTTAGAAGTAACATCTCAGTAAAAGAATAGATGATCAAGTGTTTCAGGAAAATATATATATTTTTTAAAAACCACATGGGTCCACTTAATTTAAATATTTTCTGTATAAAATCACTAACAGGGTAAATCCTAAACATAATTCTGTAATGTGTCTCCTTAACCTTTGGAGCAACTGTAAGATAAAAGGTAAAATATTTATCTCTTACTGAGGGTTCAACATCTCTCAGAAAATAGCACTGATAATCTCCTGTAGCTGTACGTTTAAATTCTTTATAAATTAGTTTAATACACACTTACTATCGAAGAGATCTATATTAGCCTCTATATTTCCCCTTCTCCCAAAACAGCTTATACAGCTGTTATTAAAACGGTTCAGTTTTGTAAGAAATGAAAAAAATAATTATGTTTAGAAAAACGTTTGAGAATTTTTTGTTCGTTAAATGTAAAGTTTTTTATTTTTATTTTTTTACATTAACGACAAAGCGGCCAGTGGCAGACAGTAAGATGATAAAAGCCTATGTTTGATCTATTTAGCCTTCTCAAGTCATCACGACTAGCCTAAAATAAAATCTATAAAACAGTTCAAGCATATCACTGTTACGTGTCGTGTCTGCTAAGGAGGAGCAACGAAGAGGAGTAGAGAAAACAAAAGTCTCTTATTAATAATCCACAGTAGAATTCCAGGAGCATTGAGTAGCAAAACACTTATGGCAGACGAAATAGCAGACAAGGAATGGAGGGAGAACACGGGCTTTAAATAATAAACGTAATCAAGGGGAAAACAGAAACAGGTGAGGATCTAATTAACCAATAGGGGAACAGAAGAAACTAGGTCATACATGTGACAATCACAATGTTACTTGTTTAAATGTTTAACCTATATAAATGTGCGCTGTTAGACGCATATCCAACAGTTTGTGCGGAAAGTGGAAGCTGAAGGATCACTTGCATTTTTTTTCTTACAGTAGAAATGGCTTAAAATATGCCATACTTTTTGTTTATAAAGGTAAGAGTAATACATCATTCGGAACTGTCTACTTTTATTTGAGTCGTGTGCATTCACATATAGTTTGATTATCGTTATGGATAAAATCCGAGATATCATTTTTGTCTATATCGCACACCCCTATATTTAATTCTTCTTTGCTTGTTTGGTACACATAATTCACTGATCATCGTAAAATAAGCTTAGAAATAGGTTTTCTCAACGACAATGAGGACACGACAAAAAACTAGGTGAATCATATTTATATAAGATTTTATTTATTTAGGCTATTTATTAATTGAAGGGGCGGGGTCTGGTTAATATTGTGAAATATCATTACAATTTAAAATAATGGTTTTCTATTTTAATATACTTATTTCTGTGATGCAAAGCATCATTACTCCAGTCTTCTGTGTCACATGATCCTTCAATGTATACTGTCAACGGAAACAATTGTGCTGCTTAAAGTTTTTCTGTGATATTTTTACAGGATTGATTGACAAAATCCTGGCAGATTATTATTAAAAATATTTTTCAAAACGAAAGGAAAATGAATAGTGCTGTCCTTTTATTCTTCAAAGAATCTTAATATTATGTTTTAAACGTAAAATAAAGCAGAGAGAGGCGGTTGAAAAACTGAACATTGGGTATAATGTATTTTTCTATGTATTTGTCTATTTTATTTTATTATTATTTCACAGCAACAGTCTCAGATCTAACAGATGATTGCGATCAACGGGTTGACCACCACTGATGTAATGTTGGCTACATAAAAAATGTAAAAGATAAAAACACAATAAACCCCAAATGTAAAAAAAAAAAAAAAAAATCAAAAACGATTTCATAAAAACTAAAAAAACGACATGAATATACCTATAAGCAACGCAAACTTCACTAAAGGATTCCTTTCGGAAACATTTGTTATTTATATGTTATAGATGTTTTATATTACCTTTATATTTATTTCAACTTTATTTCCAGACTCAAGGTCCATTAGCAAGAAACACACAAAACAACCCAAAACAATACACATTAAAAAAGACAGTTATACCAGTACGTCCTCATAGAGGACTGATATCGCACATTAGTAAGCCTAGGATGACAACAACATTATAATATTATTATGCAAGTCATCCAGCTGACAAATACATTCATACATCAAATTTCTCATTAATGCAGGGAATGACTGTACTCTTGCCTTACAGAATAGATCACTTGCACTTTATACTTTTACAAATAGTGTAATAAAAATAAATGTCTAAAAATATGTCTAAATTATTATTATAATTATATTTATATATTTATATTTAATATGCTCTATATCACTTCATCATAAATAACCCGCATACGAAACCATACATCGTCAGTTAAGTCATGAAATTACCAAAATTGCGATTAAAACTGCGCATGCATGTATACATGCATCACATTTAAGAAAGTCTCTCAAATGCGTGTACTGAAATATTCTGCAATTCGAGATCACAATAGGGCGCAAGATGATAGCCTATGTAATTGTTTTTATTTCTAATTTAATGCACAGGTAGGCTAAATGTGAGCACAGTGCAGTTGTACTTTGTAAAGTACGATAATGAAATTATATTTAAATGCATAAAATAAAAATTTTACATTCTGACATTTGCTGTTGACTTCTGCCCTTTTTCACATTATTGCAGATGGGGAACTTTTTTTATTTTCCTTTGTACAGAGCTCGATTTAGGTTTGACACAACTGTTGCAATTAATTAATTTTGACAACTAATAGTGTTAAACAATGACTTTTTCAGAGTTCATTGAATATAAAATTTAGTGAAGGTTGACTAAACTTTGAACTATGCATGTCTCATCCATGAATAGGCCTGTGCAATGATGGAGAACAAGCTTTTGGGTTGTTGAGACCCAGAAGCAAGCTGACTGAGCAATAAACCTAAAGCATCTGCAAAATGACTAAATGCAAAATGACTAAATGCAAAATGACTAAATGGTAGTTAGCCCTTTTATTAAAATAAATACCTGGAGGTAATACAAAAATAATACAAAAAATGGTCATATTCACTCAATTACCTGATCTAATTTACAACTTCACAAATTCTCAATTACAATTACATACAAATTAATTGTATTCAGTTGTGTTTTAGGCAGTAAAACAGCAGACATTATAAACATTCTGGGCTTAGCCCAAGTGTTGTAGCCCTCCCCCTATATATGATGGTTTATGGACTAGCCTATTTCAGGAACAGATGTCAAATTTCAAAATGGTGAATAACATAATAGGTAGAAATTTGGCATAAACAACTTTACTAATCTTAAAACCAATTTTGTTATACCATGCTGCAGTAAAGTTCATACCCAAATTCAACCAAAATTTTGTCATGCTCCAGACATGAGGGTGAGTATGTATATTTTGAAGAATGTTGGTAATCAAATGGGTGAAAGGAGCCATTGTATTCCATTGTATATTTCCTACTATGGAAGTCAAAACTGTCAACTGGCTGATTACCAACTTTCTTCAAAATATCTTATTTTTAGTTCAATAGAAGAAAGAAAATCATTCAGGTTTGAACAACATGAGTAATGATGACATTTTTTTAATTTTGGGTGAACTAACCCTAATGTTTAGCTGACAAATGTGCTTAAGTTGAATCATGCAATAATGGGGTGGTCTAACTGCAAAGCAAGGATCTCCAACAATCCCATTTAAATATGGGCTTCAGTATTCTGAAGTGAATACAGGAGGCCAACAGAAGAAAATCTACTTTATTTATATTAGATTTCTTAAGGGAGTAGCATAAAAAGACAAACACTGGCATACAGGGCCGTGCGCAGGATTTAATAAATACTGAGGTCCCAAAATAGAGATTGGTAGGGGGGTTCGGGGGCATGCTCCCCTGAGAAAATTTTGATTTTCCTGACTTACATGTGTGCCTTTTAAGATGTTTTAAGGCTCATAAATTGGATAATAATATAGGTTTAAAACCAAGTCAGTGGGAAGTAGTAGCATCAATTATTTTTCAAGATAGCAGATTCTTAAACATGAGAATCAGATTAAATGTTGCAATGAATGATCCACACTACACACTGTAAATAGAAAACGAAATATAGTTTGTTTTAATTATAAACTCAAGTTATAATTATGCTGGTAGCCTTCAGTAAAATCAAGTGTCTAAAGTGATTAAACATGAATATTATTTTTTATATTTTTAATTCACACTAACAGAAATTAATCTTTTCCAATAAGTTTAAACGGATTTTTACATTTTATGGGCATTTTTACCTTTTATAAAGCCATTTTTTTTTCTAAAAGTGGCCATTATCTTTTGAGTCAAATTCTTACATTTAATTTAGTGAATTAGAATAATAAGACATTACTATGGAAGGATTTTCCGGACTATTTTCAAAAGCAATTGCAAATTGTATTTTCAATTGCGTTTTCCACATGAGGGCGCAAAAATTGTGACATAATCCAAATGCAATTGCAAATCTTGAATGAATCATAAAACACGGGACGTGATGGTAAACTGTCCATTGTGCCAATAGATAGTATGCACATGAGGTTTGCCTTGATGTTGAGAGTGGCGTGAGAGCTGTATCTCAGACGTGGGAAAGCTGTAAATTTCGGGACACATCATCAGTAGTGTACCTTTGAATCAGGGGGTGTTTCGGCCTTTCAACACTAGACACCCTCATCAAAGGTGGCCAGCTACAGGGTGATCAAACCTGAGCTTGTGTCCCATGCCCAATCATGAGAATTGCCTAGTTGTTTAAATGGCGCAGCCCACGGGACTATGCAAGGCAGGGGGCGTCCTCTTCCATGAGTCAAACCTAGAGTTGACCGCATACCTTGTTCACTCTCCTCCTGGAGGGTTGTAACCTGGGTTCTCAAGTGGGATATGGGGTGGGGGGGATTAATGAGTGGGTCACGTTGATGTTCTATGAGCCCAGCAAGTGTCCTTCCGCTTAATCCATATCCACTGGCTGCTTCTTTCGGCTGCTTCAGAGACTGATCTAATTGTCTGTTGCACAGCCTGTCCATGGATGCCAAGATCTTTCAGCAGTCTGATGGTGGAAGAAGCCACAAAACCTCTACATCCCACTTCAACCAGATAGACTTTAGCTTTCCATCCTCGTTGTTGAGCGTCTGCTGCCAGTTCTATGTAGCGCAATTTCTTGCGCTCATAGGCCTCTTCTGTTGAATTCTCCCATGGGACTGTGAGCTCTGGTGGAGGTTTTTTGGAGATGGGAGCACATCATAGCACGTCCTAAACTCTGATGATGAAGCTGATGTTGCTTGCCTCCATTTCCCAGAGCTCCCTCCAGCTAAACTTTCTCCTCTCCAGGTCTTCCCACCTCATCCATTGTCCCTGCTTGACAAGAGAGACAGCCTTTGCGCTTCTTACCGCCTCCTCCTGACGGCGCACCTCCTCGACCACCATTTTCCTCTTCTCTGATGTTGATGCCTTATGCCAAGTTGGCTTACTTGCCGTAAGGCCAAAGCCTCCTCTTCCCAACTGGACGTGCCCCACAATGTCACTGTGCCTCAGGGCTGACGTAGCTTGCTGCACCGCGTCGGATGGTGTCCATTTCCGTCCAGTTAACAGGAGTGGAACAGCATTGCTGATGGTCTGGTCTCTGGAGTCCTTCAACGTCATCTGGAGTCTCACTTTAGAGCACTTGTACTCTTCGGTGAGGCTCGTGATAGGCAGTTCAAGGACCCCTTTGCCATAGAGGCTGATGTCAGTCAGACAGCGTGGGACACCAAGCCATTTCTTCACGTATGAAGTCATGGTTCACTCCATCTTCTCCACAGTTGTTATTGGGAGCTCGTAGATAGTGAGTGGCCACATTACCTGAGGGAGAAGTCCAAATTGCAGGCACCAGAGCTTGAGCTTCCCTGGCAGTAGGGTCCTGTTGATGTTTTCCAGACTGTTGGTGATGTCCTGCCTTACTTGCTGCACTTGGTCTTTGTCCCTGAGGCTTGCGTTGTACCATCTGCCCAGGCTTTTGACAGGTTGCTCAGACACCGTTGGTATTGGGTCATCACCAATACAGAACTTCACGTTTTTTTAAGCTGTCCCTTGACTATCGAGATGCTTCGTAACTTGTTCGGTTTGATTTTCATCCGGGCCCACTTGATGTTCTCCTGCAGTTTTCCAAGTAGCCGCCTGGTGCATGCTGCAGTAGTAGTCAGAATGGTCATGTCATCCATATATGCTCGGATAGGTGGAAGGCGGATCCCGTTCTTAGTTCGCTCACCCCCCACCACCCATCTTGAGGCCCTGATGATGACCTCCATGGCCATTGTGAAGGCCAGGGGTGAAATTGTACAGCCTGCCATGATGCCTACTTCTACGTACTGCCATGATGTTGTAAAGTCGGCTGTTGTGAAACACAGTTGCAGGTCTTCGAAGTAGGCTTTTACTAGACTAGTGACAGATGATGGAATGTGGAAGAAGTTGAAGGATTCCCAGAGGAGGTTATGAGGAACTGATCCAAAGGCATTGGCCAGGTCAAGGAAGATGACATGGATGTCTCTTTTGTCTTTCTTCGCCGCTTGGATCTGGTGCCAGATCATACTGGTATGCTCCAAGCAACCAGAGAACCCGGGAATGCCAGCCTTCTGTACGGCTGTATCAATGTACTTGTTCTTCTCCAGGTAGGTGGACAACCTCTGTGCTATCACGCTGAAGAAGATCTTTCCCTCAACGTTGAGAAGGCAGATTGGCCGGAATTGACTTATGTCTGTCGCATCCTTCTCCTTTGGAATTAGCACCCCTCCAGCCCTTCGCCACGCCTTAGGTATTATTCCCTTCTGCCACACTATCCTCATTAGGCTCCAAAGATAGCGTAGAACATCTGATGCGTTCTTGTAGAGCTTATACGGTACTCCATTCGGCCCAGGGGCTGATGCTGATCTTGCACGCCGTACTATACTCTCTACTTTCTTCCATTTTGGAGGGCCAGCCTCCAAGTTGAATTCAGGAGGTTGAATAGGTGGAATATCATGTGGGATAATTATCTGTTCATGCTTTTTCGTGTCATGGTGGACCTTTTCCAGATGTTCTTCCAGTTCCTGCTTTGGAATTTTCAGGATTCAGCTTTTTTCATTAGCAAAGAGATCTTTGACGAACTTGAAGGGTTTTTGTAGAACGGTGTTCTTGTGTGCTCCTTCTTCTTGCGAAGTTTCCTCAGGTTTTCTGCTCGTCGCAAGGTTGCCAACCGACACTTGATGTCTCCCTGGAGTAGCATGAGACCCTCTCTCTCTACACAAGAGGCCTTCTTCCACTGCTTTCTCAGCTGCCTTCTCTCTCTGACCAGCCTTTCGATCTCTTGCTGCCTCCTGGATTTGGCTGGTGCTGGTGTTGCTTTGTCGCTTCTCCTTGTGTTTACTCCAAAGCGCTCTTCTCCATAGTGGTAGATGATGTCGCCCATCCTTTCCAGCTTTTTCTTTGCTGTGCCCAGTTGTTGCTCCAGGATTTTTGTCAGGTCGTTGTTGACTATTTCCCACTCTCACTTTTCAACAACTTTGGGCCACTTCACACTCAGTCTGTGCCCTTTGATCTTTTCCTCCTTAGGAGGTCTCTGTGGTTGGGTGGGTTCCTCCACCAACATTTCTGTGCTTGTATTATCCTCTTCAGTGACAGGGGTGCTGATGCTCTGCGAACTTTGGTTTTTATCCTGTCGCCGTGCTTCAATCGACTGATTTGACTGGTTGCTTCGTAAGAAGTACTGGTCAATGTGAGGCCATTGTCTCTGCTCTCTCAAGCACCCTCTCTTTCCTTGGTGGGTCCTCAACCCCCTGAATGATGTTATTTTCGCCCAGCCACAAGTGCACACTTGAAGTGAGTGTCCTGCTGCTGCTGTGGTTGTCTCATGTACCGTGTTCTTGCTCGTAGTCATGTCCGTTCCTGGGTCTGTAGCCATGCTGTCAGTCATCGAGCCATCTTGCGCCCCCGCTCTCGCAGGCTCTAGGGGTATGTTCCTTTGTTCACTTTCTGTAGCATTTGGCGGGTGTCTCCAACAAACTGAAACACGTCGGAGACTGCCGCCATGGGTAGCTAGCCCATGGCAGCCCCAGTGGGGACTATTCCCTCCAGTCAGCTGTCTCTCCAAGCTGTCACACAGACTTTCCTATGTTGTCAGCTGTCCTTTCACAGCGGTCACTGGACAAGTCCAGATACTCAGAATCATAAAACACGGGACGTGATGATAAATTGTCCATTGTGCCAATAGATAGTATGCACATGAGGTTTGCCTTGATGTTGAGAGTGGCGTGAGAGCTGTATCTCAGACGTGGGAAAGCTGTAGATTTCGGGACACATCATCAGTAGTGTACCTTTGAATCAGGGGGTGTTTCGGCCTTTCAACACTAGACACCCTCATCAAAGGTGGCCAGCTACAGGGTGATCAAACCTGATCTTGTGTCCCATGCCCAATCATGAGAATTGCCTAGTTGTTTAAATGGCGCAGCCCACGGGACTATGCAAGGCAGGGGGTGTCCTCTTCCATGAGTCAAACCTATCGGTCACTCATTAAATTATTTGCTGCCACCTAATGGCGGTTTAGTTTCACGTTTAAAAAGTATCATTGCATTTCTACGTTTCTTATTTGTAATTTCAAAAATGTATGTAAAACATTAATGTCATAACACAGTTGTAATTTTGCATTATAAATTCTTTAATTTGATTGGTGGTACAGTTCTACAATGTATTGTTATAATTGAATTTATTAATCAAATGTAAGAGTTTATTTTAAAATATATGCCTTTTTGGGTGTTCATTTTGGTCTCATTTATGTAAATGCGTTTTTTTTTTGCTTATTTATTCATTTCAGGTGTACCCAGTGGCTTTTGACTAGGCCTATTCGAGGGTCACATGGTTGTAAATTCATACCTCAACTTTGCGGCTGGATTTTCAGTCTTATTACAACTTCAGTCTGGCGTCCCGGGAGCATGCGTCATTTGCACACTTGAATTAATTTCAAAGGTAACATGTTTTACTTGAGTAATTTCATTTGTGAAAAAGCTTACTTATTTAGTTTAAGTACTGGTAAATGCTGATTGTATTGTATAAGTGGCATTTTTACATTTATTTTATTGAGCTAGTTTCATTCAATACTGAACTTTATTCTAAAGCTTCTGCTTGTCTTTATGTGCAGATGTTTTGTTGGAATCACAACACTCACTGGATACAAGACGGATACATAGAGGCAAAACAAGTGGAAAGATCTCAGAGAAGAAGGACAACCCTCATATGTGTGTGCTTATCTCAGAAAGTTGATGGACTTTCAGTATGTATTTACTAAATTGTCTTTTGCAGGAATATTCTAAATTTAATATAACATAAGCTCAAACAACAGAATTTGTGGTATAATGTTGATTCCAGCATTTTATTTGAATCCTTTAACCAAAACTATACAAATTCTGTTGATTGACCTTAAATATTTTATAGAAAGTTAATGTTCTACTCAGAATATGGCTTATTTTTTGTGATTTAACAGTTATTTGTAGTTATTTTGTGATGCTATGTTATTTTTATGATAAGATTTTAACTGTTGAAAGACTGTCATTTTTATTTTTACCAGTAAAAGCCTTGCAATGTCTTTCTGCCAGTTTTAATAAATATTTATTTGCAACATCTTTGACTTGGTTTTTATTAATTTGTAAATGTATTAAGATAGTTCTCATGATAATTCATTTAAATCAGTTTACTGTTAAAATTATTCTTTTCAGCATTTTCATTGTTAAATTATTACAACATCATCTTGGATTTAGGGGTATTTACATGATTTTATTGGCAACTTTTGTTGCCAGGTAAATACTGTACTTTAGTGAGATTACAAAATATTGCTGTAAAATATATTTACAGGATTTTATTGGCAACTTTTGTTGCCAGGTAAATACTGTACTTTCGTGAGATTACAAAATATTGCTGTTATATAAACTACAAGTTTAATTCAATGTTACTGTAAACAATACTACAAATTACTGTATTTCACATACAGCAATTAACTGCAATTTGCTTTGCAGTATTATACTGTAATCCATTTTACAGCAATTAACATCATTTTTACAAGATTTTATTGGCAACTTTTTTGCCAGTAACATCCTGTAAATTCTACGGTACATTTTTTACAGTGCGGGGACAGGCCTGGCGCCAGGATGTTATAGCTGGGGGGGCCACTTCTTATATGCGCAATGACAAAACAGACACGGGCGCCTGCGCGCACACATAAAAAAGTTAATAGTTTTTTAAAGTAAAGTTTTAAAGATATGTTTTAAACGTTTGCTGCATGAATTAAAAATAACTTTTATAAAATTGCATTTTTGAGAAAAAAAAAAAAAGGTAGGCTAATGCCAAGTCACATTTTATTATTACATTCATGAATAGCCTAATGTAAAATGCTGGTAAATAAAGCTAAATGTTTACTTGCATTATAAATGCAGATAAACATTTCTAAAAGCTTTTTTAGTTGTTCTCACTTGATGATAAATCCTTTAAATTTAACGGTATTCAGAAAACTAATGAAAAAATAGTAGGCTATAAGTAGCTAGTTAAACTAATCCTTTAAATTTTAAGGTATTCAGGACAGAGAAACATAAATATCAGAAAATATACGCAGCTATACAATTAAAGGACAACGTTTTACATATGCCATTATAATTTGTTTTATTTTTTAATTGTATACAATTATAAAATAAAACAAAAATTATAATCGGGCCTGTTTTAGGCTTTTCCATTTTAAAAAAAAATAGTTTAGATGGTGTCATGGTGATGAGAAAAAATGCCATGTCCTCATTGTATGTGCCTTTAGAGAGAAATGCATCTTTACGGATTACATAATGAAAGGGTTTTTACTATCGATTTGAATGATTTCGTTTTAAAATGGTAATTTAAAGCTTTCTATAGCTATATTTATCATATCTGTGAGTCAATTTCGCTGAGTTTCGGTTCATCATTGTGAAGCGCTCCAGTTCAAGACCGGCAGAAAGCGCATCCTCTGTTTTCCTATTTTATTGATATTGTGAATGCACACAAATAAAAGTAGACCCTTTAAAGTTCGAATGATGTATTTCTCTTACCATAATGAGCAAAAATTACGGTGTAGGCCTATTTTAAGTTGTTTCTACTGTAAGAAAAAATGCAAGTGATCATGCCTCTGTGTCCTGCAGAGCGCGCTTCAGCTTACACTCTCCACACAAACTGTTGGACATGAGTCTAACAGCGCACATTTATATACGTTAAACATTTAAACTAACATTGGGATATGCTTGAACTGTTTTCTATCAAAATATTTTATTTTAGGCAAGTCGTGATGATTTTATACGGCTAAATTAATCAAACACAGGCTATGATTGTGGCGAGTGGGGCGGGGCCGAGAGCCGTGGGAACGGAGCGAGGCCGGTGGAGTTAATGATAATGAGCGACACCTGCGCCACTCGCCGGTCTCGAGTCCCACGGAGGAGCTCCGGAAGGATAAAAGGAGGAGTGACGACAGTGGAAGACGAGAGAGGACCAGGCCTGGACTTTTATTTTGTATTTTATGTGCGGCAGTCGTCCGTGAGGGGCTGCCGCTTTACTTTGATGTTCTGCTACTTCATGGAGTAAGGATAATTATGAAATTAATATTAGCCACAACAGAGGTGCAAATTTTGCAATACATAATTCAAATTTTAAAAATTAAATAGACCGCAGCAATTAACATTTTGTCAGAACCTCTAGTAAATTACAAGCTATTTGTTTAGTTGTCTACTGAGAATCATAGGAGAATATGATCTCTATTTGAAAAACAAAAACAAAAGAGATACATTTTTCCAGAATTGTACATATTCCTATGTTTGACTGACTGTTTCTCCCATGGCAGTGACGGGCAAATGTAATCCCTCCCCTCCCCTCCCCATACCATTTACAATTTTTATATATAGTGAAAAAAATCCATTATAAAACACTCGTGCTTTTAAGCCAAATACAAGCTGAAACGACTCTCCGCAATCTCTGCAATCTCCGCAATCTCTGATCTCGGGTTTTCTCTGTATTAGAGCTGTTTTAAACTTGCTGTTTGAACGCGTTCGTTTACTGGATCCTTGGACTGAAAAGTTTACAGGAGTTTACCGGTTTAAAAAATATCTGATCGCAAAAACCTGGTCCTTTTGATTTTTCTTTTCATATTATAATGTATTGATTCAAATTAGAAATCAATAATTAATTATTATTTTGCCATCTTGTCTGGGGACAAAGCAGGCGCGGGCGCAATCATCAATCATATTTAAAGGGAAGCCGGCGCGTCCTGACCGCATCACTGTCTTTACTGGGTGTTTTTAGGGAATATTTGCATTTATTCACAGACGATTTGATTAGCGAATCATGTGGTGGACTGTCATTATTTTGGCTAATGCGAGACACCACTGAATGCGCATCAGAGGGTATTTAGAAGTAGGTATAGGCTACATAAAGCCGACTGATAAGCCTTATTATACCTGAATATACCCTGCACTACACCACTGAGACTGACGAAACCATACATCAACAGATTCTTAGCTTATTGACAAATATCTGATCTTGTAAGATGTTCTCCCTTTACACAGTGCACTGTCCCACTAAACATTAGACGTCTGACGGACGTGCAGATTATGTCTATATTGCGTCCGTCGGTCCAAGACCAATTCTGCACGTCTACACGACGTGCAAACTAGGTCCCCTATTTGGACGTCTAACCAAGACCCCATTTGGACGTCAATATGCAGTTCTACATTTGAACGTCGGACTAGGTAACTTTTTTTGGACGTCGAAGACATGTGCAGAAAATTTACATTATTAATGAATGTAATATTTATTTTATTTAAGACAAATATCAACATTGTTCTTATCAGCATGGTTAATGAATATCAATATAGGTTACCTGTGATGAAACATTATTTGTTATTTAAATATTTTATTTATTGAGTACATGATGTCTAAAATTAGTTTAAGTTTGATGTAGAAAAGACGTCCACAAAGACCACATTTGGCCTACAATTAGCCCTTATACAGAGGTCCTGTGGACGTCAATACTGGACGTTCATTAGACGTTGGAAAAAAGACGTCATCTGGCGTCACAGTCTGCACCTTCAGGGGACCAAAATTGGACGTTCAAAAACGAAGTACAAAAGACGTTGTTTGGACGTGTCTTTGCTCAGTGGGGTACGCGTGATCGCCAAATGGAAAGTGAAAGTGAAAGGCGCGAGCGCTCATTCAAAAGCATTTCAATTTCGCGCATGTTGATAGCGGCTCCCTGATGCGCGAAAATACATTAGCACGTATTTGGGTGTGGGCGGTAAGAAAACGAAAAAGAAAAAATATATGAACCTCAATTGAATATCACAACAATTTTGTGATTGGCTGTTATGTGTGGGGCCAGGGTGGGCCAAGCTTCTGACTGGGTGGGCCAGGCCCACCCTGGCCCCCCCGTGGAGCCGGGCCTGTCTGTGAGTCAATTTCGCTGAGTTTCGGTTCATCATTGTGAAGCGCTCCAGTTCAAGACCGGCAGAAAGCGCATCCTCTGTTTTCCTATTTTATTGATATTGTGAATGCACACAAATAAAAGTAGACCCTTTAAAGTTCCGAATGATGTATTTCTCTTACCATAATGAGCAAAAATTACGGTGTAGGCCTATTTTAAGTTGTTTCTACTGTAAGAAAAAATGCAAGTGATCATGCCTCTGTGTCCTGCAGAGCGCGCTTCAGCTTACACTCTCCACACAAACTGTTGGACATGAGTCTAACAGCGCACATTTATATACGTTAAACATTTAAACTAACATTGGGATATGCTTGAACTGTTTTCTATCAAAATATTTTATTTTAGGCAAGTCGTGATGATTTTATACGGCTAAATTAATCAAACACAGGCTATGATTGTGGCGAGTGGGGCGGGGCCGAGAGCCGTGGGAACGGAGCGAGGCCGGTGGAGTTAATGATAATGAGCGACACCTGCGCCACTCGCCGGTCTCGAGTCCCACGGAGGAGCTCCGGAAGGATAAAAGGAGGAGTGACGACAGTGGAAGACGAGAGAGGACCAGGCCTGGACTTTTATTTTGTATTTTATGTGCGGCAGTCGTCCGTGAGGGGCTGCCGCTTTACTTTGATGTTTGTTTATTTTATTAAAACTTTGTTTGAATGTTCGCCGGTTCCCGCCTCCTTCTTCCCGATCTACGAACTGTTTTACAATGATTAACTCACTTCTGCAACTGGCTGCTTGGTCCTTGCTTACAAAAAATGCATTTAACGAACAAAAAATGCTCCGTTAGTTTTTCTAAATTAACTTTACCAAAACAAAAAAAAACAACACAATCACTTTTCCATTACATACAAAACTGAACTATTTTAATAACAGGGTCAATATCACTAAAAAGTGCCTTTGAGACTTCACAATTTCCAAAATAAAAATATGAGATTTTCTATTAAACTTCATATTTGTTGTATTAAGGAGACTGTAGGCTGTTAGAATTGCATATTGGTCAAGCTCCTGCACTTTTTATAAAATAACTGCAAGCAGACAATTTTTGAGTAAACCACAAAATATGTCCACCCTGTCATGGACAAATTCAAAGTAGAGTATATACATTTTCATTACATAGTGATTATAAAATGTAGATTTTCAGAAAGATATTTTGTCCCTTTCTCAGCAATAAATTTTACTTAGTGTGAAAAAGTCTTTTGAAAAATTGAAATTACTGCAACATATCTGTATCCCTATAAAATATGCGAAAGTTGCACTTTCTTTTCTAAATAAGTCAAACTTTCAATGAATACTAACTGGCCCTCATTTCTTTATAAAGAAAACCCACAAAAGGTTTTGCTAACTTGTTTAAATAATTTGTTAATTTTCATAAAAGATGAAGATGACAGGGTGGACAACAAGATGACAGGGTGGACCTTGGCATGACAGGGTGGACAAATGCATTAACGGATGAAGAGAACATCAGATAAACAACAGGAACAACAAGAAACGCTTAAATAATATAAAGAATGATTTCAGAAATATATATCCTACACTGCAATTGTAAATTGATTTAAAAGGGCATTTTTACATTTATAAGGCCTTTTTTTCTCTCACCTTATTAGATGTATGCATCGTATTTTGTCATTCTTACATTTGAATCAATAATTTAAATTAGAATAGTAAGACACTATGGGGCTGTTCCAAATCAAATGAAATCATTATATATATATACATATACTGTATATATTAGTGCTGTCAAATGATTAATCGCATCCAAAATAAAGGTTTTTGTTTACATAATGTATGTATGTGTACTGTGTATATTTATTATGCATATAAATACACACATGCATGTATATATTTCAGAAAAATATGTTATGTTTATATATTATATTTATTTATAATATAAATTATATGAATATAAAAATAGACATGTAAATACATGTAAATATTTTCAAAATATATACTGTATGTGTGTGTATTTATATAAAAATAATAAATATACACAGAACACACATATTTTATGCAAACAAAAACATAAGAACCTTTATTTTGGATGTGATTAATCAAGATTAATCGTTTGACAGCACTAATATATATATATATATATATATATATATATAATATTAATTTACACAGACTGTATACACTGCACTTGTATTGCATAAATAGTGCTATGAGATTAATGGGTTTTAAATGGGTATTAATGGGTTTTTAAAAATGTAATATTAAATTATGAAAGTAATAAAAAATGAAATGATACTCTAAATATGAAACTAAAGCCACTCACTAGATTTGTTAACACGGATTCATTCAGTAACGAAAACGCTTTGTGTTGCTCAGAGATGCACAACAGTTTCACTGTGGATATTTTGGAACTATTTTCTTTGGAGAAATAGAACAAAAACAGACAATATTGACAGCATTGTGTTTAAAATGTAACTATTGTTTTTTGTTGTTGTTGTTGTTTATTGTTATAACTGTTGTATAAAGTCAAATTTGCAATCGAGCAGATATTCAGGAAAATGGCACTTTTGCTTTGGGCATTTTTTGCCCACTTATCTTGAATTTTAGGAACATTCTAACTGCCTTCTAATAGGCTATATCACAGTGAGTCGTTGCCTTCCATCATGTTCATCACTATGCAACTGCATGCAATGTAAAATAGCGTACAGTTCTGGGCTGGGGTGCATTAAATGCATTTATCAATTCAACCTTTTTTTCCCCATAATTAATCACACCAATTTAACATGTTAAATTAATAGCCCTTCTTAAAACATTATCAGAATTTGGCAAAAACTATGCACATGTCCCCCCTGTCATGGAAGGCTTGGTGACAGGGTGGACAATGACAGGGTGGACATTTTTGGTTAAAGTTAGCATTTAATAAACACATGGTGTACCTTCAGTCAGCAAACTGGTTCATTGTTGAAGCTGAATGTGTACTGCTTAAAATATATATTTTTAATTTCTGAAAAATGTTTATGTAAATTAATATTTTACTATGACAGGGTGGACATGTTAAGCTTGGCAACATGCAACTACAAACACAATATGATGAAAATGAGGAAATATAAGTGTAGATACTTCGTGTACTTGCATCAGATGTTTTAACCTCCACTGAAGAAAGGCAAAATGGGGGGGGAGATTTCACTGAGTATATCAGAGGGTTTCTTAAAGGGGCATTTACAACATCATGACAGGGTGGACAGCAATGTCAGGGACACGTGCAAAATGCTTAATATTATTATGAAAATAGAATATAAATGAACAATCTGACTTGTTTTATATAACAACTAGATGAGGGCAATAAGAACATTTAAAAATTATTTAAATATTGTGTTATTTAACCACTTTTTACACTCATTGAAGTTAGCTGAGCTGCGCGAGGGACATGCCAAAATCACATACATCCAATCAAAGAAAATTGTATAAAATGAGAGAAAATTAATTTCAAGAGACTGTAGTTGTAGTTATATGTGTGCAAATGTTTGGTCATTTATCATATAATTTCAGAATTTCATTATATTGTATTATGTTCATGATAACTGAATGATTCTGATGAGGACACCAAAGGCACTTTATAGTGATATTGACCCAACAGCTAGTCTGTTTTGGGAGAAGGGGAAGACGGGGTAATTCTGATAAGTGCGTACCCACTGAAGAAATCCTGTAGGCGGCCCTGATTGCGTTAATATAACTAGATTTTTACAAGAGTTTGTTACCATTAGAGGTCATCAGAGCTCGTGCAGCCAGCAGCGCCAGAGAAACTGCGATGACCGTAATCAGTGTCTGCTCGAATCGCTCTTGTTGTTGCCTACTTTGACACACACACTGCTTCAAGTCAGACACTGATCGATCTGCGCAAATCAAAATGCATCATATGCGCTCAGACGGACAAATCCAATGCGGAAACCCAATTCGGAATTGAGAACCATCATTTCATGCTTGTGTCATTTGTGGTGTCTGTATTTCACAAAGTAAGGCTGCACCACATCGCAAAATTAACTACCCTGGAGTTACAGAGTGCCAGCATACGCAAGAAGCTGTGCAAAACATTTCTTTTTCAAGGGTTTTAGCTCCTCAGACCCAGTTGCAAGCCTGACAGGGTGGTGTAAGATGCTGGAATGACCTGGAATTATAACGCTTACTTTTCCAGGCCTTTAAAAAAAATGTACTGAGCTGGTGCAGTATGGGAGCTTGTATGTGTATATGTGTTACAGAAGGGTCGTGTGAGTGTGTGTGTGTGTGCGTGAGAGAGAGAAATAAAAATGAACAATCAAACTGGTTTCTTTATTAAAATATCAAATTAATTAATTTATACATTTATCAATATGCCATAGCCTACCATATGTCTTTGTTAAAGAGCATAATACAAAGTCGTTTAGCATGAAAGCACTTAGAATGTAGTATACTGATAAAGAAAATTAGGCTTGATGAAGCCAATAGATGGCGCCAATAGACCGTTTCTTTTAAGTCCAGTTGCTTTTTCACCTTTCTCACTGGAACCCTAGGATAGGCTATATGTAGTTAGCTACATATATACAGAAGCCCCAGCAGTGTTTATACTTTTCAGGAAAATCGGCCTTTAATGGCTTATAGATCTAGTTGTCTTAGTTTATTAAACCTTAGTGTATTTTAAAAAATGTACTTAAGCTTAAATGTATGATTTTATTGACATTGCCTTGTAACTCCCATAAAATCACGTTTTGTTACTTGTTTTATTGAAGGATAAAAACTCTACAGTTGAAGAGTGCAACTGGGTATTTCACAACCTAAACCTGGTAAGATAACTCTCAAAAGTAATGTTCTTGTATTAAGCTTAGTTCAGCACCAGTCAACTTGAGTTCTTCACTCTTGCAAAATTATATAATCAGTGTGACTAAAATACCTCTTGTATGTTTTTCTGAGTTACTGGCACAAGACAACAACCGCAAGTTTGTAACAAGTTTCTTTTTAATTAGGTCTGCCTCTGTTGGTCAGAAAGAATTAAATATAAAGAGAGGTATGCAACTATGGTTCTAGAGTTCAGGATGACCGCCAGCGATTTCTATCACTTGGAATCAGATCAACAAACTCTGAAAACACACACAGACACGTTTGTTTTTGTGAATTGTGGGCACATAGGCGCAATGGTTTTTATACTGTACAAACCGTATTTTCTATCGCCCTACACCTAAACCTACCCTTACAGGAAACTTTGTGCATTTTTACTTTCTCAAAAAAACTCATTCTGTATGATTTATAAGCCTTTTGAAATATGGGGACATGGGGTAATAAGTGGAAAGTCACCTTCTCCTTGTAATACCTATGTCATTATACAAATTTATGTCCTCATATGTCACAAACACACACACACACACACACACACACACACACACACACACAGACAGACTGTACATATACTTTCCAAAATCTGTGCTCAGAAGTAAAGTAACCTTAGAACATTACCTGCTTCTGAGCAATTATTTTTAGAGAATACATTGCTATGGCTACTTACATACCTTACATACCTTAAAACTGAAGGTTGAAGTTGTGCGTTTATTCTCAGTAAAATGTACCAGATGTTGCTTACTCTGATTATGTATACTTTCTGGAAAACCCTCTGTTGTCTATCAGTGTTCTTTGGAGTGTAGCTAAAATTCAAGGGTTGTAATATAATAATGTAAAATATACCATGTGTAACGGGGCTGACGAGACGTGAGACATGCGGATCCATGTGCAAGCTTTTATTTAAAGGCATGGTCATAAATACAGGCAGGGTCAAACAATGGCAAACAAGTATGGCAGGGATAAGAAAGAGTAATCCTAGGACAAGCGTGGGTCGACGATTGACGGTCGAACAGTATCCAACAGGGCAAGGCAAAGAGAGTAAATCCGGGTACACAGCAATAATCCAGGCAGGGGAATAAACAGAGTCCGAACAGTGAGACAGGGGTAAATACAGGGAACACAGACTAGAAAACAAAAAAACGTTCCGTATAGCAGCGAACACTTGGGGAGTGATAAACGCAGGACAATACAGGAACTAAACAGAAACACGGAATGGCACGGTAAGGCAGCTAGCGTTTGAAGAGAGCTATGTGCAGATCAATACTCGTCAAAGAGGAAGAGGAAGTCCATGGTTTATGTAGGATGCGTAATTAGTGCAATCAGCTGTGTGATCAGTGCAATCAGCTGTGTGTGCGTGTGTGTCGTCAGTGCAATGGATGATGGGTAATGTAGTCCGTGGGTGCTGTGCAACAGTAGTGTAGTGCAAGAGTCAATGTGGTGAGCGAGTGACCTCTGGTGGTGGGTGAACAGAAGTTCATAGGCCGGATTCGTGACACCATGGTCTACAGTTTAAAAAATTTGAATTCAAATTTAAATAAAACAAATACAATTAGATTATAAATGTTGAGATTATACAGGTAAAGGTGCTACGTTTTAAGAGAAAGCAACGTATTTAATTGTGTCAGGTAGGACAGACATATGAGAGCAACATGTTGATCTCATTAGCAATGATAACAGCACCTGGGTGAACATCTTCAAGTAGATAGTGACAAGAAGTCATCTGCCAGACATCTAAGTAGATTACTCCATGAATATCTTTGAACATCTTTTGCATTACTGTGTTCAGCTGCATTGCATACCAGTCACTTTGAAATATGTCCTGGAGCAACACAGATATGTAACAAAAAATTACTATAAGCATTAACATATATGTGGCTTTTATATTTGTTTGTCACATGTTATGATGTACCTGATATTAAACCTACTTTGACTTTATTGGCCTATCTGGTAAAATACAAATAGTTCACTCATAATCTCATATATTCTAAAAGCAGTTATTTATAGCAAAATGTCCAATAACCATTCGTCGTGGCCATTTTTAATGGGGAAAAAAATTAAATAAATAAAATGTTGTTTTGTTTCTCCCACAGATGTATCATATTAAGAAAACAAGACAGAAAACTACTGAAAACAAAGTAGGATTGGAAGTGACCAAGTGTACCTTTACTCCTGCAGTGTTTCCAGACTTGATGATGACAGTAGTCTGTGGTGCACGACTCAGCAGCGCTACAACAGACTGACGGATTTTGGCCACTTCATGAACATAAAATGTTATTGGGTGAAACACCAGGTGGGCAAAGATTGTGAAGACAACAACTGCATGAGAACCACCAGCTATTTCATCAATATCATTGGCGATATAATGCAGGTCGGTAATGAGCATTTTAGTAAATCGCAAAGGAACACCGTGTGGCCTCCAGTGAATAATAATATTATTTTTCAACTCCACAGCCATCAGGGGTCCACCTGTAGGAGGAGTGTGGAGGTCCATTCTTTTTATGCCTAAGAAAGATAAGTATAACTTGCATTAGACTCATTGTTTTATTAATTTGTCAAATAGCTTTACAGAGTTTATTTACTTATTGTACACTGCAGCCCAAAAGTTGTACGGGCACCTAAGGGATAATACAATTCAGAGAATGTTAAATTATGTCATCATTTACACACCCTCATGTTGTTCCAAAACTTTATGACTGACTTTCTTTTGCATAAAACGAACAGACACTGGAGAATGTTTGTAGTCCATAGAGTAAAAGTAATCCAAATGTATGAAGGAAAAAAAAAAAAGTTTGTTTCACAAAAGAAAGCAAATCATAGTATGGACATCGATATGAAGGTGAGTAAATGATATCGTTTCGATTTTTGTGTGAACTACCACTTAAGATGCATTGACGGGGTCACGGGGTTGGTTTCGCTCCGATGGCCAGTATAGTAATATAAGCATTTCTTTACATTTTGAACACACAAATGTTATTTTAACACAGAAATAATTTGGTTTTCACAATCATTTGGATGACTATTCGACATCAAACTGTCTATATGCTAAGTTTTGATCGTGGTATCCCAAACATTGTTTTCATAATGTGAGGGCAACTTGATGTAAACAAACAACGCCTCATACAGTATCATTCATGTCGCATTTTATTGTTATTCAGACCATGCATTACATTGACTGGTTCATCAGTTGTATGCATCATATTTTATGTTCACCTGCGAATACAATTAGCTTTGCTGCTGTTAACAGGCCGTAGTGTTTAACTAATCACCTATTTGAACGATCGGGCCAGTGCTGCTTCCTCAAAGTTTATCATTCTCACGTGTTTTAAGCCTTGTCAGTTTAAATATTAAAGTTTTTTAAGCCATTCAAGTATGAGACAGCATGAAATAAATTTCAACGCGGTACTTACATGCTGTGATACACTGTGTTAGACCTTTTCTGAAAGAGATTTAAATGCGGTACTCACACGTTGTGATAGATCATTTCTGTTCGCGCTGGTGGTGCCGCACACACACAGAAAAGCCCCAGCTTGGCTTGGACAGCACGTGAGTACCAAATTGAGCTTTCTTTCGCGCCTTCATCAGCAAATGCACACAAAAGCATGTCGGAATGACAGTGTTGAGGAATATCCACGTAAACAAGCATTGTTTCCGATCCGCACTTTACCCCGAACCAGGTTCACAACTTCTTCAATCCTACTGCTCGGTCCCATCGCCGTATCGACTCAAATGCATAGGCAATTGGACTTATTTTGGACTCAACAGTGCTTTCAATGTCATCTTCCTCCATTTCAAAACAAGCGTATGTTCAAAATGTAAAGAAATGCTTATATTACTATACTGGCCATTGGAGTGAACCAACCCCGTAACGTCACACTCTGTGGTACTTCAAGATGGCGTCGCCCTTGCTCCAAAAGCTATAACAAAACAACCTTTTTTTCTTTAAAATGGTTACATTAATCATGTTTGTTATATATTTTTTAATCAAAGTGGAAATCACTTTACTAAATAATGTAAACTTAACTGACTGCTTCACTTCCACTTTAAGTGTACAAATAGCTTATACCTTTTGAGGCCTCTGTATTCATTATTGTTCTCTGATTCATTGTTCTGTATAGTGTACTATAAATTCAATTCATATTGTGGTACATATTAAATTAAATAACTTTTTATTTATTTATTTATTTTTTTAACCATACCAAAGTTATTTAGACCACTGAATAACTTGCCTGGCACATTTTTTTCTAAATATTCAAACCACTGCCTTGTGGTGGAGTCTCCCAACAAGTAGACGATCTTGTTTTTAAGGCAATTTCCAATTTGTGTAGAATTGAACTGTTGAGTGTTGCATACAAAAGACTTCCAAACATCTTTGAAATAGAACCCTGCAGGAACTGGTGTTGTCAGTCCAGATCTGCATTTCTCCATTGTGCCTAAAGCAAAGAAACATTTACATGAAAGGCTCATAATTATGCTAATTACTCATTTTCTTGTTACTACATTTGATTTTAGATGGTGTCTGTCCTGAACATACCATTGTCTGCAGTGTTGGGAAGGACATTTATGACTTGTGTGTCACCAGTAATAGCAACATTTGTTAATTTCCTGTGGAGAAATAATAATAATCTCTACAGTTGTACAATTCTTCTGAAATTTGTTTTGAATAATTTCCCACTTACTTTGTGAAAATCTGCTTTTCATCAGGATTTAATGGGTTTTCCAAAGCTCCCAATGAATGATGAACCAGTTTGTCACAGGAAAGTTTCTTAGGTCTCTCACACTGCCACACTGTTCCTGTTTTTATATCCTTATACTCACAGCAGCAGCTGCCTTTCCTCCAACTTCCTTCTGCACCCCACTTAAGATTACATTCTACTACTTCACTGATCCTGGTTTTATTGGGTCCTGATCCTTCAAAGTGTCCATTATAGTGGCTACGTGGGAATGAGGAATCCCTGTATTTTTTAAGAATCTGCACAACCTCACTGGAGTGCTCAAGACGTACAAAAACTTGTGCCTGACCTTCCCAGGGAAGAAGAAGAACAACTGAGTAAGTCCCATTGTGATGATCCACAACCTCCCCGTACACACTTGCCTTCAAGAAGAATGAAAAAGGTTAACTGTAGTGCAGAAGACTAATGTCTGTATGTACATCAATTTCATAAACCTAAACATATGTAATACACTGTTGATGTTTAAAAATCGACACCCAAACAAACCCATGAACATAAATGTACATACATCTACATACAAACACGATATTGTTTTAGCACACACACAGAACAGACAGCTAGCAAATACTCACAAAATCATTTGTTTAGGTGTTGATTTCAATTTTCAACAGTGTTTCCTAGAAATCACTTATTGCACCTTTAACAAGCAAATTAAACTCAATATAATGAATGTATGTATACTGATTTTTAATTTTTTTTTTTTTAATTGTTCATAATATAAAATAAAAACACACCTTTAGCTTTGAATCAAAAAGCTTTGCTTTGAAAAAATCTCCACCATATGTTTTCAGGTTCTTGTTGTGGTCTCTTGCTGTAATAATAATGGAGATCTTTTCTCCCACTTTGTAACTCTTTTTGAGTCCCACAATAGAGAATGTTGAGTGGACTGGACTTGTGCTCAGATTCAGCTGAGTGATTAGTTGGTCTGGACCAGGCCAGACGAGAGCCTTCTGTAGTTTTTCCCACTCCTCATCACTGATCCCCATGTCAAGCGCAGAAATTACAGAAGAGGAATTTGTTTGTGTCTGTTTTCCTGTATCACGTCTAGGAATGGGGGGCTGGAATTGTTGTCTCGGATGACCACTCTCCAGGAATTTCCATAAAATCTAAAAGATGACCAAGAAATTAGTTTATATTTATTTATTTTTTAGTCATTAACCTAATTTTATTTCCACCGTGTAATAAAAAATGAAAAGATAATTTTGACTTTTTAAATACAGTGAGGAAAATAAGTATTTGAACACCCTGCTATTTTGCAAATTCTCCCACTTAGAAATCATGGAGGGGTCTGAAATTGTCATCGTAGGTGCATGTCCACTGTGAGAGACATAATCTAAAAAAAAAAAAATCCAGAAATCACAATGTATGATTTTTTAACTATTTATTTGTATGATACAGCTGCAAATAAGTATTTGAACACCTGAGAAAATCAATGTTAATATTTGGTACAGTAGCAATTACAGAGGTCAAACGTTTCCTGTAGTTTTTCCCCAGGTTTACACACACTGCAGGAGGGATTTTGGCCCACTCCTCAACACAGATCTTCTCTAGATCAGTCAGGTTTCTGGCCTGTCGCTGAGAAACACGGAGTTTGAGCTCCCTCCAAAGATTCTCTATTGGGTTTAGGTCTGGAGACTGGCTAGGCCACGCCAGAACCTTGATATGCTTCTTACAGAGCCACTCCTTGGTTATCCTGGCTGTGTGCTTCGGGTCATTGTCATGTTGGAAGACCCAGCCTCGACCCATCTTCAATGCTCTAACTGAGGGAAGGAGGTTGTTCCCCAAAATCTCGCAATACATGGCCCCGGTCATCCTCTCCTTAATACAGTGCAGTCGCCCTGTCCCATGTGCATAACAACACCCCCAAAGCATGATGCTACCACCCCCATGCTTCACAATAGGGATGGTGTTCTTGGGATGGTACTCATCATTCTTCTTCCTCCAAACACGTTTAGTGGAATTATGACCAAAAAGTTATATTTTGGTCTCATCTGACCACATGACTTTCTCCCATGACTCCTCTGGATCATCCAAATGGTCATTGGCAAACTTAAGTCGGGCCTGGACATGTGCTGGTTTAAGCAGGGGAACCTTCCGTGCCATGCATGATTTCAAACCATGACGTCTTAGTGTATTACCAACAGTAACCTTGGAAACGGTGGTCCCAGCTCTTTTCAGGTCATTGACCAGCTCCTCCCGTGTAGTTCTGGGCTGATTTCTCACCTTTCTTAGGATCATTGAGACCCCACGAGGTGAGATCTTGCATGGAGCCCCAGTCTGAGGGAGATTGACAGTCATGTTTAGCTTCTTCCATTTTCTAATGATTGCTCCAACAGTGGACCTTTTTTCACCAAGCTGCTTGGCAATTTCCCCGTAGCCCTTTCCGGCCTTGTGGAGGTGTACAATTTTGTCTCTAGTGTCTTTGGACAGCTCTTTGGTCTTGGCCATGTTAGTAGTTGGATTCTTACTGATTGTATGGGGTGGACAGGTGTCTTTATGCAGCTAACAACCTCAAACAGGTGCATCTAATTTAGGATAATAAATGGAGTGGAGGTGGACATTTTAAAGGCAGACTAACAGGTCTTTGAGGGTCAGAATTCTAGCTGATAGACAGGTGTTCAAATACTTATTTGCAGCTGTATCATACAAATAAATAGTTAAAAAATTATACATTGTTTTTTTTTTTTAGATTATGTCTCTCACAGTGGACATGCACCTACGATGACAATTTCAGACCCCTCCATGATTTCTAAGTGGGAGAACTTGCAAAATAGCAGGTTGTTCAAATACTTATTTTCCTCACTGTAAGTTTGTCACAATTCAGAAAAAAATTAAATAAAATAAAAACTATATTACAATTTATAATATGCAACTATAAGATGTGAAGATGCAATTTTGAGAAAAAAAAAAAAAGTCAGAATTGTAAGATGAAAAGCCAGAATTACCTTTTTAATTTGTTTCTTCTGTGGCTGAATCAAGCTTCCATACAAGCCAACTCACAACTTCCTAATGATAGACCTAATAATAAGATTGGTTCTTCCTTTTGAGCCTACAGTTTGTAATTGTTTTGTCATCTGTAATATACACTGACATGCATTGTGTCTCAGGTATTTTATTAAAAGTCAGAGTCTCCTTGTCACGAATCTGGCCTATGAACTTGCGTTCACTCACCACCAGAGGTCACTCGCTCACCACATTGACTATTGCACTACACTAACTGTTGCACTACAATTCCCATCATCCATTGCACTGACCACACACACACAGCTGATTGCACTGATCACACAGCTGATTCCCATCACACACTTTACTTAAGCCATGGACTTCCTCAGTCAGGTTGCTGAGTATTGTTCTGTGTTTAGCACTCCCCCAGTGTTAGCTGCCTTACCGAGCCATTCTGTGTTTCTGTTCAGTCCCAGTATTGTCTAGCGTATATCACTCTCCCAGTGATAGCTGCTTTACAGAGCCCTTCCGTGTTTTCTATGTCTATGTTTATCTATCCTGCCAGTGTATCTTGGATTAACCCTTGTCTCCTCGTTTGGACTTTTGCTCACGTTATTGGACTACCCCTCTTCTCAAGTCCTCTGGGTATTGTTCGCCGATCAAAGACGAATGCTTGCCCTAGGATTACTCTTGTCTTGCCTGTGTTATACCTGTTTGCTGATGTTTTGACCCTGTCTGTGTTTATGACCTCGTCTCTTAATTAAAAGCCTTGCAAATGGATCTGCACGTCTCATGTCTCGTTCGCCCTGTAACACTCCTCAAGGTCACTTTCACATATACTGTAGCAAAGTGTCCCTTGAAATCAGATATATCATAGAGTAGCATCAGACTCTCAGCTGATCCACGTCTACGTATAGGGATGTGACACCTATCACAGCACTCATATATATATATATAAGTTCCTTCAGAACTATCACCAGCTTTGCTCAATAGGTAATTACCCACCTCCATCCCCGACGACTCCTCTTGTCAGTCAGAATTCAGCCTTCTGATTCTCCTTGAATCAGACTAATTTCAAAATGTTACATTAAATTATTAAACCTAATGATATCTGCAATACATTTATGTGGGTTCTGTTCTGTTACACTGGGGGTTATTGATGCTCTCCCTGCTCTTATGCATGTTAGGCTGCATGGATGTGCAGGGAGTTCTTGCCCAGAACAGAACCATATCGCCAATCCAAATTGTATGCTAATTGTCATCTTTGACGATAGTGGTCCTGACAGAACTAAGTTTATGATTTACTTTGCCTATCAATAATAATAATACAATTTTGAAGTATATTAAAATCATTCTTTTAAATTAATATTTCACAATATTACTGTTTTGCTGTATTTTACTAAAATTCAGTCTTGATGAGCATAAGACACTTCTTAAAAAAAAAAAAAAAAAAAAAAAAAAACTAACTTATGCTTAACTTTTGAACATTATACACACATGAACTTACCAGACAGATGGTTGTCCAAAGACATAGCAGCAAAAAGCAAATGCAACGACGTGTTATCCTGTGAACTAATAAGACACTATAATGAGTGAAAGTTTGTAGATGCGACCTTAAGGAGCTATTTGATTTGGCCATTGGTGTTAGTTTGTAGGTTTAAGTCATATTAAAACACACACAATGTATTACATCTAAAAGTAAAGTAAGTAAGTAAATAAAACCTCAGTCAGGGTTGTGGTATGATTTATATTCTAATCATATTCAAAATAAGCTCCCCATAAGCTGCTATTTACCTGAAGAATCAGATGGAATGAACATGGTCACATCCGATGCTTTCCTTCTTTTTAGGATACATCAGCAAACATCATGTGGAGTGC
Organism: Onychostoma macrolepis; assembly: GCF_012432095.1. Lineage (NCBI taxonomy): Eukaryota > Metazoa > Chordata > Actinopteri > Cypriniformes > Cyprinidae > Onychostoma > Onychostoma macrolepis. The sequence continues at coordinate 22,061,783 of NC_081178.1, forward strand.
CAGTCCTGCTGGCATGAGAAAGGTTTATCTTCAATGTTATAGTGTTTTTTTTATTTATTTATTTTACATTTACCATTGATACATCAACTACCCATATATAATCATAAAAAAAAATAAAATAAAAAATCATTCTACAATTATGGTTATACAACATAAAAGTCCAGTCCTCATATTTTATTGAACAAGCGGCATTCAAAAGTGTGGATATTTTGTATAACAACACTGGGATATTTCACGGTTTCTTTTTGTCACCTCCAATTAGGTCTACAAATAAAATTGTATTTTGTGAATCTTTAGGTGTGTCCCAATTTGCATACTTACGCACTATTCTATGTCATTGTTTAGTATAAATAGTGTGAATAGCATGTTTACACTGAAAATTCCAAAAATAAAAAAGTACACTTTAAATATCCAGATGATGCACTTGAAAAACCAAAGTGTGTGATGTTGGACACTTCATGCAGTCAACTGCTGCAGCTTTATCAATGTACCAGAGGGGGCGGGACTATCAGGATCTGATGTTGAATGACAAAATAACCCTATATAATTCATACGCTAGACGCTTGAGTACATGGTGCATAGTATAAAATCATAGTGTATAGCAATATAATTTATACCAAGCTCAGCTCATAACTATAACATTAGGGTGCAGTGGAAGCATGACAGAAATCAATTGCAAATATGGTGAACAATAAACGTGTGTGCAACAGTCTGACTCCAGTCCTAACATTCATAAAGAAATTGATAAAAATCTAAAGTTTAATTATGATAAAAAAAAAAAAAAAAAAAAAGTTAACCTCCAAATCAAACTCCTGTGTTATTCGGCCCAAATTAGAACCACCAAATTGGCAAATTACTTGTCAATCAACAATTATAAGAAAGCCAAATCCTTTCAAAATATCGACTCAGCAACCATGACTTAGAAATAGAGAACGGAAGACAGAAACAATCCTGGATTCCTAGAGAACAGCGATTATGCAAACACTGTGACCTGAATCAAATAGAGGATGAGAAACACTTTCTTCTTGTCTGCCCCAAATACACCACTACAAGGCAAATATTCTTTTCACAATTTGAAGTACTGAATTGTTCTTTTTTTTTTCTTTGGATGACTCCGTGAAATACGCTATATACTCGGAGAGAATTACATCGCAGTCAAACTAGCTGCAAAATATGTATGGTTAATTCATTATATCCATTTGCTTCATTTGGTTGTGGTTGAGGAGATCCCCCCCCCTTTCATGTAAAGCGCTTTGAGTACCCAGAAAAGAGCTATAAAAATGTAACGTATTATTATTATTATTATTTATTTGACATTCTTCATTGTATATAATTGTAATTCTTATTATTAATATTAGAAATACTGTCTGCTGTTGTTATTTTTATTTTATTGTATTTATCTATTTATTTTCTCTCATTTATTACTCATTTATTGTCTCATTTTTTACTTTGATGGTGTAATCATATTCTGTATTTTAAACATCTAAAATGCTTTGGCAATACTGTAACACATATGTCATGCCAATAAAGCAACTTGAACTTGAACTAAATAAAAATAAAACTATATAAACTGACAAATGTATTCTGCTTGGTTTAAATACTTTCTTATATTGTTGTGTTTATATGCCTGCAACTGCCTGACAATTGTTTTGGCCTTTTGAAATTTAATTAATTAATTAACTAGTCAAAAAAAAAAAAAAAAAAATCCAATTTTAGTTTGGAATCAATTGCCTATACAGGGATAGGCTACTATTGTAAAACAAGACAAAGGATTTTGTGATTCACAGTCAGTGAACAATACAAGAATTCTGGTAATAATTTTGCAATATCCAATAGCATAGAAGTCATTGAATAATAATAATAATAATAATTTTAATTATTTTCTTTAAGTTCAAAATTGTGACAGAAATTCCAGTAGGAATCATGTTAAAGTTCCATTATTGTGACTAGAGATAAAATAAAAATAAAAAAAGTGGAAATGAATGCCTGTTTCCTGTATTTTAACCCAATTTTTGTCTTTCAATGATTTATAATTCCCATGTTTTTTTTTTTTTTAAGTGACACTGTCCTGCAGTTTTCGCGTTCACAGCCGCACTTACTGTGTTCAGTCATCTCGACTGTTTTGCTGTTCACTGCAAATAATGTGGTGGGGGGAGTTTGAAGTGGCGAAAGCACCGGTGCATTTCCACTGGCTGTGGAGAAGGGGAGGGTCTTTATTACCCCAGACCGAGACTGAATCAGTTCATTACAGTTGGAGCCGGAGACAGACGCCACATCTGCAGAAACATTCGCGCATCACGACACGCGACTGGAAAACAAGACACCGGCGGATGTTTGCAGAGTAATGAACGCATCCTGACCGCATTCACGACGCTAACGCGGTTATAATGTAATAATGATGTCTATTCCACTACTGTAGTGGTTCTTCCATCTTCACAGGAGCCACATTATAGGCAATCGCTGCTAAAAGGATTTCTCTAACGGTCGCTGTTGATGGATGTACAAACGGATATGATATTGTAAACGTCCGTGATATTTTTTTTCTGAGGACTGAGGGGAGATTCTGCGCACTGCAGTACGGCTACATTCAGCAATGCACGCGATTGGACTGTGGATGTGATGGATATTGAGTGTTTGTCGGCAAACGAGATCACATTTGGGTGTTCATTAAGAACAAAGTTTGCTTGCATGAAAACATCAGTTGAATTAATAGCGTTTGTGCAGTTGCTCATCCAGTGTGACTGAGTGGTTCAACGCCACTCTATCCTTCAGCAGATGAGAAGCAACCAGTTCCTCCAACTTCAGTTGCCTGCATTAGGGGAAAAAAATGGTATTTATGGCAAAAATCTCAAAACATATCGGAATCATCCCACAAAAATAATCACCCAGTCTGGAATCGTAATGAAAGTGCTGAGGAGAAAAAGAATCGTGCTGTTTATAGCGTATTTTCTGCTGTTAGTTCTTACCATGCTGAACTTGGCTAACTACAGGTGGACTAAAGAACCTCAACAGTGTAATCTCCAGATGAGAAGCACTCCATATCAGGGCAGGTCAGACATTCAATTCCTTTACAGACCATCTCTTGCTAAGAAGAGACAGCTTGTCTATGTTTTGACCACATGGAGGTCTGGCTCATCCTTTTTGGAGAGCTGTTTAATCAACACCCAGATGTTTTCTTTCTGTATGAACCGATGTGGCACATCTGGCAAAAGCTGTACCCGGGTGATGCTGTGTCCTTACAGGGGGCAGCAAGGGATATGCTAAGCTCGCTGTACCGCTGTGATCTTTCAGTTTTTCAGCTGTACAACAGCCCTGGAGGCAAAAACTTCACCTCCCTTGGACTTTTTGGGGCCACACTTAATAAAGTCATCTGTTCGTATCCTCTTTGCTCTGCTTATAGGAAAGAAGTGGTTGGGATGGTGGATGACAAAGTGTGCAAAAAATGTCCTCCACAAAGCCTCAGGCTCTTAGAGGAAGAATGCCTTAAGTACAACACTATAGTCATAAAAGGGGTCCGGGTTCTGGACGTCAATGTTTTGGCACCCCTTATGGAGGATCCGTCTCTGGATCTCAAGGTGATTCACCTTGTGCGAGATCCCAGAGCCGTGGCCAACTCCAGGATCAAATCGAGGCATGGGTTGATTCGTGAGAACTTGCAGGTGGTCCGAAGCAGGGATCCTAAACTGCGTCGGATACCCTTTGTGGATCCTGGCCACAAAATTAGCAAAAAGGATGGAGCAGATTACCATTCGGTTGGAGCTATGGAGGTGATATGTGATCGGACGTACAGAAGCCTGAGGACTGCCTTAAATCCGCCCGGCTGGCTGAAAGGGAAATACCTGGCAGTGCGCTATGAGGATCTGGTGGAAAACCCTGTCAAAACTCTCCGGAATGTTTATCAATTTGCTAATCTCAGTACCAACCTTGACATTGAGTCTTTTGCTCTTAACATGACGAATGGCACAAGCTCTTCCTCAAAGCCATTCATTGTGTCTGCCAGAAATGCCACACAGGCGGCCAGTGCATGGAGAACAGTGTTGAGTATTCAACAGATAAAACAAGTGGAGGAGTACTGCCATCATGCAATGGCCATCCTGGGTTATGAACGTGTGAGAACAGCTGGAGAAGCAAAAGACTTGAGTAAATCTTTATTGACTGCTTCCAAACTGTGACAGAGTTCCCTCCACAGAGACAGCTTTCAGATTTGTTTGATTAAAGTTGCAAAGTGCTTTTGAAGGATTTTACAATCTCTTTATATTGTACAAACCAAATGTTGCATTGCCCCTTTTTTTCCCCCAAAATGGATGCTTGGATGTTTTTGAGTTTCAGTGTATTTGCTGTATGTAAAATTGAGAAATGAAAATGGAAAATGAGCAACACAAATACTGATCAAAATTGTTATACGGAGTGCAGGTAATGCTGTTTCTTTTGAATCAATTTAAAGACAATCATTAAAGTTCACAGTCTCCACACACTTTATGAATGCCAGTGTTGTGTGTTATGTAAATAAAAACTTAAAGTAATGCGTTGAAAAATTTGTAAAGGCTTTAATTTTACTGCTTAGTTCCTGCTGAATTTGTCAAGAAAGCATTTAATTCCACTCAAGTCTGCTTTTATCATAAATACGGGAACATTACAATTATTACATTGAAGTAAAAAATAAAAATAAAAATCACTGCAAAAATAGTTCAGAAAAGTGAAGGTAGTTCTGAGAAAAGATCTATAGCTGCATTTATTGGCTGATTTGTTGTCACTTTGTTTGATATTGTGTATGTACAGTAAACTCTACTATGTACAGAAAATTTGTCAAGTATGATCCACGCATTTCAGCATTGCTAAGAAGTTCGTTTTTTAAATATTTTTTTTTTTTAGCTCACGTGCATTCTATGGGACCTCTGCTTACAACCTCCATGTCTTATATTGGTCAAAAAATATAATATTGATCTGCTTTTACTATTCAGAGATATGAATGGGAGTGAGAGAACACCAAAGCTATCAAACATGAATTCAAACAGGGTTTTACTGGTTTATCATTGATTTGTAAAGTGTTATACCATAAACACTATATTCAGTAAATTGGCTGATAATATAACTACTGTGCAAAGGGTTAACCTAGGAACTGTAGTTACTGAGAAAACATCAACCCTAATTGTTAAATTGTGGTGTCAATCTGCAAAATTGTTTTTGATAGTAAAAATCCAAAGCAACAAGTAAACAATTAACCAGAATGAGACAATTGTCTTTCCAATTTGACTGTGGAATTATGTGAAGTGTCAGATTTTATGCAGATTTTAATCATTTCATGCAAATTGTTCCTTTAGCACCCTTTAGTGCATGCTGGGAAGAAAACAAATAAGACTAAAGCACCGATTTCTCAGCCTATTGTAAGAAAAACAAAACAAAACAACACAAAACAAAACAAAACAAAACAAAAAAACATTAATCCAGGGGCCTGTACCATGATGGCAGATGAACAAATTCAGAGTTATAGGATAAGTTTTGACTTGACAAATGCAAACCACTCCAATCTGGCTTTGTTGGTACCATGAAGCTGATCATCAACTTTCTCTGTCAACTCAGGCTTGATCCTGAGTTAATGGAGCACGTGCACATGAATGTGTGACATCAGTGGCGAACAGCCAATCACAACACAGATCAAGTGTGATTCACTTCTCGCGAGAGAGTCAGCGAGATACAAAACTCTTTTGTTAAAGGTTAAGAGATTAAAGAATATGAGGAATTTAAACGCATTTCCACTGAATTACTTGTCCATGAAAGAGGACAAATAAAGGAAATTATCTTGCTCTATCAGTGCAGTCACAAGTGAAACTTGTAAAGTTAGTTTATATAGTTGATAATATGTAACGATAGAGACTCAAACATGTAAGGTCACATGTAGACATTTTTAAAGTGTTATCTATTGATTCTACCACTTATTTATATTACATATGATCTGTATATATTAATATTCATTTAAAATAAATGCTTTATAATAATTGTTAAACTAAAAGTGCTTGTGTAATGGAGTAATAATAATATAAATCATATTAAAATTATATAAATCATATGTAAATTGTAATTATCATATAAAGCCAGATAGTGACCTTTAATTTGTAGGAAGAGAAACTGGGGGAGTGACTTTTGTTTGTGTCAGACGTGTGTCACTTTGCTCACATCCGATTGGTCCAATTTCAGTTTGCGATCTCTAACTCAGAACATAACCTGCCCCGGAGCAAGTTAGCTGTGCAGTGTAAGTTACTATGGTAATGAACGCAGCTAAAAGCCAAGCCACTTTCATGGTACCTAAAACCCAGGATTGGTGCAAACTAAACTGAAACTTACCTGGCTAGCCAGCTAATCCGGCTTCATGGTACAGGCCCCAGATCAACTGCTAAATGTTTTTAATAACAACAACAAAATCTATAACAATAATGCTAAATATATAAATTTAAAAAATCACTAGAAATGTAATACAATAGCAAAGTTCACATCTATAATGGAACAGAGGAACAATGTTGTTGAAATCACTTTCAAAACATTTTTTCCCCAGCAGTTGAATGAGAAAATTATTGACAGCCAATCAGAATCCTTCCTGCTCAAGCATTTAAAGCAGCAGATGATATAACTCCTCCATACACATAAAGTTATTGTTAAAGTTATGTATCTTTACAGTTATTGTTCTCAGTGTACACAGGAACTTGTGTTCCTGAAAGTTGCAAGTTGTTATAATCCCAGAACAGTAAGTAAGCCAAAAACTACAACAACCAGGTAAATCTTTGGCCTAAATTCAATGGCAAAGCTTATCAAACAACATTTCTGTTCTCAAGTTATTTTAAACATGCATTTTACTGGCAGTAAAAGAAAAGTGAGTATATCTCTGGACACCACAAGTTCAAGTAGTTATGATAGCTCTCTGGATACTAAGCAGAAACCAGGGCTATTGTATTTCTTTTACTATAGCCAGTATTTTTGGGGACATTTGGTACTTTTTTTACAGCTTTCGTATTTTTCAAAATGAATCGATGTGGTTTAGAACCTTGTGTAATTGACTTATAGCCTGACTACGTCAGACTTCGTATTTCCGCTCAATTTCATTTCGCTTCTGTACTCAATCTGATATAGCAGACCATCTCCCAGTTTATCTCCGGCTCCGCAGCAGCCGGGCCAACCAACGAACAGAGGGCGGGCTGAGAGCCGTGACGTAGACGCTAAGCGCCGAATTTAAGATTGTAGTTTAGGTGAGGGAAATCTAAAATGACAGCGGACATGGAGACACGGGAGACATTCGCTCTGGTGTGGAGAATATTCCCGGCATTTGCCAACTGAAGCCCGAACAAGAAGAGTGTTTGGTTCACATTTTGAATGGAGGTGATGTTGTGGCCCTACTCCCGACAGGTTTTGGGAAAAGTTTAATTTATCAACTGTTACCGATCGTCAGCGAGAAACTGGGGAGGCCAAAGTCCGGCAAGGCAATAATTGTGGATGCGTAGATTACTTCACATAATCTGCAAAAGTCATTCACAGCCATCTTCACTCTGGTATTTCGCTCGATGGTTTTGTTTTCGCCGCATACCTGTATTTACAGCGGAGGTTCGAGGCAGCTGAGCCATAATGTCATAACCAACCGTTATGTGATTGGCTTACGGGTACACCAATGATTTTAAACTTCAGACAAGCGCCCGCCCATGAGAAAGTAAACGCTTGTCAATTATGCCCTTCCAGACTCTGTCAACGAAGCAAAGCGAAGTAGCAGAGTTTGGTATTACCAGGCTAATTGACTTATGGGGTTCTGTTAGAAACAAACAGGAGCTAAACTTGGTTGCAGTGGCTACAAACACATGCTGCAGCATATTAAGATGTGTTGTACTCAGGAACACGCTTGCGCACAGTTCATTCCCCATGTACATCATTATGACCGGGTACCATAGCATTTCTATGCTTGCCTCTGACAATGTCTTGTGCAGTTGCCATGACAACAGCTCAAGGAGTTGCAGCTATTATTTGTGTATGAACTGAAGCTATGGGAGCAGGTGGTGAAGACTCAACCTTATAAGAAAGAGAGACAAAGACAGAGATTCTGTATGTATGCACTTTTGTTTAATTAGCAGGTATATGACCCAGCAACACTTTTGGTGACATCATCCAACGCATCACATGTGGGAATTGACTATGTGGTGACTGAATCATGTTGTTGATTTGCATCATGCATAGGATGTTGAATTGGACTTACTGTATAATGACAGGACGAGAAAGGTATTCAATTGCATGTCAAATAATTTTTTAATTTGCCTGTGCATTTTAATTTGCCTAATTGCGTTAAATATTTTTAACGTGTTAAAAAAAAAAAAAAAAATATATATATATATATATATATATATGACACTTAGCCATTCGACTTTAATTCCACTGTTATGGAATGTGGACATGAACACAGACTGAAGCAGTGAGAGGGTGGGTGGCCAATGCCCAGAGATGAATGTTCGGAGTGGATTAGTGGGGTGTGTTGATAATGTGGTACATACTGGAGACCTTGTGGTGACTCCAGCAGAGCGGCTTTGGAGGCATTGGAGGAGATGGGTTGATCTTTTGACCACTGGACAGGGTTTACATACTGTAGAATAGATGGCAAGATGGGCTTGGACGTTTCAGTAGATTCCTCAGGAGCATTGAGATGGGAAAAAGCATCTGCCTTAATGTTCTTGGTGCCTGGACTATAGGAGATAGAGAAATTGAAATGGGTGAAAAATAAAACAGTGAATGGTTCTTGAGCACCCTCCGACCAATGCCTCCATTCTTCGAGTGCAAGCTTGATATGCTAGGAGTTCTTTGTTGCTGATATCATAATTTCTCTCCAGGGTGAGTTTTTTGGAGAAAAAGGCACATGGATGGAGTCTGGGAGGCTTTCCCTGCTTCTGAGACAGTATTACTCCTACCCCAGTGGTCAATGCATCCATTTCTGTGATGAAGGGTTTGCTGGGGTCACACATGCAGTATCGCCACTCCCTATACGCACAGTACGCAGTTAAATAAAAATCCAAACCTGAACATACAGTATATATATATATTATATACAGTTGCCAGATCTTGTATGAAACACATCCTACTCACACAATAGACAGATCATATTATTTTGAACCCATGTGACCTCGACCTGGCAACCTACAACTCAGTTGTTATCAGTTTATATCTGCGCAGGTAGATGGGGGAAGTTGAATCAAGCATTACTGGTAGAAATGGCATTAGAAAGCTCAGGTGGTGCTACGGCGACAAAACAACCTGAAAATATAGCTGCAAATTTAACAACAGCTAAATTATATTTAATTTCTTATCGCGAAGAAGCATCGACAATTCCCACGCTTTTTGCAAAGTGTGTTGCACAGATTTTAGTATTGGACACGGTGGGAAAAATTACGTAACGCAGCACAATAAATCACAACGACACAATCGTGCTGCGGAGGCACAGAGGGGCACATCGGCGGTTTCAACCTTTATCACCAAGGGACGGACGGAGGCAGAAACCGTATTACAGAGTTAACTGAAAATGGCAATGTTGATTGCAAAAAAAAACAAAACAAAAAAAAACATTCCATTTTCTTTTTGCGATGAATTCAATGCTAGTGTGGCAGGCATGTTCCCCGATTCTGCCACAGCTAGAAAATACTCCTCTGGAAAGACTAAAACAACTCAGCTTCTTAAAGGTAAGTTCATTTGTCTCAGCCAGGGCCGGCCCGTGGCATGGGCGGAACAGGCAAATGCTAGGGGCGCCACTCATCAATTAGGGTGCCAAAAAGAATGAATTTTATTTTACAAATGTTTTGCTAATCATTACTTCATGTTATTTTATTTAAATAATGTTTACTAATGCAACCTTATTGTAAAGTGGTAGGGCAGCAAATTGGTCAGGGCTGGCCCTAATCAGTCTATTAATGCTAGATTTACAATGTGCTAGCCTTCTGACAGAAAACATAACTAAAACTAAACACAAACTTTAATACATCATCTTATTCTTTTTTATCTATATCATCACCATCTTCTTCTTATTATTTGTTAGGTGCCATTGCCCCAGAGCTTGATGATGAGGTCAAAAACATCTGCCAGACCCAGCCATTTGGATTACTTTGTGATGAGTCAAACAACACGCAGACAGAAAAATAACTAGTAATACTGGCAAGAGTGTATGATGAAAACAGTCTTGAGGTTGTGACCAAATTTATTGGCATGCCATCTGCAATGTGGGTACAGCAGAAAATATTTATGAGAAGCTGGAAACCTCTTTGAGGTGAGTTTATTTACACAACCAAGAATGCACGTAAGGCATATTTGAATTCGATGGCATGAATGTTTACAAATTTATTTGTCTGATTATGACAGAAATAGAGGAATCCCATGGGATAACCTGGTGGCCTTCAACTCTGACAACTGCAGCGTAATGAAAGAAAAGCACCATTCAGTCATCACCAAACTAAGAATTAGGCAACCTTATGTTCAGGATGAGGGTTGCATATGCCACTTGCCACAGGCTGTGGCATGAAGGCCATCAAGGCCCCCGTGGATGATTTACTGGGTGGTGTATATAGCCACTTCCACAAAAGGTCAGTATAAAAGAAGAAAATTTTGTCTGTTAGTTAGCCTGTTCTCTGGGTATAATGACTGTTTATCCATTATTCATGTAAATCTTCTTGTACTTATTTTTGGTTGTTTGTGTTTCCTACAGTGCCAAGAGAAGTGAGGTGTATAAAGAGTTTGTGGAGTTCACAGACAAGCTAAATCTGCTCATATACTGCAGTACACAATGGCTCAATGGGCTGCTCTGCAGGCTTACTTTAATAGTCATGATGATGAGAGGAGTGCTAAAATCAGGAACCTGGCTGGCTACTTCAATTATCCTGAGATCAAGTTCTATTTTCTGTTTCTGAGTGCCAGTGGTTGCATTCAACACTGCTTTTCAGGTAGGTATAATGAATGGTGGAGACCTAGCATTATATATTCATAAAAAAATAATAAATGTTTGTTTTATTTAAGTTTAACCATGTTTGCCCAATAGGCAGTGGGAGTGATGATCCATAAGCCACACAGTGAGATGACAAGAGTGGTCAAGAGATACTTGCGCTACATTGTTCCAGATAGATTAATTGTGGATATTCCAATCAGTGAAGTATCATATGGACATGAACACCAGCTGGCGAATGAGGATCTCTTTATTGGGGCTGAGGCCAGAGCATTCCTTGAACATGAAGAACTCTCCTCCATGTTAATGACCAAAATATATCAGTAAGTTATAACTTAATTAATAATGATACTTGCATGCTTCATTTGTTTTTCTTCATGATTCCTCGTTAATATGTGATTCTGTCATAATTGTGCTCTTGTGAGAGAGCTTTCTATGTGGAAGTCATTGGGAAGATGATGAAGGTCTTTCCCTTAGACTCACAGCTGCTCTGGGACCTGAAGGTGTTGGACCCAGCCTCACGCCTGCACATCTCTCCTGAAACAGATTGACCTTGTTTGTGATTTACCTACCCCCTCAAATTATCTTATTATTGTAAGAATACCAGCTCTGTACATTTAAGTATGAAGTATGTAACCTAACTCATAATGTGTTGGAAATCTTTTCATACCACGCACACAGTGACAAGGCTAGGTTGCATGTTTCCACAACTGAGGCTTGATCCAGATAAACTGAGAGAGGAGTTCACAGACTACCAGGTCACAGACAGCAAGGAGTTAACACAGGAAGAGAGAGTGGACAGATTCTGGGGCCTTGTAGAGAAAAGTGAGACTGAAACCAGGTTTAGTCAGTTGGCTACTCTGATGAAGGCACTGCTTTGCTTTCCTCATAGCAATGCCTCCTCAGAAAGAATCTTCAGCATGGTCAGAAACATTGTAACAGAAAATCGAATGAGCATGAATAATATGCACACTTTGTGCTCTCTTCTGCTGCAAAATCAACTATACAAACCCTGCGCACAAGTACACTCCCTCCAGGGGGGTACTTAGAGCAGCAAAGTCTGCTACTTATAATTATAATTCCGGATGTAAGAAACACTTTTAATGTTAAATACATGAAATTTGCTGTTATGTGTTCCACAGAGCTACATCACATGCACCACAGTGTTTCCTTTTATGTAATTAGAATGTGTTATAATAAAAATAAATAAAAAGAAACATTAACAAGTCACATTGTTATCATAGTCGTGTTTATTAATAATTATGTATTTACTTATGTGTATTGTATGCCTCTGCCTTCCTCAGAACCAAATCCAAACCAAATTTAATGTCGGTAATAGGCTAATTTAACCACCTACAACACATCTATTCCCTCTGCGTTTACAATGAAGTATTAAGATAATATTTTTTGTGGTTATAAAATCAGACCTAAGCCCACAACAGCCTTTAAAATGACTTATATAAATGCATTATATAAAACAGTGAGGCAATAATGATTGGTTAATTAATAATTAAATGGTTTCATTAAATAACACTGTTAAAATACAGTACATAATGTAATACACAATAAACAATATATGTACACTCAGGGGCGTCACGCACTCATTATTTTTGAGGGGGCACGAGTTGGTGGGGGGGGGGGGGTCGTCATGTGACGCACAGCAGCCACGACAGCACTTATATTTATTTTTTCCTTTTTATTCGAAACATTCCCAAACGCATTAACTATATCATGAAATATCTCGATTCTCACCTTTATAGATCGTTAGTTGATCTAGTGGGCGATCAAAGTAACCTAATAATGTAATCTATTAAATATGGGTGTCATGCCATAACATATTTTAATACGACTGACTTTATATTTAATGTGAATTTAACATTGAAAGTTAATGTGAATAAAAACATTGTAAGTTAGGCTACTAATCATAACACTTTCATTGTACAGAAAGAGAGCAAAGAAGATTTACATTATCAAAGAACATTTTCACTGACAGTCTAGTTCAAGCACTCTCAATAACTCCCATTAAAATCACTGAAGCTGAAATGAAATTAATATCTTACAGATTCGTACACACATTTTCACTTTGTTGTTTCTGATGAGAAAATTCACCAGAAAGAGGTATTCAGTCAGCAAGCTAGTGAATGGTGATATAGTGATTGGTTATAATGTGCAGTGCTGTAAAAACGTGTCTGTTTCTGGCTCAGCGCCAACCAGCGAACACAGATTTGAATTTAGCAGGTGATGATATGACGCACTGAACGTTCTAATCACACCGGTGTGATTGTATTAAATATAGAAAATATGAATAATTTATTTTTTTGTCTTTTGGAAGTTGCATTCAAAATCCATTTTTGACAGTTTTTCCCTGTATATAGTGGGGTAACTTACTGATAACCTATTAACAGGTTTTATTTATTTATTTATTTATTTTTAAGTTTACAGTTAAAATTGCACTTATTTTTTACAGTGTGGTTAGTAGTTGGGTGAGGGAGTGCACTATGATTGGGTGAGTTCTGAGCCGGGCCGATCTGTGACATCTATTTTCTTATAATCAAATGAACTCAATTCAAATAAATTTAAATTTAAGATGGCAAATATCTTATGTATTTAATTTTTTAAAATATTCTTCATATTAATTTAAAAAAAAATAATAATATGCACAATTATTTTCATAACCTTTATTATCACACATTTTTTAATAGGATATTTTGCATGAGTTGAAAAGTGAGATGTCTTTGACTTTGAAGATGTGACAGTTATATGAAGATGAATGTCAAGAAAGTAATTTGTGGTTCAGGAAATTAATACCGCCTGTTGCCTTAGGCACAGTACTTAGATGCTTAGAATCCAATCACAGGAGTTTTATTGACAATAACAGAAAGCAAAACATGGGCAAGATGAGTATCCAAGTCTATATAGCCAGTGTTGGGTAGATTACTCACAAATTGTAGTCCGTTACTGATTCAAAGTTACAATAACAAAAAATTGGTATAACAATAACATTTTAGGTACTATAATCACTTTTTGATTGCTACTTTTTGATTACTTTTAGATTGCATTTAACCTAATTCATTCATCACATTGGTTTAAATATGATAATCATGTACCATATTGATATAAATAATAATAACAATAATAATAAGAGAAATAAAATATATTCCATTCATTGTGATTAACAACATGAAATGCATTAAACATTATGTTGTGTCAAGGCTTTCTAAACTGGGTTTGTGAAAGGAACTGCAGGGAGTTTGTGAGTTTAATGAAAAGCTAATAATTAATTAAATCATAAAAAATGTAAAAATAAAATCATTTTAATATAAAAACAATCAAAACAAAATCCCTGCATAACATGTAAATAAGAAATAACGTGAACTAAGTAACCCACTAAGTGATAATTCAATTAAATAAATGTGTTCATCAGTAATTGAGGCAATGTTGAAATGTTGAGAAAACATTTCTTAAAATTGAAATAAGTTTTGTAAATCATTGGTGAAATGCTGTGTGACCTCTAAACTTTCTGTGTAATTAAAGCCACCTAACTAGTGACTAGTTTTTGTGTGAATGCCCTCAAATATGGAAGACTTTCTGAATGTATAAGTGTTAGGCTACTTTAGAAAGGACAATTTAAAAGATGAAAAAAAAAATAGTGAGGGAGGACCAGTAAATGATGAATAATTAATTGCTATTGTGTGAATAATATGTAATCTATATGTATATTTTTTTAAAAAAGTAACTGTAGTCTGATTATAAGTCCTTTAAAATGTCATATAATCTAATTACAAGTACTTTATAATCTGATTAGATAATCCAGATTACATGTAATCAGTTACTACCTTGCACTGTCTATAGCAAGCAAGTATTCACAGGATAAAACAAGCGTTCACAGATTTCCAAACAGGCAGGTATTCACAGAACGAAAAACAGGTGAATTCATACAATGCACAGTCTTTGAGAAATATAGCATACATTCTTTTCCCCAAAACAGTTCATAAGCGCATCTGGGATAGCTGAATTGAGGATTACCCAAAAGAACGAAACTGAGAAAACCCCTCAAACAGAAACACAAGGCATAAACTAGCATAAATATCAAGCTAATCAAGCTACTAACCATGGATAAATGCTCCAATCAAGTTTAAATTTTCTATTTTTATTTATTGGCCTATTCTAATTTTTTTTAATTAAATTTTTGTGCTTATGCCACTGGTGTTTTGAGTTTGTTTTAGTTTTTTTAAGGGGGGATTTTTGCACTGTACAAACACATCGATTTTCTGCATCCAAATGTAAATGAGCTTCAACTTCAGACTACAGAGGTCAAACGGAACATATCCAATGACCCATGTACTCAAAGGAAGCCCTTTGCTTCAATGGAAATAACCCAATGTTGTAAATGAGACACAAAATCTAGGGGCGGGTGTTCCCTTAAAAAGAGGCTCATGTAAGGGTTGATTATTCTCCCAGGTGAGATGAAGGTAAGGTTGTTACCTTACACTATTTACATTAGAATAATGCTCAGAGTGCTTTTAAAACCACTTGCTTCTCAGTTTGTGTGCAACCCGCACAAGAGGTTCCACTTAGACAAGGGCAAACAACGTCTGCAAAATAAAGGGATGGACACTGAACAGCCAAAAACAATATTGGGATGATAGGTAGATGTGGATGATGAGGATTAATAAAGTTATCAGCCCTTCAACAATAACAATCACCAATGAAAGCATTTACATGCATTATTCCATACACAAAACTAGTCAAAAATAACACAAATAAATATAAAGAAATAATCTAGTGACAATAAGTTAAACAGCATTAAAGCAAATTAAAATAAAACCAGAACCTCCAAAAATTCAAGGATAGAAATGAACAATTATGGAACATCATGGAGAAAAAAAAAAGTAACAAATGTAAAAACCAAAGTTTAAAATTTGAATCTGAACACATACAAGATCTGATTTAAAAAGAAGTGATATTTATTAAACATTAATTATCTATTAATTAGTGTAAAAATGCATTAATAAAAATATGGATGCAAATCATATATCGGTTAAGATATACAGTATAAGGCTCATATGCAAAGTAGACAATTATTTTTATTTAAACGAATACTTCACACAAACATGACAATTTGCTGAAAATGTACTCACCCCCGGACCATGCAAGATGAAGTTTGTTTCTTCTTCAGAACAGATTTGGATAAATTTTGCTTTACATCAAAACAGGTTAATTAATCTAAGAAGCCCTTGTCCTTAAATGCGCCACATTTCTCAGTCCACCTCAACAAAGAAAGCACGACTGAGGGAAGAAAGGAACACAGACACATATGATCAACTTTTCTTTAAAGTTTTTTGCTTTAAACATCAGTTTATGTACCAGCCATGAATAAACAGAGGAGTTTGTTTAACAGAGTTCATCTATTGAACCCCAACCCCCCCGTTTCATTTGTCATCCAATGGAATTCATTGGAAAAGTCCAAAGGTACATGCTGTTTCTTTTTTTTTTTTTTTTACATTTTACAGTTACACAAATATTTACATAAAGGGACAAAGTTACAGAGTACTGCAATCAAGCTGATCAATCTCTGAGGCAAATGATATTTAACAATAACTTGCTCACTAATAGATCCTCTACTGTGAATAGATGCTTTCAGAAAGAGAGTTAAAACCGCTGAAAAAAATCACAATAATCCAGATGGCTCCAGTCCATCAATTAATACCTTATGAAGCAGAAAGCTGTGTTTGTAACAAATCTGCCAAAAATAATTCCATATTTCCATGCATATTAATAAAATAAATCTGAAAATTAAAATAAAACAAAACCAATATTAATGAAAAACTTAATAAAATGGATAGTTCACCCCCCAAAAAATTTACTTGTGGGGGAGGGGGGGGGGGTGAATAATGGTAATTTTAGATGACCTTTCGGATGTATTTAATTATAAGACACTTTATAATCTATAATAACATTTATTAACAACTTATTTAATATTTTCTCTAAACCTTCTTGTATATTTAGACAAGCACCTGCAATTCTGGCCAAATTAAAGATACGTTGTGTGTGAATTTGCACATATTACTTTGAAAAAATGTTTGCAGTTAGTTTTTAATATCACCCGCTTCGTATGGAAGCAGAATAATGACAATAGTTTTTGAAACATAAAGCATGCTGAATTCCACAAATCGATAAAAAAGATGCATTGCAATTAACAGTGCTTGCATTTTAATGCCTTGTATTTCCAGGGCTTGCATTTTTAGGTCCTGAGCTTTAACATAGTTGTTTATTTAAGCTGTGAATATTTCAATTCAAAATATTTCACACACATTTTCATAATTAAAAATTCAATAATTCATATTCACCTTCCAGAATTCACTTCCAAAATATTCAATCTGTTTAAAAATACGATGTATAATATTCGACAGGCAAATTTCAGTCATTTTATTTCACTTTCCAAATTCACTGCCACAAATTTAGTGGTTAAAATTCGGCAGAAAATTCAGCGTTGCACATCCGGGAACCGCAGGAATAGCAGTAGAGCACCGATGCATGATCTCCAGCTGCTGTCAGCCGCTCACCAGCAGGTGGCGCATGCGGCTGTTGATGAAGGCCATATGTGGATCAAGTCACTCATTTACAAAAACTGATTTGCAGAAATGGTGCTAGCGCTAGAAGTTTTGATTATCGGGGCCAGTATAAACATGTGGAAACGCTGATTGTGTGTATGTTTAATTCAACAATGTTTCCCGTAGCCTACATATAAGCAGCTTTCTCTACCACAAAGGAGATTATAATGCTCTTTTACCCAACGCTGAAGTACAGAACTAACATTACATCTGAGGAAGACATATATTGCTTTCAGTTGCTTATTTCTGTAACTTTGTATCATGGCTTGTGTGAAGCTGTGCTGTAATACTGGGGTTCCCCTCACATCACACTCCAGGATTCCCCAACGACCCATAACGCACCTCAGTGAACTAATACAGTGATATAAGACCTCAGATCTCAGAATACACTTTATTGATGATTATGCAAACTAAATGGACAGTTAAGCAGATGTAGAATATGAACGAACGCGCAAGGTTTCATGCTGTTTCCCTCAGAAATCGGTTAAAGAAAACACATTACGCGGCTCAGTAGTGCACTAACACAGCTATTAGGCTTGTTTGAGAAGCGCCTCGCCTTAAATGTAGGCAAGAGTAGGTGGCTACAGTGTGGGGAGGAGTGAAATAAGCGCAGTCAAGATGGACAGTTCTGACCTCTTGAAGTGGAACAGATAGACTATACGAGATCAAAGGCGGATATCACGTTATTCTCACTCATGTGCTGTTCTGCTAATAAATGTGATATAATTTCAGTTCTGTTGCTTTTATATGAATATAAATATGATGAACAGGACACTCAAAGTGCTTCCTATTTAATCCCATACGAAAGGCGTATTTAACATCTATTCTACTTTAATACAAACATGTATTTTAGATTTTTATAGAAATATGACAACAATCACATATCTCACTCAGAGATCGCACTGTCATAGTGTTTGGGAATATTCAAGCATAATTTAAATACACAATCATATGAAATCAGATTAAAAAAAAAACAACATTTTAGCAGAGAACGCAGCATCACAGTTGTCTGAACCAATGAGCGTTAAGCTGTGTCGTTAGTCAGTCGCTTCCCATCGTGCTTTTGATCAGCGCAGTCGGTGAAGAGCAACTGTGCGCGACTGCTCAATCCGACACAGCCACCTCGCCGTCGCGAGAGTTTTTTGGCACACGTCAGCATGACATGACAACTAGGCGGACGTAACTCGGACACTTTTTATTTTGTTTTATTTATTTTAAAAGATGTTTATGGCAACTATTATTTATTTGTTTTTCTCTTTATATTTCTTTTTTGTTATTGCTATTATCGAGGTATTTACTGTTTTGTATTCTGGTTGTGTATGTATTTTATTGCTTTGACTGTATCCCCTGTGAATGTTATATGTTTAATAAAAAAAAAAAAAAAAAAAAACTCAGACACTTTTCTAACTGGCATGCATCTCGCGGTGATCACCGGTGATCGGTGCTGCGCAGATTTTGCTCATCTCAAACAAGCCTTATTAAAAGACCAAACTCAGATATTACTGATGATGCAAACAGAAGCAGATATGAACACAAGTTACGGAACGTGCAAAACTGCACATTAAACATTTCCCATAAAGAAAAGACTTAACACGGTTTGCCTCCGTAATAATAAATGATTAAATTCAGCATCTAATTAATAAAATATTTTACTGTATATTATGTACATTTAAGCAGATGAGCCTACAACTAGCAAGTTTCACCAAACCATTTTTTCTCCCATAGAAAACCAAGCGCGATATATAGGTTTTAGGTTTGATATTCACTGCATATTCGCCTAGGCTGCTTTAGGGACCGTCTGCAAATTTACCTCACAGAACAAAACGAAGTAATAATTTACTAAATTATTTAAATGTAATTATTAAATTCAAATAATTTATTCAAATTAATGTTTACAGTAAATTAATAATTTACTCAAACTGACTAAATATATATTGCCAATAATTTCCCTAAGTATGTACACTACACAAATATTTTTAAGAATTTTTAAGTCACCAAAATGAGATTTTTTCGTGTTCCAAATGTTGTATGTTACTAGTGACCAGACTGACTTACTACTGTTGAAATTTTGACAATATCTTCCTCATTGTACATACAGTATATAATTATTCTTAAGAAATTAATTCACAAAGGTTTTTGGGGGATGGTTTTGTGTTCCAAAAGTTTGTAGTACATTCCTAGTGACTAGACTCACTTACTATAGGTCAAATTTTGCTAATACCTCCCTTAATGTACATAAAGTACATGAATATTTTATACTACAACCTTTGGGAAATGAACAATTCCTTTTGAGGTCTTACAGGTTTTTTGTTTTTGTTTTAAAAATGAAAAAAAGTGAATTGTACATACAGTAAGGGAGATATTGGCAAAATTTCACAATGTACTACAACCTGTGGAACATGAAAAACCCTTTTGGTGAATTACTGTAGTTTTTTTTACCAACAATTACCAACATCAATAATAACGAGCACACCGTTGTTTTGTATCCAGCAATGTACTACAACCACTGGAACATGAAAAAAAAAAAAACTTTCCAGGGATCTTTTATATGTAAATAATTGTGTACTGTACATACAGTATATATATTGGCAAAATCTCATCTGTAGTAAATCACTATGAGCAATACAAGCTTTACAGTTTGACTGTGTTATTTTAAATGTTAAAAGTCATTTTAATTTAAATACATTGGACGTTTTAACCCAGTTGGTGGAATTGTCAGACGGCCCCTTGGGTGCGATAGCGCGACAATGCTTTCTCAGGTTTACATTTGCTGCACAAATACACCTAGGCGGTCTTGAACTCCTTTTTTATGTTGATATAAAGTGATTGCTTACTGTTAAAACTAATCGTGGTATTGATATCTTTGTAGGACTGTCGACTAGATCAGTGGTAAGGGAAAGCAACGAAAATGCAGCACGTTGCTTTCTTCTGACCTCATTTGCATGCCCGTATATAGTTTGCATAATCATCAATAAAGTGTATTCTGAGATCTGAGGTCTTATATCACTGTATTAGTTCACTGAGGAGCGTTACGCGTCGTTGGGGAATCCTGGAGTGTGATGTGAGGGGAACCCCAGTATTACAGCACAGCGTCACACAAGCCATGATACAAAGTTACAGAAACTAAGCAACCGAAAGCAATATATGTCTTCCTCAGATGTAATGTTAGTTCTGTACTTCAGCGTTGGGTAAAAGAGCATTATAATCTCCTTTGTGGTAGAGAAAGCTGCTTATATGTAGGCTACGGGAAACAGCGAAAATGTTGAATTAAACATACACACAATCAGCGTTTCCACATGTTTATACTGGCCCCGATAATCAAAACTTCTAGCGCTAGCTCCATTTCTGCAAATCAGTTTTTGTAAATGAGTGACTTGATCCACATATGGCCTTCATCAACAGCCGCATGCGCCACCTGCTGGTGAGCGGCTGACAGCAGCTGGAGATCATGCATCGGTGCTCTACTGCTATTCCTGCGGTTCCCGGATGTGCAATGCTGAATTTTCTGCCGAATTTTAACCACTAAATTTGTGGCAGTGAATTTGGAAAATGAAATAAAATGACTGAAATTTGCCTGTCAAATATTATACATCGTATTTTTAAACAGATTGAATATTTTGGAAGTGAATTCTGGAAGGTGAATATGAATTATTGAATTTTTAATTATGAAAATGTGTGTGAAATATTTTGAACTGAAATATTCACAGCTTAAATAAACAACTATGTTAAATTGAAGGACCTAAAAATGCAAGCCCTGGAAATACAAGGCATTAAAATGCAAGCACTGTTAATTGCAATGCATCCTTTTTTTCGATTTGTGGAATTCAGCATGCTTTATGTTTCAAAAACTATCGTCATTATTCTGCTTCCATAGCTTCGGATGTTATCACTCTATTGAATAAACGTTATCAGTGGATATCAGGTCATAGATATGGGCCAGAAGAGGATGTAATCATGTAATCATGTTCAAAAGTAGATTATGATAGGGACATGGACAAGCAAGCAAGAGGAAGAAAACCAGGAGAGCTCTGATGATGAGCAGGAAAATGAATGTGATTCTATGATGCTCAGGACATTTCACCATGCATGCATTTGGGTGGCTTCATCTGATTAGAAATAATATGGTTTTAAATAACTCATTTTTATTTCTCTTCAATGTGATATGTCTTTATATGCTATCTTTATGCTGTATTCTCCTGTAAAGTATTCCACATGGTGTTGGATTGATGGTGATATATGGTGAATATTCTGTAGGGACGGTGTTTGGTAAATACACCATTTAATTTTGTAAACAATACATATAATTACTACGATTGTTTAAAGACGTGAACATTTGGTCATATTAATTACTCCATTATGAAGGGAATGCTGAAAGATGCATTAGAAGAGACTGCATGGACTATATTGCTACAGGCACTTCATGCACAACTGAGGCTGATGCACCAGGGAAAAATCAACATGAATCCTATACTGTATTATAAGCAAGACGAGCATGCACATTGCTCATGTTTAACACTTGAAGAGGACAAAGATGAGACATTTTTGACCGAGAGATACTAATTAGGTATTTTATAGTGATTATTTGCATTGCAAATAATTGTATGGCTTTTGCACCATAAACCACACACTGTCTGTACCTTGTCTTACTGAATGATACATTGGCATTGTGTAATTGTACAATAAAGTGTCACAGTATGTATTGGCTTAAATTGGTGTCTTTGTTTACTGTCAACACTGTATTCTTATTCCTGATACAGTGAAATAAATGGAGCACATTCCAAATAAGCACTGATGTGTATTTTTTGGGGTCTATTCTTATTCTAAGATAACTATGACTTGCAACTTACATATTGACAAGTTTTTGAAAAGACAATCTAAAAAATTTGACTCAGCACAATTTGTTGTGATATTGAGAATAGATGTGTGTATTTTTTACTGCCCTTCCATCCTCAGGGGCCCAGTAGAGTCCCCTGGAAGAGCAAATAAAATTAACATTTCAAATGGCTGTAAACACTGCCCTCCTTCACGAGCCCCGCAGCACGACGAGGACACCAGATCCCCCATTTCGTTTGGACACTTCTTCCCCTGGACACTTTATTTTATTGATTTTGTTTAATAAAAGCCTCTCCGAGGCCTGACGCCACACCTACTGTGTCTGTCGTTGGCTCCTCTCGTCACTATATATATATATATATATATATATATATATATATATATGTATGTATGTATGTATGTATGTGTATAGTGACAGGAGTGAGAGATGGGAGTGTTGACTGTAAAGTAGAAATTAAAACAAGTAGACATGCTAAGACTGGAAGTTGGCAGTAAAGGGCTGAGAGCAGAAGTGCCACACGAGAGAGAGAGAGAGAGAGAGAGAGATGTGGAAGCTTTTGGAAGGGCTGATATTGTGGAGAGCTGATGGAGAAGGACTAAGTAATCTGTGAAAAATCCTGCCAGACAGGAAGAAAAATAATTTATCACATGATGGAACAATAAAAACATTGACAATAAAAAATAACAGGCAACATACTGTAACTGCCAATTTGTAAAGGTTAATAAAGAATACAATGGACTTAATAAAAACTTTATGATATAAACACTCTGACTACTTACAATGGGCACAGTCTGCATGAGAGTTGAGGCAAAGGCCAATGACAGCAGTAGGAGTAAAAGTTGTAGAATTTTGTATGAGTACGTTTGTACAATATCATATGAATTTGCTGATTTAGTAAATTGTATCAATTATTACTCCTTCAACATGACACTTTGTTGAGGGTTCTTCCTGACGGGGCCGTGGGGTATGTAAACCAAAGTTAAAGAAACATCAAATGCTGTACAAATAGTCAAGGTGCTCCAAAATTATACAGATATAAGGACAGATATTATCAACACATAATATAAAGATGTGTTCATTAAAGCAAATCGGTTATTACTAAAAGTGTTCAACAAAACCTGTAAAGGGCTGAACCTTTGAGGGACTTGTTCAGCCTCCTTGACAGCTTCTTCAAGATTAGCATTGACAACTGAGTTCAAGTTCCCTGTTAATTCCAGCAGCTTTCTGAAAGAATTGGTCAAAATTTGATGCTATGTTTTAAAAATATGCCATGATGAACCACAGAAAGAGAGCAAGCAAAATATGTGTAAATGAATTACGGATTACAGTTTGGAAAAATAGGAAAGGAAAAGCTGAGAGAGAGAGAGAGAGAGAGAGAGAGAGAGAGAACCTTTACAAGAGATGGCTTCTTAAAAGAGCTGCCAGAGTATGTGATCTGACGTAACTGCAAGACAAAAAATATTGAATTACAATTACTTCACAAAAACATATTAAAGGCATGGAAAACGTTGTGGTTACTGTTCTTTACAAATAGTATACTGTAAAACATTTAATAAAACTATGGTTATGAGGTAAACTCATAGTAAGTATTGAGGTTATTGTGCTTTAACTACAAATGCCACAGTAAAACTACGGTTACTGTAGTAAACCCATAGTAAGAATAGAGGTTATTGTGATTTAACTTCAAATTCCACAGTAAAACTACAGTTACTGAGGTAAGCTCATAGTAAGTATTGAGGTTATTGTGCTTTAACTACAAATGCCACAGTAAAACTACGGTTACTGAGGTAAACTCATAGTACATATTGAGGTTATTGTGCTTTAACTACTAATACCACAGTAAAACTACGGTTACTGAGGTAAACTCATAGTAAATATGTAAATTATTGTGCTTTAAATACAAATACCACAGTAAAACTATGGTTACTGAGGTAAACACATAGTACATATTGAGGTTATAGTGCTTTAACTACAAATACCACAGTAAAACTACGGTTACTGAGGTAAACTCATAGTAAATATGTAAGTTATTGTGCTTTAACTATACCACAGTAAAACTACGGATAAGGTGGGAGAAGCATGGTATATTTTGTCGTTACTGTGCATCGAATACATGGTCGAGCGACAGTTACTATGGTAACAATAAGGTAAATGTGTGGACTTTTTACATGATCCCTTTCCCACCATAGGCAAATTTTAAATGAATAACTTCATTCATAAACACGGAACATGGAGTATTTTATGAGACGGTACCTGTATATGTGTCCTGAAGTCATCTAAATCCATCTTTTAATGCGCTATTTCGCTGGTCTTTGGTCCGTGTGCAGTTGTTGGCAATGGGGAAACGATCACCCCTGCTGGTACTCCAGTGGTAACTTCACCTTCATACATGCGTGTGGGGATTAACCATGTAAATCAATGATAACAGACTTCTGAGCCTACCAGTAGGCGCAGCAGACCTCTTCTGGCCCATATCTATGACTTGATATCCACTGATAACGCTCAACAGAGTGATAACATCCGAAGCGGGTGTTAATATTACATTCTTGAGGACTCAATGCTTATATTTATTTTCTCTTAAATAAAGGTCATTCCTGGGATTTGGTAACATTTCAACTTGGAATATACAGGTGCTGGTCATATAATTAGAATATCATCAAAAAGTTGATTTATTTCACTAGTTCCATTCAAAAAGTGAAACTTGTATATTATATTCATTCATTACACACAGACTGATATATTTCAAATGTGTATTTCTTTTAATTTTGATGATTAGAGCTTTCAGCTCATGAAAGTCAAAAATCAGTATCTCAAAATATTAGAATATTTACATTTGAGTTTGAATAATTGACCATCCCTACAGTATAAATTGTGGGTATCTCTTGTTCTTTGAAACCACAATAATGGGGAAGACTGCTGACTTGGCAATGATCCAGAAGATGAACATTGACACCCTCCACAAAGAGGGTAAGTCACAGAAGGTCATTGCTGAAAGGTGTGGCTGTTTACAGAGTGCTGTATCAAAGCATATTAAATGCAAAGTTGACTGGAAGGAAGAATTTGGGTACGAAAAGGTGCACAAGCAACAGGGATGACCGCAAGCTTGAGAATACAGTCAAGCAAAGCCGATTCAAACACTTGTGAGAGCTTCACAAGGAGAGAACTGAAGCTGGAGTCAGTGCATCAAGAGTCACCACGCTCAGACGTCTTCAGGAAAAGGGCTACCAAGCCACTTCTGAACCAGAGACAACGTCAGAAGCATCTTACCTGGGCTGTGGAGAAAAAGAACTGGACTGTTGCTCAGTGGTCCAAAGTCCTCTTTTCAGATGAAAGTAAATTTTACATTTCATTTGGAAATCAAGGTCCCAGAGTCTGAAGGAAGAGTGCGGAGGCACAGAATCCATGTTGCTTGAAGTCCAGTGTGAAGTTTCCACAGTCAGTGATGATTTGGGCTGCCATGTCATCTGCTGGTGTTGGTCCACTGTGTTTTCTGATGTCCACAGTCAACGCAGCCATCTACCAGGAAATTTTAGAGCACTTCATGCTTCCTTCTGTTGACAAGCTTTATGGAGATGCAGATTTTATTTTCCAGCAGGACTTGGCACCTGCCCACACTGCCAAAGGTACCAAAAGCTGGTTCAATGACCATAGTGTTACTGTGCTTGATTGGCCAGCAAACTCGCCTGACCTGAACCCCATAGAGAATCTGTGGGGTATTGTCAAGAGGAAGATGAGAGACACCAGACCCAACAATGCAGATGAGCTGAAGGCCACTATCAGAGCAACCTGGGCTCTCATAACACCTGAGCAGTGCCACAGACTGATTGACTCCATGCCACGCCGCATTGCTGCAGTAATTCAGGCAAAAGGAGCCCCAACTAAGTATTGAGTGCTGTACATGCTCATACTTTTCATTTTCATACTTTTCAGTTGGCCAAGATTTCTAAAAATCCTTTCTTTGTATTGGTCTTAAGTAATATTCTAATATTTTGAGATACTGATTTTTGACTTTCATGAGCTGTAAGCTCTAATCATCAAAATTAAAAGAAATAAACATTTGAAATATATCAGTCTGTGTGTAATGAATGAATATAATATACACGTTTCATTTTTTGAATGGAATTAGTGAAATAAATAAACTTTTTAATGCTATTCTAATTATATGACCAGCACCCTGTACATGGTTTTCAACTACATGTGATTCAACTTCTAAATACCCCACATCATTAGGCACATATCAAACCTCCAAAAAATATTCATCATATTTTAATATATCATATTCAAAATATCATATTTTCCAACCTCGGGCATTAAATACCTTTTATTATTTTCAGTTTTTTTTTTTTTCAGCTTTTCTTTTTTTTTCTCAACCCCGTAACAGGATTGGTTTAAAAAGGATTTTACACAGAAATCGTTATAAAACAAACATCTACCTACTGCTCTTGTGTCCCTGATAACAATTTAATGATAACAAATGTAACATTTATCATTATTTTCACATTTGTATAGGACTGAAGCTAAAAATACACAAATTGTGTGTATACAGTCTCTTTATTTTTGTACAAAATATTTTTTATTTAAAATTTTAACCAAAACCACCATTTTATTGTTTTAGCCCTTAACATGTCAGATGGTAAATCAGCAAGAAATAATTTTGTTCTTAATTGTCTTCCCTATATTTTTCTAAAAATATTAATGTGACAAGCTGTGATGGGGTTGAAGACTGTAACACATTTGAAGGGATACATTGCCTTAAATTTAAATTTTTGATTTTCTTTCTCTCTCATATTGTCCCCTTGTTTCTGGGTCAACATATCTGCATGGCCAACATTGTCTTTCTGCTGCAAATGTGGGCGCAATTTCTGATGTATGATGCTTGTGAACATATTACGTTAAAAATTCTATTTAAAACAAAAATATGAGTTGTCATGATTTTGGAGTATATATATTTACTGAAACCATGGCTATTTTATATGTTTTCATTAAAATGATTAATAAATGAAGCAAATAACTCAACCCTGTAACAATGATAAATACATATATTTGATGGGGTTGAGTGTGAGGGGGTTGTGGTTTTTCACACAAAATGGCCACTGCTGCTCATGTAGCATAGGAGAGTAGACCATATATGGCAGCAATAAAAAAAACAAAAATAAAATAAAAACATTGTATATACTCATGAATTCAAATAAAATGTTGAAAAAGTAATAATTTTCCATCATAATTTTATATGACGGGGTTGAGTTGTTAAGCTGGACAGTACCCTCCCTGACTATAACATGCCTCAAAAATATGAATAAAAAGTATGATACTACTAATCATTTTCTGCACCACTATAAAAGAGAACTGAATGATGTCACATATGTGTGGAGACTAAATTGCCGGTATCATGGGAGTAGAATGGTTAGTGTGACGGGGTTGAGTTCAGACTGAGAGACATAACTTTAAAGTCTGTTTTTTTTTAATCAAATATTTTGCATTTTTTTAGAAAAATATTTTTTACAAGAAAGGAACACAAGTAAATGCTTACATTGTTGCCAAAAATCACAGACACTATTGCACATTTTGTTAATAATTTTCTAAGTACAAACTCAGGGACATTACAAAATGCTTGGTTCAAGATAGATATTATTTTATGCTAAAAATATAAAAATGCAATAATAATTTTTATTAATTATAACGGGCATTCCAAAGTTTTGTGAAAAGCTTCTAACAATTCATTTTGGTGAACCACCACTTTAGAAACTCTGGGGGACTGAAATATTACTGAATCCCAGGAATGACCCAGCAATTAACCTTCCTATTGATATTTGTCTCCTTAAAGTTTTTTTTTAAAACCTTTGTAATGCCATTTTTCTAACTTTATTATATGTATGTCATCTTTTGTGCCAAAAATTTGAACTAAACAATAAAATCAGTTAAAATAATGTGATTACAATAACAATCAGGAAGAATAAGTTTCCAGTCAAATGAAATCAGCATCAACAATTCATCTTTGCATGGCACAGAAGACCACAAATGTGGCATTAAGGAATATTTACAGAATTTAAGAAATTTTTGACAAGGCTCAGAGGTGGCATTAATGCATCTCATAATAACAATGTTATGAGATTAATGTTTTAAATATAGCAATTTCAATGAATTAAATGACTCATTAATTCATTCAATGGTTGATTCATTTAGGAACGAAGCAAACGACTCTCTTTATGAATGGGTCATTGAATCATTGACTCACTAGATTTGTTCAAAAGCAAAGATTCATTCATAAATGAAACAGCGCTGTGTCAAAGACTTGTGCAGAGGCTCAGCTGTGACTTTGTTTTTTAATTATATTTTTGTTGACAAAATAGAGCAAAATAGTCACTTAATATTAACTTTTGTATAAAAGCAAAAATGTATAAACTGTTTTATGAATTCAATTTCACATTCTCTCAATAATCATTAAAAAGCTGTTATACCCTCAGTTCATCGCTATCAAACTTCCATTTTAATGAATGAAGCTCTCTACACTGCACACTGAATATATTATTTACATCGTCTCTACACTTTGTTTGTTACAATGAATGACAACAACTGCAGTCTGCTTTCACGGTCTGTGCGAAAGTATTTCTATTGACTGCAGTCTGCAGGTATTATGGCAAAAGACGGCATTGCGCAGCGAACCATAAACACAGCGCTACGTTTATATGCAGAACTGGGATCGCTTTCGTAGTCATTTGAATGGATAAAATATAGAAATCACTTTAATTTCCAAATAAACCTAACCAGTTGGAAATGAAACACTGTCCCCCCTCGAAATTCAACACCCGAGACTCCGTCCCCCCGCGTCCCCCCCATTTCCAGCCCTGACTATAACTAAAGACATTGCTGCTGAACACTATTGAGAGACGCACAGACTCACAGAGGTAACATTAATCTCTCTCTCTCTCTCTCTCTCTCTCTCAAAACTTATTAAATGCATTAACTGCATTAGTCTGCTATCAACGGCTCAAAGCTCCGTTGATAGGTTTAAAATGACATTTTGGAATTAGCAACGGAGGCGTTGGATGAGATGTGGAAGAAATAATCCTACTCACAATAGCGATTTAAGTAGAAAGTCAGACGAATGCCTAGAAATATATCATCTGATCGATGTCTTGAGGTGTGGCAACCGTAGTATAAGCGGAATAATTGACTTTGGTCCGTTGAATTATTAGAAAAATAATGCACACCCGAGGTGAACAGCGCCGTTGTCGCATCACCACCTCAGGTGTGCATTATTTTTCTAATAATTCAATGGCCCGTCGTCAATTATTCCTTACATAATATAATATAATGCATATGCATTTGGAAAATAGATTATTTAATAATTAATTACAGATCTTACACTCTTAAAGGGATAGTTTACCCAAAAATTTAAATTAGCCAAAGATTTACTCTTTCATTGTGTCTGACATTCCTCTTTCAGATGAACACATTCGGAGTTATATTCCATATTGTCCTGTCTGTTTCAATCTGTATAATGAATGGTGCCCCTGTTTCTGAATCCGGAAAAAAAGTATTCAACCATCACAAAAATACTCCACATGGCTCCAGGGTGTTAATAAAGGACTTCTGAAGCGAAACAATGTGTTAGTTTAAGAAAAATTTCGATTCTTAAAATTTTATAAACTGAAATGTGCAGCTTCCTGTCTCTCAAGCAGGCGTGTTCATGACAAGGCAGTCGAGCGTATGACGTAGGTGTAACGAAAGGCGAACGACAAAATAGACAAAAATAAATTGTAAAATAAATAAATAGTATGTACAGTTGTGCTATAATAGATAGATAAATATAAGGTTATTGCACATTTTTTATTGCATAATGTGGGGAACATTTAACTGTTCATAAGGTAGATTAACTGGGGGAAGAAACTGTTCTTGTGCCTGGCTATCCTGGTATTCGGGGCTCTGTAGCGCCGGCCAGATGGCAAAAGTTCAAAAAGGGGATAACTTGGATGTGAGGGATCCAGAGTGATTTTCTGAGCCCTTTTCCTCACTCTGGATGTATACAGTTCTTGAAGGGTGGGCAGGGGAGCACCAATAATCCTCTCGGCAGTCCAAACGGTTCTCTGCAATCTTCTGGTGTCTGATTTTGTAGCTGAGCCAAACCAGACAGTTATCGATGTGCACAGAACAGACTCGATGATGGCTGAGTAGAACTGTTTCAGCAGCTCCTGTGGCAGGTTAAACTTCCTCAGCTGGCAAAGGAAGTACAACCTTTGTTGGGCCTTTTTTACAATGGAGTCGATGTGAGTGTCCCACTTCAGGTCCTGGGAGATGATGGATCCACTGCAGCCACAGTGCTGTCCATGATGGTGAGTGGGGAGCATGCAGGGGGGTTCCTCCTGAAGTCCATGATCATCTCCACTGTTTTGAGTGTGTTGAGCTCCAGGTTGTTGTGACTGCACCAGACAGCCAGCTCTTTAACCTCCTGTCTGTAAGCAGACTCGTCACCATCCTTATCTTCACAATCCTCTATAATGCCCTCAAGTCCATTATTATGGTAGAAATACACAAACGAGTTTGTCTCTGTAAGGATTTTATTAGCTCTCATTTTAGCTTTTAGGGAA
Source organism: Onychostoma macrolepis (assembly GCF_012432095.1). Lineage (NCBI taxonomy): Eukaryota > Metazoa > Chordata > Actinopteri > Cypriniformes > Cyprinidae > Onychostoma > Onychostoma macrolepis. Next base: position 22,092,767 of record NC_081178.1, read on the forward strand.
TCGAGTCTTAAAAACTCGGGTTGATTTGATTGAATTGGCCGTAATGTTCATAATGTAATCTTATGAACACTGTATATAATGTGCACTTGGCATTCATTTCAACATCCTGCATTTAAAATAATCTTCCTTTCAAGACTAAACATCACTTAGTTCATACGCATGTTTAAATGTTCTCTGCTAAACAAACGGTTACAAGTTAAAGTATAAAAATAAAACACATCACACATAAAATGGCATAGAACAAAATTATTAGTAAGTATATTGCTCCAACACCTTAAATGATTGTCCTTTTGAAATCGTTTATTTGAAACTTTTCTTTGTCTGAAAAAGGAAAGAAATGAAGAAAGGAAAAAAGGAGAGTCATGGGACGCATTGTATAGATCCTGATGTCCTGAGGGCGTCAGTTAATTTAATCCTTGTTTTCCTGTTGGGTACACTGATCCATACATTGCCTGATCACGAGGTGCTTCTTGATACAAAGAGACCTTTGTTGCTTTCCTGATTAATTTAGTCATTATCACCATTCTGAGTAGAGTGGCACTGACAGGAAACCAGTCAGAATATTGACGTCATGTGATAGTGTGATTAGTTTTAGTCCTCGTGATGAATTTTGTTGGGGAATCTTTAGATAGTTGATTTGATAGCTCATTGTGGGATAGTTTCTATATATGAAATTCCTACATCTCTTCCATTTATTTAAATAAAAACAATCCTATTTATGAAGGCCAAAAATTAGCTATTATAAATGGGCAGTATGTGAGCCCTTCACAAAGTTAAAATGGTTAAAAGTCATGGGATAGCTTTAACTATAACAATGTGGAAGACATGAAAAATACTTGATTGGCAGAAAATGCCTTAGGTTACGTATGTTACCCAGGTTCCTCGAAGGAACGAGACGCTGCGTCCGAAAACGCTAGGAGAATGCCTCCAGCGTGAGCGGCTCTGAATATTGTGTGCAATCTATCCAATGGATGGGCGAGACATCACGGACGGGGTACAGAGAGCTTCGAGCACCACAGCCAGTTCCCAAGGAGGAATATGAGACTGTACTGGGGTCCTTAGCCTCAGCGCACCTGGGGTTTCTGCCCACTGACTGCCCACCAAGAGAGGTGTGGTAGGCCGAAATTGCCAACCCTGCAGAGAGACGGGCCTGCTTGTCAGGGAGAAAGTGTTTCAGAGCTCGAAACGGCCAGCATCTCCAGACAATTGATATGCCAAGTGAGATGGCGACCACTCCACAGACTGCGGGCAGGGTGGCCACTCATGACCGCACCCCAACCGGTGAGGGACACGTCCGTCGCTAGCGTTATGCGGTGACAAGGAGCTCCCAGCACTGGGCCCTGAGACAAGAACCAGGGTTGTCTCCACATGTCTAAGGCACGTAGGCACCACCGCGTGACCTTGATCATGCGACGCGGGTTTCCCATCAGGGAAAACCCCCTGATCTTGAGCCACCACTGTAGGGGTCTCATGTACAGCAGGCCAAGAGGTATCACATTGGATGCAGCTGCCATCAGACCTAGCAGTCTCTGAAACTGCTTTAAAGTGAGTGACCAGCTTTCTCTCACTCTTGTGACTGCAGTGAGGATCGACTCGATCCGAGCAGGTGACATGCGTGCCTGCATCGTGGTCGAATCCCACACCACGCCCAGATAAGTGGTTCTCTGAGCCGGAGAAAGCACACTTTTCTTGGCGTTCAGTCTTAACCCCAGCACTTCCACGAGCGAGAACGACATTTCGATGTGGAACCGCCATCTGCTCTGATTGAGCTAAAATCAACCAATCGTCAATGTAACTGAGTATGCAGATGCCTTGCAGCCACAACGGAGCTAACGCAGCATCCACACACTTCGTGAAGGTGCGGGGTGAGAATGCTAGGCCAAAGGGAAGAACCCGATATTGGTAAACTTCGCCCCCGAAAGCAAACCTCAGGAACTTCCTGTGAGTGGGAAGGATGGAGACATGGAAATATGAATGAATGAATGAATGAATGATGCATTTATATAGCGCTTTATTGTGTATTGCTGTACACCCAAAGCGCTTTACAGTCATGTGGGGGGGTCTCTCCTCAACCACCACCAGTGTGCAGCATCCACTTGGATGATGCGACGGCAGCCACAGGACAACGGCGCCAGTGCACTCACCACACACCATCTACAGGTGGAGAGGAGAGAGAGTCATAGAGCCAATCAAGTGGATGGGGATTATTAGGAGGCCATGATTGATAAGGGCCAGTGGAGGGAATCTGGCCAGGACACCGGGGTTACACCCCTACTCTTTATGAGAAGTGCCATGGGATTTTTAATGACCACAGAGAGTCAGGACCTCGGTTGAACGTCTCATCCGAAAGACAGTGCTTTTTGCCAGTATAGTGTCCCTGTCACTATACTGGGGCATTAGGACCCACATAGACCACAGGGTGAGCACCCCCTGGTGGTCTCACTAACACCTCTTCCAACAGCCACCTAGTTTTCCCAGGAGGTCTCCCATCCAGGTACTGACCAGGCTCAACGCTGCTTAGCTTCAGTGGGTAACCAGTCTTGGGCTGCAGGGTGATATGGCAGTGACTAAATGCGGAAGTGGAAATATGCATCTTTTAGATCGATCATGACAAACCAGTCCTCGGACCTGATCTGAGACCCGACGCTGATGAAGGCTCCTCTCTCATCGAAAAGAGCCTTCCGGGAGCAGAGCACGTGTACTGCTCTGCGCCCTCGACTGTGCATGCTCCACTCCCAAGCAGAACGCACACAAGCTGTGTGTGTCACCTGCAGTGATGTAATGCTTGCAGGGAGGAACACACAGCTTGTACTTCGCGCTGCTCTCACCCTTACAATGTCTCTTAGACATTTTATGGAGCTTATGGAAATGACAACACCAAATAAGATTCACAACAGATTGAATAGACAATACACACACAGAGCGCTTGCTGAGTGACAAAAAGGTTTCACTGCACGTGCTTTTATACCAGCTGGTCATTACGTCACCCCGTTTGTGACGTCTCGCCCATCCAGTGGATACATTGCACACGATATTCAGAGCCGCTCACGCTGGAGGCATTCCCCTAGCATTTTCGGATTCAGCTCAAGTTCCTGAAGAGGAACTAGTTACAATTTGAAAGTTACATTTTATAGACATTTTAAAAAAAGAGACAGATTACCTGTTCAGAGTGAGTTAACAGTCTGTATAGCTGAATAATTGAGGGGAATTCACCCAGACTCCATCCGTGTGCCTTCTTCTAAAGCATGTTGTCCCTGGCATAGCAGAACTATGACACTGGCAATCGGGAGCTGCTCATTATTACACTTGCCCTTGAAGAATGGTGCCAGTGGTCGGAGGGATCCAAACATCTGTTTCTTGTCATAACTAACACCGTAATCTGGTGTACCTACTGTAAGAGAGGTTTGATGGCTAAATCCCCATCAGGCAAGATGGGTTTTGTTTTTCACTGTTCACATTGGCTTGCCGTCTGGTTCTTATGACAGGACTTACCACTGCCTTTGAGACATAGTGATTGACTATTGTCCCCAGTTTGCTTCATGAGTTTGGAAGTCACTTTTCATGCTCATAGAGTGTATCCCACCACTGGACTGGACCTCATTCAAGTGTGTACTCAGCTTTCAAGTGCCCCTGTTTCCCTGGTCAGTTGAGGGGTCTCAGGTTCCAGCTAAGGACCACTGGTTCTGGGAGAGCGAGAAGGTTTGGGACTCAACTCACATCCACCTTCGATGAGCAGTTTGGCATCTCAAGAGCCAGGCCAATATCAGGAGAGCAGATACACCCTTGTACTGTCCACTGGCATCCAACTTTGGCTGCCAGTTACATTGGTCCATTCACTATCCAGAAACAAATTAATGCAGTCAAATGCCGGTTAAATCTCCCTTCACAATACTATATTGAATCTACCTTCCATGTTTCGCTTCTGAAACCCCATCATTCCTCTTTATCTCCTTCATCCGCAGAGTCTGGTGTGGCTGATGATCCTCCTCCTTTGTTGTTTCTGGATGATAGGTCATCGTCCTGTTCATCTATCAGCATCTGCACGAAAGAGACTGTTATCAACGGACATGATAGGAATAGCAGATACTACCTTAAAGTTAAAATCATAATCAACTGCTTTACATGTGCTTTAGTATGTTAATCAAACAACAAAAGACAAATTCAGAATCACAGTATCTTGAGTTAAGAACTTTTGTAGCTTTAATAAGAAATAAAGAATGTTCTTACAGTGAAGACTATGCTTTTTTTTATTGTTAACAAATTTGTATAAAATTTTCAGTCACACTTTATATTAGGTGGCATTAACTACTATGTACTTACATCAAAAAATAAGTAGAATGTACTTATTGTGGTCATATTGTTTTGCAAAACACTTTTGCTGCTATTGAGGTGGGATACGGGTAAGGTTAGGGACAGGTTTGGTGGTATGGGTAGGTTTAAGGGTGGGTTAAGGTGTAAGAAATGGGTCAACAGTGTAATTATACATGTAATTACATATAGGTATTTTTAAAAATATAAGTACAATGTAAAAACATGTATGAACACAATAAGTGCATTGTATCAAATGATTAATTTAAATGTAAGTACACAGCAGTTAAGGCCACCTACTATAAAGTGGGACCAAATTTTCCTCTGGGAACAACAGTAAAAAAAAAAAAAAACAAAACAAAAAAAAAAACAACTGTGTAAATTTAGAACACACACCCTCAATAAAATATTTTTTACAAGGATTCTAGAAAAGATGACAACATCAAAAGCTGAATGCCATAAACCCACAGTTTCCATACTAGATCCATGCATATGAGAAGTTGAGAGTTCCATCGAGATAATGTCCAACAAATACACAGTCCAGGTTCGTCTGTCCATTGTGTGAGGAGGACTCTTACGGTTGACTAACAATTTTTGTTTTGCTGCTGTGTGAGCAGCTAACAGTAAACATCTTTATTGGACGGACAAGGTAAAGTCCCAAAAGTCATTCATGAAAAATTGGCGCGGAGTCAAACATATCTCAGGACTCAACAAATATAACAGGTCCTGTGAGAGCTGAGACCAAAAAGGTGAGAGAGAGGGGCAGTCAAAAAAAAAAAAAAAAAATTGCGAAAACATGCCTAAAGATCCTTGCGAACAGAGATTACACTTAGGAGAAGATGACAGATTCATATTCAGGAAAAAAAAAAAAAAAAAAGCTTTAGAGTGTGATTCCTTTGGACCAGATCAATCTAGGATATGCAACATTACAGAATTCGTATCTGCACCCAATACAATTTCAAAATCCTAAAATTTTAACTTTCTTTTGTTCTCATCTCCCCTGTAAGAAGATCCAATTTAGAGCATAGCGACTGAACAACTGACATGTGAGAAGCGAACTGGTTCCGCATCGCCGTCAACTCGGTTCTTAGAATGTCCGCAAAGCTTGGATTTCTTCTTAATCGGAGAAGCTGACGGTGACAACTCCTGCTGTTTCCGATTGTATGCCATCAGGGAAAGTATTATTAATGAATAAAACTTAAAATAAAATGAAAAAAATCTGCAAAAAGGGGCCAAATGTACGGAGCTCTACTCAAGTGTGACTAGGTTCATGGACACGTCACGTGACTCTATGCTATGCTATTTTATTTTACATTTGATTATTAATTTTTGTTAACTGAATACTTGAGACTTGCATAAAAAAACCTTAAAGCACAGTTTGTTCCATTTGTATCATTTTATTCTATTGCAATTGTCCTTTGCTTTTTTATAAGTGACAGTTTAATTATTTTCAATAATTTTAAGGAATTTTTTGTTTGTTTGTCACTAATATCATTTACCCTAATACTCTGCTGTGGTATTGAGAATTGTGAAATTTATCAGGTCTCTAAAATATAGATGTCATAGCAACCTTATTTACAGAAAATAAATATTTAATATACAGTATATCACTATATTTAAATAAGTCACTCATATAAAGTTTTAGTCATATGGCCCATTCATAATCGTGTTAAATAATTGTGATTACAATATTGACCAAAATAATCGTGATTATGATTTTTGCCATAATCGAGCAGCCTTAATATAAGCTATAGCTAGGTGAATGCCTATTGTACCCTAACACGGTGTCTACGATAGGTAAAGCTGTTCACAATGTATGCAGTGCGATACGGCCAACGCAACAAAACTTCTGCTACTGCTACTATTAATAATATTCACTAACATTTCAATACTGATTTGAAGTTCATGCTGTTGCTGTTAATGATATTCACAATGTTGTAGTAGGAATTTACTGTGCAAGCTGATCCAGCTTTGCTAAGCATAATCTACTGCTACTGCACGAAACCTGCTGTAAGCCCTGTTGAATAAGCAAAGTAATAAATAATAAGTAATAACTTATTACCCACCCATTTCCTTTATCCATGAGTTATCACTAAAATTTCATGTAACTAAAGCTCTTTCTGCTGCCGCTGCTATATTAGCAACAATAATAATATGACTTGATATGCATGCTGCTGCTAATATTATTTCTAACCTTGAATTTGAATTTGCTATGTATGCTATAAAATTTGCTAACATTGCGATCTGAATAGCTATGCATACTGCTGCACAAAAGTACTTAGAATTGATACTGCCCCTTTATTAATATCCAAACACAACCAATTAATGCTTAATTCGATTTGAAGAGTTCTATAAACCCTGTTGAATTGAATATCAAAGTAATAAAATGCCTATTTCACCTAAAAAGTTCACTACCATCCAAGCATTATCTTATCACTGAAATTTCATGCAACTAAATGTACTTTCTGCTGCCGCTGCTATATTAGCAACAATGATAATTGGATTGTCATGCAGACTGCTGCTAATATTTCTAACACTGCATATGAATTTGCTATGCGTGCTGCTGCTATTAGAATTCACTAAACTTGCGATCTATATAGCTATGCATACTGCTGCTACAGCTGCACGAAAGTACTTACAATTGATATTAGCCTCTTTATTAAAAAGCAAACTCAATCAAATAATGCCTATTCACTTTAAAGAATTCACAAATCTACTGTGAGCCCTGTTAAACAAGGAAAAGTAATACAATGCCTATTTCACTTTAAAGGGTTACTCCACCCCAAAACGAAAATATTGTAATTAATCACTTACCCCAATGTCGTTCCAAACCAGTAAAAGCTTTGTTCATCTTCGGAACACAATTTAAGATATTTTGGATGAAAACCGAGAGGCTTGTGACTGTCCCATTGACTGCCAAGTAATTAACACTGTCAAGGCACAGAAAAGTATGAAAAGCAGGTAACACTTTATTTTAAGGTGTCCATAATACAGAGTAATTACTTAGTTAAGTACTTAGTAGTAGCCGTTGTACTTACATGAAACAATATGTACTTACCATGTAACTAAGTTATGGAACAGCCTGTACGTACAGTTTGTAATTATGTAGATGTAATAGGCAGCTACTGTTACACATATATAACAGACCGAGTCTGTTACACAGCTACTTATGTAACCAAAATATTGTTACATATGTGTTGCAGATTTTATACAACATAATTATAAATGTAAGTAAACGGACATAAGCCACTTAAAATAAAGTGTATCAATATTGTACTTAAGTGTACTTCATGTGTATCTATACTGTACACCATATCCAGCTGCACCTTAGTTTGATTTAACCCACCAGTACACAGCTTAAATACATTTCAGTCAGGACCTCTTAAGTCAAAAAGAAATACCATAGACAAGCCTTTAAGTCAACTTTTATTGGCATATTTACTAAAGTTACATTTGGCGGTATGGCTCTGTTCCATGAGCTCCATGAAAGCCAAGACAGGGAAACAGCAGCCGCTTCAGGGGCAACCCTCCTATTTTAAGAATAGGAGAGTAGCACAACAACTTAAAATAAAGTGTATCAAGATTGTACTTAAGTGTACTTAATGTGTATCTATACTGTACACCAAATCTAGCTGCACCTTAGTTTGATTTAACCCACCAGTACACAGCTAAAATACATGCAATACATTTCTAATTACATTACAATTACATAATATTACACAGGCATAAACTACTTAAAATAAAGTATATCAAGATTGTACTTAAGTGTACAAGTAGCTCTGTAACAGACTCGGCCTGTTACATATTTGTAACAGTAGCTGCCTATTACATCTACATAATTACAAACTGTAAGTACAGGCTGTTCCATAACTTAGTTACATGGTAAGCACATTTAGTTTCATGCAAGTTCAACGGCTACTACTAAGTACTTAATTAGGTAATTACTCTGTATTATGACACATTTAAATTAATGAACAAAAAAAGATGTATTATAAAAATAGACAGAGAAACAATAAATGCATTAAACTATCCATTACAATTATAGCAAATGAATAAATCATATAAATGAAAAACTTAAAATAATGAATAAAACACAAATATAACAAATACAGTGGGGCAAAAAAAGTATTTAGTCAGCCACCAATTGTGCAAGTTCTCCCACTTAAAAAGATGAGAGGCCTGTAATTTTAATCATAGGTATACCTCAACTATGAGACAAAATGAGGAAAAAAAAATCCAGAAAATCATTGAAGGATTTTTAAAGAATTTATTTACAAATTATGGTGGAAAATAAGTATTTGGTCAATAACAAAATTTCATCTCAATACTTTGTTATATACCCTTTGTTGGCAATGACAGAGGTCAAACGTTTTCTGTAAGTCTTCACAAGGTTTTCATACACTGTTGCTGGTATTTTGACCCATTCTTCCATGCAGATCTCCTCTAGAGCAGTAATGTTTTGGGGCTGTCGCTGGGCAACACGGACTTTCAACTCCCTCCAAAGATTTTCGATGGGGTTGAGATCTGGAGACTGGCTAGGCCACTCCAGGACCTTGAAATGCTTCTTACGAAGCCAGTGCTTCGTTGCCCGTGCTGTGTGTTTGGGATCATTGTCATGCTGAAAGACCCAGCCACGTTTCATCTTCAATGCCTTTGCTGATGGAAGGAGGTTTTCACTCAAAATCTCACGATACATGGCCCCATTCATTCTTTCGTTTACACAGATCAGTCGTCCTGGTCCCTTTGCAGAAAAACAGCCCCAAAGCATGATGTTTCCACCCCCATGCTTCACAGTAGGTATGGTGTTCTTTGGATGCAACTCAGCATTCTTTCCCCTCCAAACACAACAAGTTGAGTTTTTACCAAAAAGTTATATTTTGGTTTCATCTGACCATATGACATTCTCCCAATCCTCTTCTGGATCATCCAAATGCTCTCTAGCAAACTTCAGACGGGCCCGGACATGTACTGGCTTAAGCAGGGGGACACGTCTGTCACTGCATGATTTGAGGCCTTTGTTACTTTGGTCCCAGCTCTCTGCAGGTCATTCACTAGGTCCCCCGTGTGGTTCTGGGATTTTTGCTCACAGTTCTTGTGATCATTTTGACCTCATGGGGTGAGATCTTGCGTGGAGCCCCAGATCGAGGGAGATTATCAGTGGTCTTGTATGTCTTCCATTTTCTAATAATTGCTCCCACAGTTGATTTCTTCACACCAAGCTGCTTACCTATTGCAGATTCAGTCTTCCCAGCCTGGTGCAGGTCTACAATTTTGTTTCTGGTGTCCTTTGACAGCTCTTTGGTCTTGGCCATGGTGGAGTTTGGAGTTGGACTGTTTGAGGTTGTGGATAGGTGTCTTTTATACTGATAACAAGTTCAAACAGATGCCATTAATACAGGTAACGAGTGGAGGACAGAGGAGCCTCTTAAAGAAGAAGTTACAGGTCTGTGAGAGCCAGAAATCTTGCTTGTTTGTAGGTGACCAAATACTTATTTTACAGAGGAATTTACCAATTAATTCTTTAAAATCCTACAATGTGATTTTCTGGATTTTTTTCTCATTTTGTCTCTCATAGTTGAGGTATACCTATGATGAAAATTACAGGCCTCTCTCATCTTTTTAAGTGGGAGAACTTGCACAATTGGTGGCTGACTAAATACTTTTTTGCCCCACTGTACATTAAATTATAAATGAAAATGCTCCATCAGGACAGGACCATGGGAATCAGATAAGCCCTTTACACAATCTGACATGGCTGCAGTTGGAATTGAACTGTGGGTTTCGTCTGGCCAGAGGAGAACTGGCTCCCCGACTGACCAAGATTTTTTTTCTCCATTCTGTCACAGAGGGAGTTTTGGTTCCTTGCCACTGTCGCCTCTGGCTTGCTCAGTTGGGGACACTTAATTTCTAGCGATTATCGTCGATTTGATTGCACAGATACTATTTAAACTAAACTGAGCTAGACAATGACATCTCTGAATTCAATAATGAAATGCCTTTAACTGAAAACTGAGTGTTTAATCTTATCATTATACATTACTGACACTCTATCCTCCAATTTGATACTGTTAAGTGCTTTGACACAATCTGTATTGTTAAAAGCGCTATATAAATAAAGGTGACTTGACTTGACTTGACACCTTAAAATAAAGTGTTACCAAAAAGCATTGTCAGGATAGTCCATCTGCCATCAGTGGTTCAATCTGAATTTTATGAAGCAACGAGAATACTTTTTGTACAAAAAGAAAATAAAAATAACAACTTTTTTCAACAATTCATCTCCTCTGTGTCTCTCCACAGCATAGCGCCATTTTGGAGATTGGAGACGCAAACTGCGTACGCTCTTCTGTGTCAGCCGCAACACAAGGATGCGCTATTTTAGTTCAAAACAAAGCGTAAATACACGTTGAAAATGTATCCTTGTGTTGCAGCTTGACAGTGTTAATTTATGGCATTCAATGGGACAGTCACAAGCCTTCCAGTATTCATCCAAAATACCTTAAATTGTGTTCCAATTTAACAAAGCTTTTATGGGTTTGGAACGACATTGGGGTAAGTGATTAATGACAAAATTTTCATTTTGGGGTGGAGTAACCCTTTAAAAAGTTACTTACCCTCCATGCATTATCACCATAAAGAAACGTCCCAGGTTACGTTTGTAACCATGATTCCCCGAGGGAATGAGATGCTGCGTCAGAAAACGCTAGGGGAATGCCTTCAGCGATACCATGCTCTGAATAATATGTATAATCCATCCAATTGATGGGCGAGACGACAGGGGCGAGTGACGTAATGACCAGGAAGCTTAAAAGCACGTGAGGTGTAACCGGCGTTAGCTTCTAGGAATGAAGCAAGCTCTAGTAGGGATGCCAGAAGTATGGCCCTGAGACACAGCATCTCGTTCCCTCGGGGAACCATGTTTACATACGTAACCTGAACGTTCCCCTACAGGAACTCAAGCTGCATCGGAAAACTCTAGGGGAACGAGATTCCCACATCACCAGACTTACCCTGCCTAGTGTGGAAGAGCACAGCTATGGCAAGAGAACAGAAGAACCAGGAGTGGCTCGCAAATCTAGGTCATAGAACCTGAACGTGAGGGACGTGGACCAACCCACAGTGTTGCAGATGTCCTGCATAAGGACACCTGCAGAAAGGCATTAAAGGCCTCCATACTACGAGTCGTGCCTTGACCCCCAAAGGCGATGGGAGATCAGAGAACTCGAGGCTATAGAATAGCATCCTGATCCACCACTTAGCACTTAAACTTCTCTGGCCAGAGGCCTCAGCCTCATCACACCGTGGAGGAAACGTGTAACTAGAGGGTTCTTGCCTACTGAAAGGCCACCAAGAGGGGCATGGTAGGCCACTATAGCCGCCATGTAGACCTTCAGGGTTGAGTGGGTTAACCCTGCGGAGAAACGGGCCTGCAAAAACTCCAGCACTGTACCAATCGGGCAGTTAACTGGGTCAAGCTGGCGGTCTCCGCACCATGAAGTGAAGAGTCTCCACTTCAGGGTGTACAGTTTCCTTGTTGAGGGAGCTCTGGATTGGAGGATGGTCTCAACAACCTCAGTTGAGAGACCAGAGGCTATGAGTTGTGCCTCCTCAGGGGCCACACCCACAGCTTCCACAACTCTGGACGGGGGTGAAAGATCATGCCCTCCACCTGTGAGACGAGATCCTTCCTGACGGGAATCTCCCATGCAGAGCCATTGAGGAGAGAAATCAGGTCCGAGAACCATACTCGGCCCAGCCAGAACAGGGCTACTAGCAATAGACGGACCCCATCCTGGCTCAGTCTCTCTAGAACTCCCGGGAGCAGAGCGATCGGGGGAAAGGCATACAGATGAAGCCTCGGCCAAGTCTGTACCAAGGCATCCAGCCCCAGTGGAGCTGGATGAGTCAGAGAGAAGCAGACGGGACAGTGCGATGTCATCTGAGTCGCAAACAGATCCACCTGAGCCTGGCCAAAAACTCTTCATATCTGCTTCACCACCTCTGAGTGAAGCCTCCATTTCCCGGGCCTCGGCCCCTGCCTCGACAGGATGTCTGCTCCCATACTGAGATGCCCAGGAATGTGCACTGCTCTCAGCGAGAGGAGTTTGCTCTGGGACCACACAAGTATCTGGAGCGCCAGCTTGTACAAGGGTTGCGAATGCAAACCTCCCTGGTGGTTGATATAAGAGACCACCGCAGTGTTGTCGGTGCGCACCAACACATGACGATCTCTCAGGTCTGGGAGAAAGTGTTTCAGAGCCTGAAACACGGCCAGCATCTCCAGGCAGTTGATGTGCCACGTGAGATGGCGACAGCTCCACAGAACGCGGGCAGGGTGACCACTCATGACCGCTCCCCAGCAGGGACACGTCCGACACGGCGACAAGGAGCTCCCAGCACCAGGCCCTGAAACAAGAACCAAGGTTTCCTCCACATGTCTAAGGCACGTAGGCATCGCCAGGTGACCTTGTATGCGGAGCGGGTTTCCCCTCGGGGAGAGCCCCTTGGTCTTGAGCCACCACAGTATGGGTCTCATGTCCAGCAGGCCAATAGGTATCACGTTGGACGCAGCTGCCATCAGACAGAAATTTATAGCTTATACTTTATCAACTGTTCGTCCAGCGAACGTTACAATCAGTATATCTTAACAATTTTGATATTTATATAATGCCCTGGCCAAAGTCATAATAACTGTTAATGATAGCTTAGCTCTGAGCTAGGTAACACAAGATCTGGGCAATTTAATTTAAAATTACACAACATGAGACAAGGATTCTTTATAAATGAAACATGAGTTTATTGGAGTTATTCTAACACATTAAACTAAGCTAAAATACATGAACTAAATCAATCAAACTCATACAAACGTTTCAACAGATGAGAATTATTGTGATTGAAGGGAATTCTTTAAATCACAACCTAAGAAAAATCATAAAGCAGAGATTTCAGCTTATCGTTACTGCTTTAGGATTAATTTGCCCAGTTCAGCAAGAGATGAAGTTTTTGTTTGTTTTACTTGCGTTTGAGTTGAGCTGACAGCTGAGCGGGGTTTCCTTTCCTGGCTGAAGGAACCACGGTGCCGCAGATTGGTTGCTAAGAGGTCGTTGCATGACGTCTTTCTTGGAAAGCCCTCCGGTGATTGGTTGGTTTCCTTGTGATGCCCGGAGCTTTGGAAGTCAGTTGCCTGGGCTACGGATGGTGACACACTTGAAATTCTTCTCAGAGTTTCTTTACGTGGCTTCAGTCTTTAAAGGTTTCTGCAATCACAAAGCTTCACGGAGTGTTGGTGAGTTTCTGGATGGCAAGAATGCTAGTGGCATGTTGGAGTAGGCATTTCAGTGGTTCGAGCTGTCTAACCCTTGTACACTGTTTGGGTTGTACTTTTGTCAACACTTTGTAGCTGTACAAATAACAAATTAAACTGGATTGATATCTGGTTGTATGTTAGTGTGAAAAAAAAAAGTCACACTCGTGATGTCTGGGGTCAAAAGAGACCCCACATTGAAATTACTGGGGAAACGATAACACCGATATCTTTCTGTCTGTAAAAGGGCACGTTCTCTTTTATATGCAGAGAGTACCTCTCCTCGGAGCGTGCCCAGCGGGAGCGGAATGTATTTCAGTGGGGAAAAGTACAATCAGCCCCCCTCTCCCTTTTTCTCTCGAGAGCTGACTGCGTGAGCTCCGCTCCCCAGACATGCTGCTCATAATGACATTAGTTCACAATATGCTTGTGAAAACAATATGCTTGTGCAACTGCTTTACGAAAGCTCATCGATGTCCTCCACGTCTACCTCCTCGGAGGAAGAAAGGTGGAGCGTCAAGCCCTCTCTCTGAGGAGAAGAAACCACGGGTTGGGCTTCTGTTCCCAGAGAGCGGGTGCTGGACCGGATGGGAAAAGAAGAAGATAGGGGCTCGCCCGTCTTCATTCCCTCCACCTGATCCATCCATGATTCCCACTAGCACAGTCGCCACTCCATCTCGGCGAAAGTGGGGCCGGCACAGTGAAGAAATCTGGTGAAGGCTCCCTCCTCAAAGAGAGCCTTTGGGAAGCGAAGCGTATGCAGTGGAAGCCGCTCACAATGCGGGCAGTGGGTCCCCTCGAGAGCCGTCTCTGCGTGCTTCACTCCCAAGCAGACCATGCCCAAACTGTGAGTATCTCTGCTCGTGATGTAGCGTGGGCAGGGAGGAACACACAATCTGTATCGTGATCTGCTTTCGCACTTATGTTTTGTCTTTGCCTCGGCTTTAGACATACTGGAGCTTTATATGTTGCTGGACTTGTAACTTGACAAATAAGACTCACAGAACATAGATCATGACTGACACAAACACAGAGTTTTGCTGAATGACAGAAAGTCAAGTCATCTTAATTTATATAGCGCTTTTAACAATACAGATTGTGTCAAAGCACTTAACAGTATCAAATTGGAGAACAGAGTGTCAGTAATGTATAATGATATGATTAAACACTCAATTTTCTCAATTTTCAGTTAAAGGCATTTCATTATTGAATTCAGAGATGTAATTGTCTAGCTCAGTTTAGTTTAAATAGTGTCCCATACTGCATCCCCCTCTGCAACCTAATCCACCTCGGGGTCTTTTGCCTTTCGGCACTGTCTTGCGGGTAGCCATCCCACCGCTGCCACCAAATGTGATACCGCGAGAACCACCAACTCGCTTGGGATGTGGAAAGTGTCCGTAAGAGATGTAAAATGATGGCTCTACCCACAGAAGCACTTTCGTGCAAGGTATAGTTTATTTACAGCACCGCAGGTATATACAAAAGTTCACGATTGATGGCGTGAAGAAATATATACAGTGCAATCACCAAAAGACTCCCCAAAAATACAAAGTAGCAAAGAAATAACAAACTGGAAAATAAAGATGAAAAATATATATACAAAGGGTATCCTCAATATACTCGCTTTGCTGGGTGTTTGCTCACGGCACTACTGTTGCACGCTCGCATTCGACTTGGTTAACAAGTGATAATTGTGAATCTGGCCTCCCTTTAATAATAATATTTTTAACTTTGCGTCTGAATTTTGCTATGTCAGAATCAGAATCAGCTTTATTCGCCAAGTGTGCGCAAACACACAAGGAATTTGTTGTGGTTTTTAAGAACCTCTTGGTACATACATGCATACATACATACATACACACATATATACATACATATCTGACATGAAAACAGAAACATTTAAATAAGACTTAACAATAAATAATAATGTGTATGAATCTGGAACAGAAGATTTATGTACAGATTTGTGCATTATTTACTCTATATATACAGCTGTATAGAAAATATGCATATGCATTTATATAGTACTTGAGAGAGGAAATAATTAGAGATGGAGAATGAATTTCAGGCATAAATTACAGAACACAGATAATAATTCCTGTGTTAGCTGTTTAGGTTGGAGATGGCATGGGGGGGGGGGCAACTGTTGTTCTAGACATTCTAGTGCACAGAGATCTGTAGTGCAAACAGGTTGTGGCTGGGGTGAGAGGGGTCTGTGATGATGTTACCTGCCTGGTTCTTCACTCTGGAGTAGTACAAGTCCTGAAGGCTGGGCAGGTGGACACCAATGATCCTTTCTGCTGTACTAACAGTCCGCTGCAGTCTTCTTATATCTGACAGTTATAGAGGAGCACAGAACCGACTCAATAACATCTGAATAAAACTGTGTCATTTGCACCTGTGGCAGGTTGAACTTTTTCGGTTGACGAAGGAAGTACAACCTCTGCTGAGCCTTTTTCACGATGGAGTCAATGTGAGTGTTCCACTTCAGGTCCTGGGAGATGATGGTTCCCAGGAACCTGAATGACTCCACTGCAGCCACAGTGCTGTCCATGATGGTGAGTGGGGGGAGTGCAGGGGGGTTTATCCTGAAGTCTACTATCATCTCTACAGTTTTGAGCGTGTTCAGCTCCAGGTTGTTGTGACTGCACCAGACACCCAGCTGCTCAACCTCTTGTCTTTAAGCAGACTCGTCGTCACCCTGGATGAGACTGATGACTGTGGTGTCATCTGCAAACTTCTGGAGTTTGACAGAGGGGTCTTTAGAGGTGCAGTCATTTGTGTAGAGAGAGAAAAGCAGTGGGGAGAGAACACAGCCCTGAGGAGCTCCAGTGCTGATGGTGCGGGTGTTGGATGTGAGTTCTCCCAGCCTCACTAGCTGCTGCCTGTCTGTCAGGAAGCTGGTGATCCACTGACAGATGGAGGTGGGTACAGAGAGCTGGGTCAGTTCATTCTGAAGGGTATTTGGGATGATGGTGTTGAAAGCGGAGCTGAAGTCCACAAACAGGGTTGTGTGGATAATGCATTCTGTGATCGCGTGCAGTTGCTGACGTTCGCGAAAGCGTGCAATGGCTTTCGTATGCGCACTAGTTTTTTTCCGATTTCACTTTCACTTCAAATCTAACACAACTTCATGCGCTCTGCAGACGGTGTGCCCATGCTCCTCTAATTAATTATCCATTAATGGTTTAAATAAATAAGTTCGTTCCTTTTGGCCTCCCCTAGCACCGGGCCTGGCTATAAGCGTCTGTATTAACAGGCAAACGCAATCAAATAATGCCTATTTCCCTGTTGAATAAGCAAAGTAATAAAATGTTTATTTTACTTTAAAGAGTTACTTACCCCATGCATTATCACTGAAATTTCAAGCAACTAAAGTACTTCTGCTGCCGCTGCTATATTAGAAACAATAATTTGACTTCCTGCTGCTAATTTTATTTCTAACATTGCTTATGAATTTGCTATGCATTCTGCTGCTATTGTGGTGGTTCCTGCTTTTACTATGACAAATCACTCTTGAAGTCTTGGGGGTCTGATGCCAGAAGACAGACTTTATTATCATAGAGAGAATGAAGCCGAGAAAACTCTGCAGAGCGATCTCCAGAATCTTTTTCTGTACCCTCTTTTATACAGTTTTTCCTCTAGAAGTGTTCAATACATTGTATACATATTTGTTATGGGATCACGATGCAGTCAGTAGGCCATAATTTTATGTTCCGTGACAGTAAGGGCCCCATCATATGTTTTGCCTAAAGAAAAAACAGGACACGCAGCTTCACCCTATGTCTGCACTTCTCATACAGATTTCTGCAGGCATACACATCATTATAATAGTATAATAAGTTGATACATAAATGGCTATATTCACATTGATTAAACACATTGAATAATTTATATTTTGATTAATGAAACTCTTCGTCACTATTAAATTCTCTACATGCTGAATAACTATGCTTACTGCTGCTACAGCTACACAAATATATTTAGAATTGCTATAAGCCCCTTTTAAATAAACAAAACGCAAATGATGCATATTCGCTTGAAGAGTTCACATACCATCCATTTTTAGTCACTGAAACTTCAGCAACAACGGTCTACCTACTGCTGCCACAACTAAAAGCATAATTTTATTTGCTATACATACTGCTATTAATAATTTGCTAATAACGAGTGCTGCTACACTCCATGAAAGTACTAGAATTGCTGTAGCCCATCCATGCATTTTCACTGAAATTCCATGCAACTAAAGTACTTTCTGCTGTCCCTGCTGTAATGGCAATAATAATTGGTTGCTATGCAGACTGCTGCTAATATCATTTCTAACATTGCATCTGAATTAGCTATGCCATTCTGCTGCTATTAAATTAGTTAAAAATTGCGATCTGAATAGCTATACATACTGCCACTACATTAGTAGTTGCTCATTAAGTTGTTATGGTTAAATAGCTGCTGACAGTATGACGTTTATGAAAGACAGTTATATGGGTTAAGTTAAGTTAAGTCATGACGTATTGTCAAGTATGGTGACCCATACTCGAAATGGTGCTCTGCATTTAACCCATCCAAGTGAGTAGTGAACAAGTGCGCACACACACACACACACACACAGTGAACACACACCCGGAGCAGTGGGGGCAGCCTTGCTCCAGCGCCCGGGGAGCAATTAGGGGGGCGCTGGAGAGAGTGCTGTTCCATTCACAATCCCCACCATCAATTCCTGCCGGTGCGAGAATCGAACCAGCAACCTTCAGGTTACAAGCCCGACTCCCTAACCATTAGGCCACGACTACCCCTGACTTCACCTTGTTCACCTTGACTTAAAACTGTGAACAACTGTGAACGCCAACTGCAAACCGACCCCTCTAGTGAGGTGTGCATCTGAAAGCGATCCGTTCGTGGTTAATGTAGAAATGAATGCCCACAGAAGATATTGAAAGCATTGGAGATTTATTAAAGATTTTATTAAGGTAATCCCCAATTCACTTTACTGCTCTGAAATCCGCGACGCTTGACGTTATATTCTCACATACATGAACTAGAAAAACCGCTTGCTGCTGCTAATGCTACTGCTGTTATATGAACAAGACATGCTTAGTAATTGCTCCTTTCGAAAATAACCTCTGCATAGTTTTACAACTATATATTTTCTAGTTTAAAAACGTAAATCTGACAAATGCAATAATTCACTGAAATCAGAGTGAAGACCGTTTACTTATCTATCTGTTTAGTTTCAGAGAAACTTTGAAAGTATGCTGCAAGAATCTCAAGTGAATGCTAGCCAGCCATATAAATGCAAAGCTCATTGCCTGCATATGCAGCATGAACCAATCAACTTGTGCCAAGTCGTTTAACTCTCTGAATATCATCAGTTACGTTAACAACCCGTCAACCTGCACCATCTAGAGTTTCATGACTGAACTATATATTTAGATTCAGGCAGCATGGCAGCCAGCTGAACATACTCCACCATTCAGCACTCTGTAGAACAGGCTACCTGTACCCTTCCCTTCACTGCTGAAACCCCTTGTTTATCACATCAGAGGATCATAGAATTGTAAAACATGTTTTGAGATGTTAACAGAAATCTATAGCTTGGAACTTATTGAAAGCAATGATGCAGAATGCAATAACATATACTGTGAGAATGGCCCATAACTATGTTTTTGGGGAACTTGCCGAGTTTCTCTATTTCTCTACACCTGTTTCAATACATTTTCTATCACTCTCAGGCTCAGCAGCAGAAGGCTGAATAGTGAGTATTTGGTTCCAGGGACTCATTCCTCTTGCTATATGTCTGCATAGGAGTGAGAAGATGAACATGAACACTTGTCTTATTATTTTTTGGCAGAATCACATCATTTTGACCTGGTCTTCTAATATGCTCTATAATCTGCGGGGTGTGGATCAACTGTCTCTAAATGTAGGGAAACAAAAATGGCATGGCCTGAGTAAGTGGGGGTGAATCTGTGAGAAAGAAAGAAACATTTGTGCATCCTTTGTTCGAATCCACTTTCATCACCTCACCCTGTCATTTTTTCTTCATTTCACATGTCCTCTTCTTTCTCTCTGTCTGGTTTAAAAATTATTCAACTCCTATGCATGTGATAAAATTTTAAGAGTGCTTTTGAATAATTGAAGAGCAGAGTAATAATCGCATGGCATAGCAAGCTGCGGCTGTAGAAGATGGGTCCATTCTGGCCCTAAAGGCTCTGTCAGATTTACTTTGTGATGCCTGTTAATCTGCAAACCCCTCTCACTGTTTAAGGGAAACTGGACTTTTTGTCCAGCTCTTTTTTTCCCTTCTCTTTTAAGCTAACTGGTCAAAATTTGATACAGAATTACTGGCTCCTACAGGTCCTCTTTTTTAACACTTTAAATTTACATTAAAGGGGTGGGTTACTGTTTTTTTTCTTGGCTTGATTGTGTTTATGGGGTGCAGTCTAACATGTGTTCATGCTTCGTTTTTTAAAAAACGCATTATTTTTCATATAATTTACCTTTATTCCACACCGCTCTGTCCCTTCTCTGACAAACACCTCGATTATTTCCTGGTTTTATGAAGCCCCTCCCTCAGAAATACGTAATGGGCTCTGATTGGTTAGCTGGCTCAGTGTGTTGTGATTCACTAAACCGCCGAGTGTGCGTCTAAATGTCCCGCCCCTCAGCTCAGCGGCATGTGCTCCGGTTGTATTGTAAACAATGGCTTCGTCTATATTGCTTATCAATTTGAGCCCGAATTGAGACCCAGAGGATATTAGTGAAGAGGATCGTGCAGAACCTGTGCAAGCACGGCTCTTAATGGTGTGTTTGTTTGTTTGTTTGTTGTCTCATACTAGATACGCTGTTATTATGCTACTGCTTATGTTAGCTTGTAATACACGGTTTTATTCTGATTAAAACTTTAATACAGTACCGCAACTGCACACTCTAACGCTTGTCTAACGCTTCTCATTGCTATGTGAAAATGTATAATTGGAACAGTTTGTTGGAGCTGATCTGACGATATGAATGAGAGAGAGAGAGAGAGAGAGAGATGCAGAGCAGGAGACGCGAGGAACAGTATTAAGAATGGCTGTTTTAGAACATGATTTTGAAACTTGTGAATCCATTAGAATCGTTAGAAGACAGAATCGCGATTCATAAATGAATAGATTTTTACATGCACCCCTAGTTTTCTCTTCCTCTTCTCTAAAGCAGCACAGCATGGCCTCGCCCCCTTCCTTACATGTTCCCGAGGGCGGGGTTTATCTGGGTCAGTGACGTATCAGACCCGGGAAGTAGTTCGTTGTAGTCCCTTACCAGCCATTTTTGTAGGCATTAAACTTCCAGAATTTTAAAAGACGATATCTCTGTTTGCATTGAACTTTCAGCGCTGCAACTTTGCAGATATTGTTTATGCTCAAACAGCAACATTACACACTAACTAACGTTAAAAAAGTGAAATTGCAATAAACCACCCCTTTAATTAATTTTACAGATGCAGTTGCATTACTAAGATTGTGTGGCTCCTAGGGCAAAAATAAACCCAGTTTTATTGGAATAACTTGCTTGTGGTGACATTTTGTCCAGTAAGTAGCGCTAAAAGTGGAACCTTGTCTTGATGGTTGTTGTACATATGCATTTGAAAATAACGTACCAGCTATACTAAATCTTACCTTAAACTTAACTGAAAATTTAAAATGATTAAATTATAAAATTTAAAATTTTGTTTTAAGCTCTTTTATGGAGTGCCATGACTTATGTTTCAAAGGACTCGACACAAACACACCACATTGCAATTGTAGTGATGTCCCGGGTGAGCTACTGAGCACATTTACTGCTATTGGTGTTTTCAGATAATAGTTGTTTCTTTTGGAAACTGCAGTGAATTGTATACATACTGTATACATGTAGTTTAGCAAAAATGTAGGTAGAGGCACATTTTTCCAATGAGGATGGGTTGGCAAAAACAATTAAGGGTGCATTGGACCACAGAGGTCAAGAAGCAAATCGGATCTGCATCAGTGAGTTAAGTAGTTGTTATGTACACAAGCATTGATACCTTAAACATGATGTCGGTAGCTTTCTGGTACAGCCAGTGAAGCAAGACTGGGAGAGGTGTAACGTGGGCCTTCTCATCTTGGTTGAAGACCAGGCTCAGTGCCACATTTTGGATCATCTTCAGAGGTTTAATCACGCATGAAAGAAAGACAGCCAATGGATCACTGCAGCAGTCAGTCAGATGACAAGGCGCTATGAGGCATACAGAAAACGTCCTGTGAGGTGCTCTTAAAGGGACAGTTCAACCAAGAATGAAAATGATTACAAAATACTTCCATACATCTTCGAAAAAACATATAAAGAAATTTATAATGAAATATAAATGATTTATGTCCGTCTATTGAAAGTCCATACACCCAAAACTTTCATGTTTTAAAAAAAGTTCATAAAGACATGTAAAAATAAATCCATATGAATTGAGTGGTTTAATCCAAGTCTGATGAAAAGACTTGATTTATATGATAAACAGATTTAATTTAGGCTTTTATTCACATATAAAGATTTATCAACATTCCAGTAAACCAGTGACATTTGTTCTTGTGTCACACAAGCACGTTTGAGGTTCTGCAAGAATGAATGAGGTTACTGAGTACGGCTGAGCTTCTGTTTACCATATTTGATGTGCTCAATGTATTAATTTGAAATGTTTATGAAAAATTATTGTGATGATCGCACAATTTTGAGGTATTGCACCACATAACGTTCTACAATCTAAACCTAAACTAACCTTGTCTTGCTATAAAATGTCAAATTATCTGGTATTTTAAGACTTATTGACCTTAACACATGGCTATAAGCGTCTTCAGGGGTCCTCTCTATGATATAACTTCATATTTTATGTTTTATGCTTGCTAATTGCAAAACATTGCAATTATTTTTTTCTTACTTTTATGATATGATTTATGGTTATGATATCATGATATTTGTATCTGCCTGACATTTCTAACTGTATCCCCCCCGCCCCAATTTTAGACATCATAGACAATTTGTATTCAAGTTATTGAACATGTTAATTGATTTTTTTTTTTTATTATAGATCCAGATAAAACAAAAATTAATCTCATGTCATTTGCTAAGTCATCATCAAACACATCTAGGCACACATAGGCGCATAGTTACTGTAGGCATGGATACATAACCACATTCTGCACCATCTGCGCTGTCATGCTGAGTTGCGGAGGCTAGAATCTGAGCCGCTTGGCTGAGGTCTGAGCCAGACTGGACAACCAGAGGAGAGCTAATTCAGCTGTGTTATACACACAAGAACAGATGTCTTACTTTGGGCTTGCCAAGTCCAGCCACTCGACCCTTACTCTATGATTCTCACGGTCCATGTTACACCCTTATTCCTTTCTCATTTCTCATTCTTTCTTTGTTTCTCACTCCTTCAGTCTGTTAGTTTCTGCCTAAAACCACATCCACCCCCTGTTGAAGTCTTGTGACTTACTTCCAGTAACATTTTTAATATTCCAAGAAGAGAAAATACACATCTAATAAGATTTGTGCCAAAAGCCAGCAGATGATCATGGCTGCCCTTTATGACGATACTATAAATAAATCACTGTGACTAATGGAGGGCGATGTGTGCTGACATAGCGTGCGTCTCAGGCACTGAGATTTTAAGAACTCAAGTGAACCAAGAGGCCTCATAACCAAAAGTCCCAGTGACAGTCTTTGGACCAGGAACAGGATACCATGAATACAAGATATGTTTGTATTCCAAGAGAGGACATGAATGGAGGTTTGGAAAAAAATCTGGGATAGGCAATTTATAGCTGGATTACATGACTTTTGCACAGATAGTTATCTCGATTTACAGTCAGTACAAATTGATGCCAGTTGCCTATAAAGTCAGAGCCAGTCTGCAGATTTTAGTTAACAGATTTCATAGGAAATAGTGTATGATGGTCACAGACTCAGACTAGCATCAGACTAGCATTCCTTTCAGTCTAAGGATTTCAAAGATGTTTGATATTTTGAGCCAGTTTTAGAACACATACTGTTTACACAGTATGTCACACATCACCTATCATGCATCATACATTTGTCACACATCACCTATCAATAAGGCATGTGTTTCTGCATGAGTTTTTTGTGTTTGGAACTACTTGAAATTCTTGTAGTGTGTGGTCAGATTTTAAAAAGTTGTGTAGTGAAACAAAAGCAGGCACAAATACCGGATTGGAACAGGAGCTAGAACAAACACAGGAATATGGACTGCAAACAGGAGCAACCAGGGTTACAGGTAATGAATCATTGAGGGGTTGATAAATGTTAGTCTCAAAATCACATGGCGCTTTTTGGAATCCAACAAGTTTTTTGTCAGTATATCAGGAAATTTTGTTGTAGCATCAGTTTTAGACATATTCAAAAAATGTGTTTGCCAATTTTATGTTATCAAATTACCTCTTCCTGCAGGTTAGTGGGTTGTTATCCATTATAACGAGCTACAAAATGCACCACATGTTATGCCAATAAAGAAGAACATTTGCATGAAGAACATTTAAAAAATCTAAAGAACCCCTTTCCACTATAATGAACCTTTTGTGAAATGGAAAGCTTCCATGGATGCTAAAGGTTATACATGGAACCATACTAGATGTGCGATAATTGTTGCATAATGTATGAATGTGACTAATGAACCAAGAAACATTACTGAGTCACTGAATTAAAAAAAACAAAACAAAAAACACTGGGAAAAGCAGTAGTATTTTACAAAAAATTGATTTCAAGAAACAGACAATATATATCATAGATTCAAGGACTATGTGTGTGTGTGTGTGTATCTCAATTGTCTGAATAAAGTAATTCACTAAAATGAATTGGACTTTCCAACTTCAGAAACATAAGACTGTGTTTGAATGTTGCCTTGCACAGCTATAAAACCGCTTGCACAAAATAAAGTGGCATTAAAACAACAGCAATGTAGCATTTTACTGCCCCACACCACTGCACACTGGAGATGTAGCTTGTTACTTGAAAATGTTCTTTATTTTGCAAAAGAACTCTGTTGTAAGATTACAAATTTTGGTGGTGCTACAAACACAATTTCACCCTAACCCCAATGGGGAAAAAATAAATAAATAAAATAAAACTCTAAAAATTGAAAAGCAACATACGTATGTAGTTATGTACACTATAAATAATATAGAAATTCCCCTTTAACAGAAAACTTGCCACCAGTACTGCATTTCTAAACATATCAGTTTTATTTTTGATGCTCAGTAGGAAGATCACTGAAATTAACATACCAGGAATAGCTCTGCTATAAATAGTTCTGCTCATTCAAAAGGATTTGGATGGTGGAATGGGGGTTATTGAGGGCCAAAGCTGAGAATGATGGGTAACAGAGGACTCATTCCTCTTCCTCTGTACACACTCTCCTGTGACAACCCACACACTCTGCAAACAGCCAATAATGCTAAGAGTTCTGGTATTTTATACGTGCAGGAAATGCATCTTAGCACCTCTTCCCTTTAAGTTTCTTGCAAGTACAAGGACACACACACATATATAAGTATCCCACATATCTTACAATGTCACTTTGCTGTCAATCAGTGATCAATCATTTTGACTATGAGAATCTGATAAAATGTGTTATACCAGGGTTGTGTGGTGGTGTTTGGAAGTGAGGTCCTTGCATTCGTTTGTTTGCTTTTTATAATCCAATTTAAATTCATGTACAATTCTAATTTCAGTCTTGTCTTAATAAATAAAAATACACATTTTTATATTACTTTAAAAATAATATCATACTGTAAAAATATGTTTCATACATTTTATTGTTCATCCTTTATTTTAGGGATACTCTTTTAAATAACGAACTTATTTACCTCAGTTAACTCCTAATTTTCTGCTTATTAATAGCAAGTTAGTTGTTAAGATTATGTATGAGGTAGTTTTAAGAGATCTAAAATATGGTCATGCAGAATAAGGAATTAATATGTGCTTTATAATACTAATAAACATCCAATATGCTAGTAATATGCATGCTAATTAATAACTAGTTTATGCTGAGAACTGGTCCCTAAACTAAAGAGTTACAATTTTATTTGTTATAAAATACAGATACACTCATTCAGCATCTCTGAAGCAATTGGCTGAAGTTCTGACAGACAACATCCACTGATATTGCCAATTTTCCAGGTGTTCAAATTATTTTGTCCAACCTCTATATGTCCTGAACACCCACTAAAACAATTCATGATGATGAAAGTCGGTCGAACTTTAATCATTAAACATTCTATTCACCATAAAACAACCCCTTCACACCTGCTCTGCTCGGTCCTGTCAATGAATAATACATTTGATGGCTGTAATGATTGAATCAGGCACAGTCACATCAAGCCAAGCAAATATATTACAGTTCCTAAAGTCCTAAAGTCTGTTCAACTTGGACAGTGGCTAACACATGTATGGTAGAGGATTCAAATGTTTACTCAGTGTTCATAGTGCATAGTGCACCGACTCACTTACCACTCTTCGTCATTGTGCTTAAACAGGGGGGGGGTGTATGATCATTCACAGATGGTCATATGTCCAGAAGTGCTGGGTGGTTGTACTGAATCAATTACCTTGGAAAAGGAGCAAGGACAGACAAAGACAACAAAACAACACAGGAAAATATGGAAAACAATAGTTTTGTGAAGAATTCCAGGAAGTATTATTTCAAGTGTCAAGCTCAAGTGTGCAAGTGTTAGTCCAAGTGAAAATGTTGAACACACTGAAACTGTTGTACAAATGCTCCATCTGCCCACACAAACACACACACACACACACACATATTTTCATACACCCATATGCAAATCTTGATCGTACACAAGACTGCCAACATCTGTTCAAGTGATTTCCTGGGGCACATACTGTATATCCAACATGTTCTCATTCCCAACTCATCACATATTGAAGCTAGGTCAGGACCACTTGGCGTCAATTTTTGACGCTCAAGGTACCCCTTTAGCGCCATTTTTCGACTTGCAGGGTCCTCCGTTGTTTTCAGATGTTTGTCTTAGTTTAATGGTTTGCATGCATTTGTAAAAAATATAAATCATTTTATATAAATTTATACTTTCATTGGAGCACCAAACCCCACCCCTACCCTAAACCTACCCACTTCTGAACAATATAAAACACGTAACAGGAAAATATAAGTGTAGTCACAGGTATTTATTGCAAAAACTGACCATAAACAAGCAGTATAAAAGCATTACAAAACAAGTCGTGCTGCATTCCAGGTCTTCTGAAGCCATACGAAGTCTTTATGAGAAGAAGAGAGCAAAACATAAGGTTTTAATCGCTGAAAATGATCCCGTTGTGTTCACATCTCGTTCGTAGCATGACGCAATCGGTCACGAGACACACAAGAGCCAATATCATTTCACAACCAAGGCTGACGTAAGGCTTCTTCTGGCGGCATTTTTTTAATTTGCGCACAGAGACAGCACACAGGATAAGATTTACAGCGGAAGGAGACAGCAATCACGTTTATTCCTCTCACAAATCATTCGATTTTGCATCAAAAAAACATCATAATTTAGAAGTAATAGGCTAATTTCTTTCCTGTTTTGACCTCCCTCATCGGAAATCTCTGTTTGAATAGGCATGGAAGATTGTAGACTGGGAAATAAACGCTCACTGCTACGATTGGCTAATAGTTGTGTATGTCTGACAGCGTACATTCCTCATAAATGGACACTGCTGTGATTTAGGTCAAAAACAATTCAATAACTCAATACATATCAAACGATCTGTAAAAAGAGACAAAGCAATAGTGATCTCGTAATAAAAACTTGTTACTTACACTTGTAACATCAGATCCAATATAGTTGGCACAGCATCGTCTTTTAGTTTCAATCTTTCTGAAAATCCTGCATCGAACTGTGCCTTGTTTGTAAACGAATCCGCAATAAAATTAAGTGGACAAAGGAATAAGTTCTTACTGGTGCGGTACCCCTTTAGCATCATTTTTTGGCTTGCAGGGTCCTCCGTTAAGAAACTTTTGGCGTCAATATGCCGGCGCGAAATGTACTGGGAATTTTATTAAATTATATATTGGGCAATAATATTGCCATTATTACATATGTTGGGGTGTGATTTTTCTATGTAAACAGTCACAACAGTTTTATTTATATTACATTATTTACACATTCATGAGCACGTAACCCAACCCCCTAAACCTACCATTTGTCAATAAAACACAAGATATAACAGGCAGATACAACTACCATCATAATTTATTCAAAAAGTATTAATATTCCAAATCTTCCGAGGCAAAACTTGATAACATCATAAGTGTGTCAGGATTCTGGACTGTCTGTGTCGTGTTTTGTCCCTGCTTTGTTCCTGTTTGTCCTTATTTGGTCTTGTTCCTGTCCTCGTTTAGTTTGATTAATATCCATGTACCTGTGTTTCTCCAATTATCCTTTGTATTTAAGTCTCTGCCTTTGTGTTCTGTGTTGGTTGGGTCTACTTGTTTTCTACGTGTGTTGCTCAAGCTCCTTGTGATTATTCCCTGTGTTTCCTTGATTAAAGACTGTTAAATGTTTCCTCGTGCCTCCAGCGCGCTCCGTGAACAGCGTAGCATTAAAAAGTGGACCTCAGAGAACAGTACAAAATAAAATAAAAAACAAAGACAGCTCATGATCCCTTTAAGGGCAGTTTAGACCATATACATGAAATGATTTTGAATCTTTTTTTTTTTTTTTTCTTACATGCGATTTAAAATAATGACAGGTATACTGAAAATAACATTTTTTTTCATCTTTGTATTAGTCTGTCATTGTTATTTTGAAAGTAGATACATTTTAATCACTGATAAGTGATGTATTGTGATGTATGGTGGTCAAAATTAGATATGTTGGAGAATATTGATAAAAGAGAATGTGAATTACAGTAAGTGTTTTGAACATTGCTTATTTATGAGCACTCATGAGTAGTGAGCTGCAATTTTTTGTACTCTTACTTATGCAGTTTTTTTTTTTTTTTGGTCAAGTGCCTTTTAGGTCCCTAACCCTTCGGGTGCTGAGGCTATTGTTTCAGATCGTTAGTTTGCGTTTTGATAGCCTATCCATCCACTGCGGCTGCCATACTGAGACTAGATCGCCCCTCATCTGATTGTAATCCAATGACAGAGACGCACATTTTGAAAGACAAGACAGTTAATTTAGCATATAGGATGTATTTTGAATGTCCGGTAGTCCTCAAATAACATTTTAGTCCCGTCTCGTCTTGTTAATGAAGACGCGGCATAAATTTCGTCATAGTTTTTATCATCAGACATTAATTTTAGCTCGTCAACGTCTCGTCTTAGTCACAGAAAAAAGGTTCGTTGACGAATATTTTTCGTCTTCGTCTTCATCGACGAAATTAACACTGCAATACACAGTACCTGACAATATCTGAAATAGTGGAATTGATTGATTGATTGATTGACAGACATTCGATAGATAGATGATTTTCACTTGTTATTACTGTATATAATTGTGTTACGTAGCAGGCTGCTTGCACTGACACTTGTATATGATTGAGCTAACTACGACCAACACTACAGTCTCGCTTTTATCTGAGCTTAGAGGGTGCCAGTTTATCACATGCCATTATAATTTTCTGTCCATATCTCTCACTGTGTTGTTATTGATGTCACGTCAGTTCTAATGGCTGTTGGCTTGATTAGACGAGTGGAGGGCGTTGATTTCTCTGGTTTCCCTGCTGATAAACAGTCCCCTGCTCACCACTGCCTGCTGCACTGTCATATGTTATCTCTTTAACCCAACACCATCTATCTATTGCAGAGAGACCAAGAGGCCCATGAGGGAGAGAGAGAGAGAGAAACAGAGAACTTATGTTACAAAACCTGAGCTGACTATTTGCACAGTCTTTTTTTAAAGAATTGTTCACCCAAAACGAAAATTTACTCACCCTCAGGCCATCCAAGATAGATTAGTGTGTGTGTTTTTTGTTTTTGTTTTTTTTTTAATCAGAAAAGATCTGGAGAAATTTAGCATTATATCACTTGCTCACCAATGTGAGCTGCAGTGAATGGGTGCCGTCAGAATGACAGTCCAAATAGCTGAGAAAATATCCCAATAATTCACACGTAATCCACGAGACAACAAAATGTTGCATGTTTGTAGTAAATTCATCATTATGACATTGTTAACCTCAAACTATCGTCTTATCTGAATCAGGAGTGAAATATGCACAGATCAAGCACTGCGTCACAGTTGGTTGCAGGAAGAAAGAGTTTAGGCTGCATCCATGTGCAAGTAGTATGTCCTGTTATTTATAATAAACAAATACCCAAATGACATGAGGAGAAACAATCTAAAACAGACAAAGTACAAACTCGTATTTTGGCCAGAAGCAACAATTTTAATTTAAAACACCTTAATGATGAGTTTGTTTCTTACAAACATGCAGCCTTTCGCTTCACGAGACATTAATTGATGGACCAAATTTTTGTGGTTTACTTGTGGATTATCGTGATGTTTTCATCAGCTGTTTGGACTCTCATTCTGATGGCACCCATTCACTGAAGAGACTCCACTGGTGAACAAGTGATATTTAAACATATAATTTCTCCACATCTTTTCTGTAGGAACCAAAAAAATTGTTTCTTTGAAGAAACAAGCTCATCTGCATCATACATTTTCAGCAAACTACTCCTGTAATACTTAAGTGTACACTAAACGTGAAATTTGGGTGACACTTTACAATGAGGTTCATTCCATGAGCTAACAATACTTCGAAGGCATTTATTAATCTTAGTTACTTTTACTAATGCATTATTAAATTTGATGGTTAACATGAACTAACAATGAACAATTGTATTTTTGTTAACTAACATTAATAAAGAGGAATTAATACTGTGACATATTGTTAGTTAATGCATCAACTAATTGGACCTTAAAAGGTAAAAAAAAAAAGAGATTAAAATTGTCACATCTGTGCTGGAGCAAGGAGAAAGCAGGAGTCGAGGAGCACAATCAAACATTCTTTTAATGAAGCACAAACACAGGGAACCATGGAGCATGGGGGAAAAACAAACAATACCAGACCTCAGACACGGGGAAAACCAAGGCTTAAGAATACAGGGGAATCAAACGAGGAGAACTGAAACAGGTGAGGAGAAATCAAACACAGATGGAGACAAATTAACTAATAATAAAGACAGGAACAGGAAGGACCAAATATGGGCATGGGGAACAAGACACACATGACAAAAATATTTGCTGCTCTTTCATACAACAACTTATGAGAAACATTTATGATTTATATAATAAGGATAAAAGCATGGTAACAGGGTAGCATGTAAAATGTGAGCCATCTAAATTTTAAGTTTGCTAGTTATTTATTTCAGACAGTTATTTATGATTTTAATCGCTATGTACAGCTGGAAAGGTCAAGACCACTAAGGTGAGACAGTATGCCTCTAATGGTGTAAAATAAATAAATAAACATTTGTGAAAGTATGAGCTGTCTATGTAGGCAGTAAACAGCAAGACAGCTCACTGGGTTTTGGAACAGACTTACAGAGAACCCCATGAGGAGTGCTGCAACTTAGCATCTTAATAGTGCGAGACAGAGAGAGAGGGAAAAATGTGCCTGGGCTGTCTGATTAGGCAAGATAACATTTCCATTCTGATCAGCATCAGTGCTGTAATCCCTGCTGCAACTCACTGTCTCATTACCAGAGCCTCTGAGCAAGATGTGCAATTAACATTCTTCACGCATTACATCCCACATCAACTCGTCAGCTCAGAGTTCAGGCACAGTTAATGTAAATGTTAGCTCTTCTTGATTGCTGACATATTTAGCTGTGTGTCAGTATGGCTGAGTGTTGTTCCAGCTGTGCAGAGGTTGGTGAGTAATACAGTACATGTGTGAAACAGCTGTAGGAGACATGAATGTCTATGTTGGAAATGCAATAGACCTATCTCAAAAAGAAGGGAGTGAAAGGAATATTGTATTTCAGGGAGCAATAGAATGAGAGAGACTCAATTCCGTCTGGGCAGAGTAAAAACTAAATCAATAGCAGAGTTTGCCAAGCACCAGACAAAGCAAAGCTCACTATATAAACCCAAAGGCAATTAATTTCAAGTTATTCTATATAGTGAGTGCCATTTGTGTTTTTCAATTTTATTTTATTTGTTTAGATTAAAAACTACTGTGTTTTCTCCTTGCCATATTAACAAATATGCATATTTTAATGAGAATATGCATATAAAAGCTAGCGTTTTTATTTGATTTCCATTACCATAACATAAATGGACTCTAGTCTCTAGGGTTTGTGTGAACCATGTTACCATCATATTTTTCCAAGTAATACACTATTCCAAAAAAAAAAAAAAAAAAAAAATGCAATATGTTGCTTGCTATTTCATTGTAATCAATTGTGAAATTTAATAGCATTTTCTAAGTGGAAACTATCTACACCTTTTTTCAGTGTATATTAAAATTTAATAAAAATGTAATATCTCAACCTTTCCCCCATGATTTTGTATAGTAAACAACTGAAGTTAAATATTAAATTTTAGAAACATTTAACCGTTTGGATGCCTAAAAATGGAAATTATGTCATCATTTATTCATTTAGCTTGAGATGGCAGAAAATGTTTTGAGGTGTTCATTTATTAACACCTCAAAACAATATTTACTTAATCTGAAGAAACATATCTTATAAAGACATACTTTAACATTCCCAATATTAAACTGAAAATAGCTCTTTTTTAATGGAATGACCCTTTAAACTAAACTTCTCTGATAATATTATAAGGCAGATTTATAAATCTATAATAAATGACTGTGAAGAACAGAGAGAGAGAGAAATTTAGATTTTCCAGTGAAACTGCAGTGTAAGAGGTCTGGGAGGAATATTACAGCTGCAATCCATATCTGATTACACCACTAAGAGACTTGTCTCCTGCACAATGCTGCATTATGTATTCCATAGCTTCCTCTGTTTTGTATGATAATAATACACACCAAAAAATTGCTCATTTCAGAATTCTCAACCCGGGGAGATATTGCTGGCCCTGAAAGTCCAGAAATCTCATTACATCTTGCTTCATATTTCTCTAGTTAAAGTGCATACTCATTTGCAAACTTCACATCTCAAAGCCAGCCATCCTTTAAATTGGTTTTCGAATGCACATTTTTCAAACTTCATTTATTTCTGTGCAAGATTGAAGTGAGCAGTTCGAGGGGACGGAAGGAATGAGAGTGTGATATATTCAGGATGCTGGAGGGAAAGTGGTATCAGGGTGCCATTGCAGTCATTTCTTTATTCCACTGTCTTTATCAGTCCTTTCATTGTTGGCTGACTTTTGTGGGTTCAGGACCACACAACCCTCTCCTCCTCTGATTACACCACAGAGAAAACTAGGTTTTGTGCATTGGTTGGACTGTGTGAGGAGAGCTCTGGATACTAGAGATCTTGCTGCATATAAAGTGTCTGGCATTGAAAACTAACAGATAACAGTCTGTTACCATTAGTGTTAGGGAAGCTACCCTGAAACTGTAGCTTTCCAAGTTATCCTACCTATTTGGAAAGGTATAGTAATATACTGAAAACCAATAAGAAAAAGCAACCAACAATGCTTAAGTACTTAGTTATTATGTTTTATGACCATTGTATGTTAAATGTGTAATCCTTTGCATGGTATTTATTTCTTTTCTTTTCTTTTTTTTTTTTTTTTGCAATGCATTGCATTGCAATATTAAGAAATATTTTGTGTCCCATGGCAAAATATTAACATGATAACATAAATTTTACAAGTATGAATTCCACACAAGAAATTAAGTTCTGTTCTATCAACTGAACAGCAAAAGATGACATGATGTCAATGAAAGCTTTATCACAATGATAAAGATTAACATACCGAAATAGATGCACCTTCTGTACAAAGCCTGATGAATCAAAAAGAGAAATGGGTCCCATGACCCTGTTCAATCCTTTAATATTTCATGGCTTCCAGTAGTTACCCAGATAAAATGGCAGAAACCAATGTTGATTCAATGCTAAATAAAGGACTTATCTAGGCAGTCATTTTCTAACATTTTTGGGGAAGCTACTTTGAAACTGTAGCCATAAACAACTGGTAATTTAAATGACATGGGCCACAGATTAGATACTGATTTTAAATAGAGACTGAATTTACCTGTGGTTATTTATTCACTAAAAATTACAGAATGTATAAGATGCTGTACAATAAGTCAGGAAAATTACTGATATGTTGATTTGGACAGGAATAAAATGTCTGAGAAGCTTAGGTGATTATTACATTACTGTAACTGCAAATCTGTATAAAATCCAGTATAAATGGCTGAATGGAATAGTTCACACAAAAATATGTGTAATAAACAAATTATCATTAAGGTGTTTTAACTTGAAACCATCACTGTTGGCAAAAATACCAGTCCATATCTAACTTTCTCCTCTCACATCAAAATCCAGAAACATTTGTTTAGAAAAGTTTTGCTTGGAAACTTCTCTCGATCTGTGCATATTTATCTCCTGATTCAGACAAAATGTCCTTTTTACTGGAGAAAACAATATTATGGGATAGATCATATTTTAGCTGGAAACAATGATTTAAAGTTAAAAACATCTTGATGGATTTATTAAAAGCAAGCTTTCCACTTCAAAAGATATTAATTGATGGACTGGTGTGGTGTGGACTACTTTGTGTATTATTGTAATCACGTTTTTATCAGATGTTTGGAAACTCATTCTGACGGCACCCATTCAATGCAGAGGATCCATTACTAAGCATGTGATGTAATGCAAAATTTCTCCAAATCTGTTTCTATAAAACAAACTCATATTTATATCTTGGATGGTCTGAAAGTGAGTACATTTAATTTTTTGAGTGACCACTGATGACCCTGGGCAGAACAAGATTTCTAATGTTCAAAGAGAAGCTCACTGGTCATGGAGAGTTGGATAGTCAGTTGCTTCCTGAAGTAAAATAAACAGAATGAGTCTGTGAGAAGAGGTTGTTCACTTGACTAGATCTTCCTAATGTAGCCTCTTTTTCACATTGTGAATGACTTTCAGGTGATGGCAATGTTTGTTTATGGAGAATGATTTTGGACACAGCTCCGTAAAACAGCATTGAACATCACCTTGCTAATTTTGAGTGTGAGAGCCCTCTAGAGGATTAGGCAACTTCTCAGACTGTTTATTACATATCAGTACTCGCAATGACCCACACATCATTGTTTTACATTTCACTTCTAGGCTCTGTTGCTTGACAGTGAAATGAGCTAGGAGCAATAATGGCTAAGAATTTGGGCATCCACATTGAAAAGACAGGCCTTTTGGAAATAGGCCATATCAGATTGTCATGGGGACTGAGCTTTGCTCTGTTGTCACTAAAGTGTTTAGACAGTCTGTGTAGCCAGCAAACCACTACACCACGGAGAGAAAAAAGGGAGTTCAGAAGTCCAGTGTTCAGTCAAACTATAGTGAATAGCACACTATTTAAACATGCAGGCTTTGCATTTCTATTGTTCTCCTTAAAATGTGCCTTAAGAAGCAGACATACAGTAAATGTTTTACAAAAATAATGTATGAGAAAACATCAAACTCAATGATAAGTCAACAACTATGATGCGGAACACATAAAGAAAAAAAAAAAAAGATTGTTCAATTGCAGATGTAGATTTGCTTTCATACAGTATTATGCACTAAGCTAGTTGCCAGTTTTCCCTTTGAAGACCAAGGTATGGATATCCAGTTAATGTTCTTCAGTTCATTCAAGTGACACAGAGAAGAGAATAGATTGGTGAGGCACAAATGGTTTCAATAAATTGGCTGAAAGGCATAAAGTCATGGTTTGGCAGCTTTCAAGATTGTGGTCTCATAACTGTGGTATGAAAAGCAGAGCTGAGGATCATTTTTGGAGGATGTGTATTATATAAGCAGGTCTTATTAAAATGTTGCTAGTACATTTTAAGTGGTTTTTGGACCCCAATAAACTCAAGATGAAACACTAATCTCATGGGAAACAACAAAACTATCGATTAAAACTAGTTTAGTCCTGCCTAAAGTAAATGCAGGGAAATACTTATTTATACATATCTTGCTAACTTCAATTACTTCCTAATTTAATCCTAAAATAAGGGCTTCTCATGGATCAGAAAAAAAGCAAGCACTCTCATAAAATATGTGTGCTGGAAAGTCATCTTGTGTTGATCTTGGAAGAACATCTGTCAAACAAACATAGTTGTAATCCTAAATGTATTAAACCACCTGTATGCATTTTTATGTTAAATATTCATGCAATTTAACCAACATAATCCATATTTGGAAGTTGCATTCATTATCCACTTGGTTCAGAAATGAGGGACATGTGCAGTTTGCATGTGTATGACACTTCTGCATGTATTTGTCACAAAGCCACCATTAGAAAAGCAGAGGAAATTAGGATACTTTCAGTGACAGATGTACTGAATGTGTTTCTCTTCTGGGAGACAGATTAGAAGACATCTCACATGTTTAACTGACATTGCAAAGGTCAGAGTTAAGAGCTGATCATTATTTAAGAGGTTAATTGAGTGAAAACAGAGGCTAGTGAAAATGATAAATATAGAGGACTAAACCCCAGTGTATCTGAGAGAGAGATGCTAAGATTTATCTGCTTAATGTATGAGCTGTGTCACATACAGTATGTCTATTATTATAGTCTCCAAATGACACAGTCACCACAGTGCTTAAAATACAAAAATTATAAGTTAACAAAATACTGTAAAGTGTGTTTTAGAAACAAATTGTTCCCTCAAAAATGTAAATTGTGTTTCTTGTTTGAAGTTTGTTTCTTCATTGGAACATATTTTTAGAATTGTAGCATCACATCACTTGATCACCAATGGTTCACCTACAGTGAATGGGTGCCATCAGAATGAGAGTCTAAATGTTTGTAATAAATCCATCAGTTTTTAACTTCATTCCACTGCTTCCAGATAAAACATGAACCCCTGTCCATAATATTGCTTTTCTCCAGTGAAATTGTAGACAGAAATGTGCACATATGAAGCACCAATTACAAGAACTGTGCAATACAGTTTTAAACAGATGAATAAAAATTGATTGTTTGTGGATTACTTGTAGTTTTGTAAGGTGTAATAACATGGACAAGGACCATTATGGAACAATCATGTCCATTCCTACAGCACAATCTGTTCCCACACTCACAGGCAGTAAGATAACATGTTTTCAGACTTGGAGAGACAGAGAGAGATAGAAAGGAACAGAGAGAAATGTATACTCTTGAACTGGCTCTAGAAAGGGGTGGTGTGTATGGACACAGTAAAATTAACATCAACTCATCAAGATGGCCTTGGACAACTTCAAAGGAGACATTTGCAAAAGAAGAATTCAACTGTGAATTTTCACAATAGCTTTACTATTATTTTGGCAGATGTAGACTGAAACTGAAACGTATACTATTGAATTTCAAAGGTTATGCAAGGTATCTAGGGTTTCTCAGTTTGATGCCAAAGAAAGCACAATGTCATCCATGAGATCTCGGATACGCCAAAAAAACACTTTGAATATTTGCTATGGATTTAACAAGCTGATCACATACCTTCACAGATGCTGCTAAAAGCTCAAGTGTTTACCAAGGACAAGCTATAAAGGAATTGTGAAGGTCAGAAGAAAAAAAAAACATTTTTAGTACTGTTTTGCAAATGTGTATTGTGATGGAAACTGGGTTGAAGTGAATCAATATTTTAAGAGTTCTGAGACTGTTGTTAAGCTTTGTGCTGCAGGACAGAATCAAGTATTAATGCATTAAAAGGAATAGTCTCTATATGTTATTGGTCTCACATTTCTAGCAAGTCCCCAGATAGCAGAATTCCTGAGGCCCAGACCAGGCCCACACCTGACACTTTCATCTGGCCCACACACCACATGGAATGATGGCACTTGGGCGGTCCGCTCCTGTTTGTCAAATTTGGGCCACAATTAAGCCAAAGGAAGGCCCAATGTCAGCAATGAATAAACAAAAAAAAAGCAGAACTGCCCCAAATCTGAGCCACATTGATTTTAATTCTGGCCCAGATGCGACCCAGATCCAACACTTTGCTCCAGCCCACATACTGTGAATAATGATGGCACTTGGGCGGTCCGCGCCTGTTTGCATAATTTGGGCAACAAGCCAGCCATAGGAAGGCCGCATGTCAGCCATGAAAATAAATAAATAAAATAAACCAAAACTGGCCCAAATCTGGGCCACATTTATTTTAATTCTGGCCCAAATCCGGCCCAGATCTAACATCTTGCTCTGGCCCACATACTACACTGAACAAAATTATAAACGCAACACTTTTGTTTTTGCCCCCATTTTTCATGAGCTGAACTCAAAGATCTAAGACTTTTCACTGTGTTAGTGAGCACTTCTCCTTTGCTCACAGGTGTGGCATATCAAGATGCTGATTAGACAGCATGATTATTGCATAGGTGTGCCTTTGACTGGCCACAATAAAAGGCCACTCTAAAATGTGCAGTTTTATCACACAGCACAATGCCACAGATGTCGCAAGTTTTGAGGGAGCGTGCAATTGGCATGCTGACTGCAGGAATGTCCACCAGAGCTGTTGTCCGTGAATGTTCATTTCTCTACCATAAGCCGTCTCCAAAGGCGTTTCAGAGAGTTTGGCAGTACATCCAACCAGCCTCACACCCGCAGACCACGTGTAACCACACCAGCCCAGGACCTCCACATCCAGCATCTTCACCTCCAAGATCGTCTGAGACCAGCCACCCGGACAGCTGCTGCAACAATCGGTTTGCATAACCAAAGAATTTCTGCACAAACTGTCAGAAACCGTCTCAGGGAAGCTCATCTGCATGCTCGTCGTCCTCATTGGGGTCTCGACCTGACTGCAGTTCGTCGTCGTAACCGACTTGAGTGGGCAAATGCTCACATTCGATGGCGTCTGGCACTTTGGAGAGGTATTCTCTTCACAGATGAATCCCGATTTTCACTGTACAGGGCAGATGGCAGACGGCGTGTATGGCGTCGTGTGGGTGAGCGGTTTGCTGATGTCAACGTTGTGGATCGAGTGGCCCATGGTGGCGGTGGGGTTATGGTATGGGCAGGCGTATGTTATGGACAACGAACACAGGTGCATTTTATTGATGGCATTTTAAATGCATAGAGATACCGTGATGAGATCCTGAGACCCATTGTTGTGCCATTCATCCACGACCATCACCTCATGTTGCAGCATGATAATGCATGGCCCGATGTTGCAAGGATCTGTACACAATTCCTGGAAGCTGAAAACATCCCAGTTCTTGCATGGCAAGCATACTCACCGGACATGTCACTCATTGGGCATGTTTGGGATGCTCTGGATCGGCGTATATGACAGCGTGTTCCAGTTCCTGCCAGTATCCAGCAACTTCGCACAGCCATTGAAGAGGAGTGGACCAATATTCCACAGGCCACAATCAACAACCTGATCAACTCTATGTGAAGGAGATGTGTTGCACTACGTGAGGCAAATGGTGGGTCACACCAGATACTGACTGCTTTTCAGATTTTAGAGTGTGCAGCAATTCAAATGCCACAGATAAAAGTTCAAAGACACATTCCAATACTTTAAAATAAGTCCTAGTTTGAACCTAAATGCTTCTCACTCAGACTCTACTTACACAGTAAGTCTGTAAGTGTCACGGCTACGTTGTGTTAAAGAGCACACGACAAAGATTAAAGGTTACATATCATAAGTCTTTAATCCAACAAGGGTAAATCCAAACACAATGTAGCACAGCAACATTTAAGACATGTAGACATAAGACCAAACAAACTCAAAGTGAACATACAGGAACTTAAGTACTCAGACCAAACAAGGATAATTAACTAGGCACACCTGAACAGAATAATACAATCAACACAACAAGGGAAATGGTGCAAAAGGAAAACAAAGTCCAAATTAACAGAAACCTTGACAGTAAGAGCTATCATTATAGTGCACTTCTGTTTTTTTTATGCCACACAGTACACATATAAACATTTTTTTAAATAATTTCAAAAATTGCTGCCTAGACAGCAACATAGTCGACACTGGTCGGGTGGGTATGTAGCCTTCTTAAGACTCATATCCAGATCATCCTGCATCAGTTAACTGTGTTGCATCCTACTAAAAGTAGCCAAATTCTATTAAGCCATATTTACTATTTCAAACTTCCATTTCAATTAGCCAGTGTCAAGTACAACATCCAAACCAGAAGTGGCCCTCATCTGCTTTATAATATATGGGGCATATTTTCTATGTCAAATGTGAGACAAGTTAGGCTCACAGCCACATTAGCCAGTGCTCACTGTGCCACATCTTTGCCAAAACTGGCCCAGATGCGTTGTAATATACCTGGGCCACATTTGCTGAAACATATGTGGACCACATTTGGTTTACGCGCTGATTAGCCTTTGTTGATAGTGCCATATTTTTTGCCAAAGGTGGACCACATTTGGTTGGCAATATTTGGGCCATGTTTACTATTTACCACATGGGCCACTTTAGGGTCACATTCAGATTACACATTGCTGTGAATACCACATATTTGCCTACAGAGGCCTACGTGTGACTTGATACATTTGGGCCATTTTTGCTATTTTACATGTGAGCCACTTCAGGCTTACATCCATTTTGTACAGGCCATAAGAAGGCCAGCAGTGCCATATCATTGCCTTAAGTGGCCCACATCCGCATGCTATCTGGGATGGTCCAAAAGAAACTCTTCTAGCAATGCAAAAGTGAACACTACAGCAACCTTGGCAACAGGAATATACAGTAGGGTTGAAATGATTCACTCGAGTAATTAGAGTAACTTGAATACAGAAAATCATTGAGGCAAATTCTTGTGCTTCGAAGAATCGTTTTAGTCTATTTACTAGGGATGCACAGAATTTTCGGCCTCGGAAATATATGCAGCACAGCAGTGTTCAGGTTTCACTCTCATCACTGGGCGGCGTCGCGTGACGCTCCGTTCAGTATTCCGCTCTATCAATGTGCATTCTGCTCATTTACTCATGCTCACCGGAAAGGCTAAGTCCTCTCAAATAACGCATGATAAGAAATACTTGTTCCTGTTTGCAGTAGCGTTACTGTGCTGTGACATACTGTAGTACAGCTGTACTGGGCAACGCTGGTAAAATCTCCTTCACTGATCTGCTCCTTGCTATGCTCTGCTCACATGCGCTGATAATAATAGCTTTGCCAGGGTTTTTATATTTTTACACGTTTACTTGATATTTCTGTACACACAATCATTATTTATATTAATTTCCCACTAATTTACGAAATCTGATGAGCATTAACTCCTATTACGCGATCATATCTCTGTATGAATGAATGGCATAACAGGACATAAACACACAAACATCTCCAGAACTGTTGAGAATCACTTCATGACCGATTCACCATTTCATTTGAAATTTAAAGGAATTCACGTCAACCCGTCAAAATAAAAGTCCGGTTTAATTTGAAGATATTGCAGCAGAAATATATTACTATTGTTCAATGTACATACTACTACTACTAAAATTATGAAAACTTTATTTTTTAAGGAATGATCACACAACATTTCTTCCATGTTTTAATTTTAATAGTAAATCCCCTTTGTTTGCCAAAAAGTTTAATTTTCAATAATTTAAAGATAAATAAAATTAATGTTTTACGCCTTCATTTGATAACCAGATACACAATACAGAATTTCTGAGGAAAAATAAAATATTTCATAAGGCTATTTTAAGAATAAATAACAATAAAACATGAGATGAGAGAAAATAAAACATAACTTTATAATTGTAATTTTCTTTAATCATAGCTATAATTATAATAACACCTAAAATATGTTGCGTGTAAAAAAGTGTTTGTTTCATCCACTTGAAGGGTGGGTACATTGTGTTTATTATTTATTTATTTATTTCCAGTTTACAGTCACCTACAGACCTGGCAGCAAGAACAGTAAGGCTGATGCTCCATCCAGACGTCACAATCCTCCCACAGACAATGTCACACCTGAATCTATTCTTCCACCATCTGTTATCATTGCTCCAGTAACCTGGGACATTATGGAAGAGATCCAACGGGCTCATCAGCAAGAATCACCACCCGCAAACTGTACCCCAAATAAACACTTTTTGCCTCAGGGTTTGCGTCTCCGAGTCATGCAATGGATTCACACCTCTCTGAGCTCAGGACATCC
This sequence comes from Onychostoma macrolepis, assembly GCF_012432095.1. Taxonomy (NCBI): domain Eukaryota; kingdom Metazoa; phylum Chordata; class Actinopteri; order Cypriniformes; family Cyprinidae; genus Onychostoma; species Onychostoma macrolepis. Next base: position 22,134,640 of record NC_081178.1, read on the forward strand.
CAGAATTTCATGCACTCTCCATCTATTACAGAACTCCTTCTGGTGGCTTTCGATGACCAAAGATGTGGTACCTGCCCCTCTCCAATGGTTTCACCACCATACTAGTAATCATTGATCGCTTCTCTAAAGCCTGTCGTTTGATCCCTCTCAAAAGTCTCCCCACAGCCATGGAAATGGCTCAAGCCCTATTCCACCATGTCTTCAGAGTCTATGGTTTACCTGAGGATATTGTTTCTGATAGAGGACCCCAATTTACCTCTCAGGTTTGGAAAGCCTTCTGTAAGCAACTAAACATCAACATAAGCCTCACATCAGGATACCATCCCCAGTCAAATGGCCAAGTGGAAAGGTTGAATCAGGAGATCAGCAGGTATCTCAGAACTTACTATAGTCGTGAACAGAACCAGTGGGCATAATTCCTTCCATGGGATGAGCATGCTCAAAACTCCCTAACACACTCCTCCACTGGCATGACCACTTTCCAATGCATCTTGGGATACCAACCCTCCTTGTTCCCGTGATCCGGTGGACCCTCATCAGTACCTGCAGTTGATGACTGGATCAGATGTAGTGAACAAATGCACACACACACAGTGAACACACACCCAGAGCAGTGGGAAGCTATTGCTCCAGCGCCCGGGGAGCAATTAGGGGTTCGGTGCCTTGCTCAAGGTCATGGTATCGAAGGTGGAGAGAGTGCTGTTCATTCACAATCCCCACCTTCAATTCCTGCCGGCACAAGAATCGAGCCAGCAACTTTCAGGTTACAAGTTCAGGTTCAACCTTCAGGTTACAGGTCCAACTCCCTAACCATTAGGCCACGACTACCCTTATTTAACGCCTGTTTCTCTGGACTTTTGGATTACCCTTTTGCTTGTTTGCTGGTTGGACTGTTTACTGTGATTTTTGATTACTTTGCCTGTGACCTCGACTCAGATTTCTGCTTCACAAATTGGATTGTTGAACTGTTTTAATATACTTCTGCAAATGGATTCTAACATGGCTTCAGCCTCACCCTCATTACAATATCTCTCTCAAGGGGATCCTGTTCACAAGGATGTCTAGGGATGTCACGCTGATTTATAATGCATGCATTAGGGAGCTGGTATCTACAGTATATGTGATTATTGTTTTTTACTTTCACTTTTGAATTGGTGATCATGTGTTGACACACATGATGTACATGGAGTGGCATACTGAACACACATTTTACAAGATATTTGTCAATGCCAATGACGATGTCTATGGTAGCAATCAAAAAAAGAGTAAATCACCTTTTGAAAGTATTTGAACTTTTTGTACATACTGTATAGATTATCTTGTTACGGCAGTAGGATACAACAAGTGGCTATTAAAAAAAAGCATTCGTCACTCAAACATTTATTCAAGAATTTCATTCATAAATGTGACCCTGGACCACAAAACCAGTCATGAGTGTCAAGTTTTTGAAATTGAGATTTATACATCATCTGAAAGCTTTCCATTGATGTATGGTTTGATAGGATATGACAATTTTTGCCCGAGATACAACTATTTGAATATCTGGAATCTGAGGGTGCAAAAAAATCTAAATATTGAGAAAACTGCCTTTAAAGTTGTCCAAATGAAGTTCTTAGCAATGCATATTACTAAACAGAAATGAAATTTTGATATATTTATGACAGGAAATTTACAAAATATCTTCATGGAACACGATATTTACTTAATACCCTAATGATTATTGGCATAAAAGAAAAATTGATAATTTTGACCCATACGATGTATTTTGGTTATTGCTCCAAATATACCCCTGGGACTTATGACTGGTTTTGTGGTCCAGGGTCACAAATGGTAATTCATCCTTTTAACGAAAAAGTATTTAGTAAATTAAACTTAAACACATTCATTCAACTATTTTTTTAATAAAATGTAATATATTTTATATATACTGAGGCTATGAACATTTTGGCAGAACCTCTAGTAAATGGCGTGGTTTGTTTGTTTGTTTTGTTGTTCTCCCCCATACACTCCCCCTTAGGATCATAAGAGAATCATAACCTCTATTTTAAACCAAAAATAGTCAGGATTCTCTATCTATAAAGAATCGTGCAGCTCTAGAGTATATACCTAAATATGTAATTTACAGGTAAATATACAAAAACTCTATAAATCACTTACAAGCAAGACCACTTAAAGTAGACTTTCATCTTGTCGTTGTAGTTCAGAACATGTTAACGACCGTCTGGGCTCAAGACTTGTTTCAGACCATCTAGGCATAGGACTTTGTAATCACTACAGCTCAGATCGTCTGGGCTCAGGACTTGTCTCAGATTGTCTGGGTTCCAGGCCTGTTATGTGCTTCTGAGGTTCAGGTCTTCAAAGTTTCTTTAATGCAGACAATACATCAGGGTTTGGCCCTTTAATTTTGGGGGCTGGAGGCAATGTCCTTATTTGTTTGACAGTATCTTCATTATCACTTTCACTTTCAAAGTGAATGTTTGGTCTTAAGGTGGTGTTGGTGGGGGGACATACAATTAAAGCAGAATTGATTTGAGTCAATATAACAGATACAAAGGTTCTCATGGTTTCAGTCTAGTCCAGTAGTGTCTCTCTAATTCTGTATATTTTATTATTTTATTTTATGCAACACAACATACAGGGACAATATGTCAGTCAGCTCAATGCGTCAGCAATGGTCGTTACACCTGATGGAGGCATCTGTTTCCTTGCATAACAAACTGATTTTATTCATTATAATAGTGAATTTAATATTTTGATGTTAATGTATGTTCTGTAATGTGAGTATTGCTTGTTTATGGGCAGGTTATGGAGTCAGTCACAGCATCTTTCAGCTACAAGTGAAACACAAGGTGGCAGGTCTGCAGTTCACAGTTCTCCCGCCAAACAGCAGCCCATCACTGGCTCAGATTCCAGCGACACACCAGCATGAGAATCAGCATTATTTTGGTGAAAAAGGATAACAGAGAACGGTTGAATAAAATTAAAAAGTTACTTTTAAATGTTTCATTTTTTTATTTCCCAAATGCTTGTTAAAAGAGTTTAGAGCTGTATTCATCCAAATAAATTCAATTTGTCTTACATGTTTGTCTATGGGTGTTCTTGCTTATTAATACATTTTCAACTTTTGATTATTACTGTAGCCTTCAATAATTATGTGTGATTTTCTAAATTACAACCGATTTTAAACCAGCATAGTAATTTTTTAAGTTAAATAAAACCAAAAAAATACAACCCAGCATGTGTTCTGTCCAATATTTAACCAGTGCTAGGTTGACAAACAACCCATATATTGTTTTTTTTTTTTTTTTACCCAGCATTTTTTAGTGTATATATATTCCAGAACTTAAAGTACTTCTTTGTTAAATTACATTATTCTCAATTCCTGAGAACTCCTAGATTATATTTGAGAACCTAAATAAATTCACAGATGTTAACATTAGATTTTTCCCATACAATTTAACATCAAAAATTAACAAGTACAATGGCAACCTTAAAACTTAGTCTTTTTCACTTTTTCTTTGGATTGTCATCCTCATCTTCTTCTGCTGTTTGAAGGTCAGTGTGGGTTTCTGCTTGAGGAAGTTTTAGACAAGTGGTCTTGTAGGTTGCTGCAAAAATGAGGAATGTAATTTGATTATGATTTTTTTCAAACCACTGAATACTACCAGTAAATAATGTGATGTGCATACCAGCTGTATATAAAACTCGAACACGATATGCATCCCACATGTGTCCAGGCTGCTCCTCATTTCTTATGGCCTTTACTAATTCATCAGGTTTGTAGAAAGCTGGCCTCTGACAGATCTCTAGAAATTCAACAATGTAAAATATGGCCTACAACAGAAAGAAGCACATTGTTACTACATTTAAGAGTATGAAAAGTAACATTGGCTCTTTTTTAAGGCAAAGCAATTAACATAATTAGAAGGCTGTTTTTTAAGATAATCTTGAATGCTATAAAAGGTGAATGATATTGAAGAACCAAAGATATAAGTACTACAAATATGGGATACACGCCTACAGAGATAAGCGAAAGCAGGCTGGACACTGTCACCAGTGTCTAAATTTGATGGTGATCTGCACATAAATTATTACACATTTTTCTGAAGTTAAAAAGACTGGCATCTCTAAAATTAAGTAGTCTTAATGACTACCACAACACCACGGTAAGACTACAATTTAGGATGGGTCTGCATGAAGAAGTGGAATGACAACAAAGTCATTCTCCATAGGCTACCGGACACACTTCTGCACACTGTTCTGTAATTTGATGCACACCAGATTTGGTGACAGAGCTAACACAAAACAAATTCCCAAATCTGCGGAATCAATGGGATAGTCAAAAAACTTTGTATTGTGTCTATATTATTTGCAGATTAAGTATTTGTCACCCTCAAAAACAATTAGGGTAAACGTTCCTGTTAAGCTCAACAACATCTACATTGAGATATTTTTAGTGCACAAGATATTGGTTTCAGTACAAAAAGTTATGTTAAAATAAAATATCAATCTCTCACACAAAAATATTTAGTTTTATTTTAAATGACAAAAGCATTTCAATTAAGATATACAGGTGCTGGTCATATAATTAGAATATCATCAAAAAGTTGATTTATTTCACTAATTCCATTCAAAAAGTGAAACTTGTATATTATATTCATTCATTACACACAGACATCTATTTCAAATGTTTATTTCTTTTAATTTTGATGATTAGAGCTTACAGCTCATGAAAGTCAAAAATCAGTATCTCAAAATATTAGAATATTACTTAAGACCAATACAAAGAAAGGATTTTTAGAAATCTTGGCTAACTGAAAAGTATGAAAATGAAAAGTATGAGCATGTACAGCACTCAATACTTAGTTGGGGCTCCTTTGCCTGAATTACTGCAGGCATTGCGGCGTGGCATGGAGTCGATCAGTCTGTGGCACTGCTCAGGTGTTATGAGAGCCCAGGTTGCTCTGATAGTGGCCTTCAGCTCATCTGCATTGTTGGGTCTGGTGTCTCTCATCTTCCTCTTGACAATACCCCATAGATTCTCTATGGGGTTCAGGTCAGCGAGTTTGCTGGCCAATCAAGCACAGTAACACTATGGTCATTGAACCAGCTTTTGGTACCTTTGGCAGTGTGGGCAGGTGCCAAGTCCTGCTGGAAAATGAAATCAGCATCTCCATAAAGCTTGTCAACAGAAGGAAGCATGAAGTGCTCTAAAATTTCCTGGTAGATGGCTGCGTTGACTGTGGACTTCAGAAAACACAGTGGACCAACACCAGCAGATGACATGGCAGCCCAAATCATCACTGACTGTGGAAACTTCACACTGGACTTCAAGCAACATGGATTCTGTGCCTCTCCACTCTTCCTTCAGACTCTGGGACCTTGATTTCCAAATGAAATGTAAAATTTACTTTCATCTGAAAAGAGGACTTTGGACCACTGAGCAACAGTCCAGTTCTTTTCTCCACAGCCCAGTTAAGATGCTTCTGACGTTGTCTCTGGTTCAGAAGTGGCTTGGTAGCCCTTTTCCTGAAGACGCCTGAGCGTGGTGACTCTTGATGCACTAACTCCAGCTTCAGTTCTCTCCTTGTGAAGCTCTCACAAGTGTTTGAATCGGCTTTGCTTGACTGTATTCTCAAGCTTGCGGTCATCCCTGTTGCTTGTGCACCTTTTCCTACCCAAATTCTTCCTTCCAGTCAACTTTGCATTTAATATGCTTTGATACAGCACTCTGTAAACAGCCACACCTTTCAGTAATGACCTTCTGTGACTTACCCTCTTTGTGGAGGGTGTCAATGTTTGTCTTCTGGATCATTGCCAAGTCAGCAGTCTTACAACCATCTTTTGGATCTAATGTAATTATTTCCCACATCCAAATTCCATGTTATAATATGCAAAAATCTGAACATTAATCTCTTAATTTTACAATAAGTAGTGAAACAAACCCAAAATAAAAGCTTAAATGTCTTAAAATGCACATTTATGGGGCTCCTCTTTTGTTGAAAGTTTTTAGACAGCTTTCAAAATGGCCGCACTACATTGTGAACATATGCAGACCCATATCTCAGTGTGCAATTATCTGATTGACTTGACATTATAGGAGGTCAAACATATCAATTGGTTAAGACATCAAGTAGAATAATACATTATTTTTTCTTTTTATAATCTGATCTCAAAAATGGAAGTGTGCTTAATTGGTACGTTTACACTATATTATGAACCAAGATTATCTTATCGTTTATCTTGACACATCTGTCCCTCTCTGCTGTAGTGATTACAAACTCATCTATTGTCAGTTCCTTAAACTGGGAAACCATTCCTGTGAAGCCTTGTGGATCAGGCTCATCAGAGTGCAGCATTTTCAGATTTTTGTGGATTTTCCAAGTCTCATCTTTTGAACTTGTTAAATTAAGTTCTAAAATTATGCGTATGACTTGCTGCAGTGGTGAACAAGGTTTTCTAACCATACCTTTATTTTTTTTAAGTAGTTTTCAAAAGGAAAGTCTGATATTAGATCTAAGTGACCATGCACCTTCACATCATCACTGAGATGAGTCAGACCATGTATGTTGTAGACTAAAAAAAACCCTAAATACTTAACAAATGATCTAAGTAGTGTGTTTGCAAAGTCATTTAAAAGCAAACAATATATTGGACTTGCCAAGATGTATATACTTACAGACAACAGTATAACATTTTGATAAACCTCAGTATTCAGGACATCCCTCAAAACTACTGGACCAGTGTAAAGTAAGAACTGCCTAAGTTCTGTTGCTTTCCATCGTAACCTTTCATCGAGGGCCCTTGGTTGTCTAGCAAATTCTGAGGGTATGTAACTTCTGAGAGCCAGCAGTTTTCCTGAAATGAAAGACACCTGCCTGGATGAAATACGGTAATGCAACTTGCCGCAGGTGTCCATCCACAAATCAATCAGCCGACGCACCACACCTAAGCACACTAAATGCATATAGTCATGTGGAAATCCACTAACCATAGGAACGGATGTTTCACAAAAAGGGTAATGTTGTACATGGTGGTCTTCTTTCTCTGCATTTGAAAAAGATGCATCAGTTCTTATTCTAGCATTAAGTTCTGGGAACGTCATACGATTCTTAATGTGCCTGACTGTCAGGGGCGGATCTACCGGGGTGGCACGGGGTGGCAACTGCCACCCTAAGAAAAAGCATTGCCACCCCATCTGCCACCCCAGCACTGGTACCCCAGTGTATTAAATATAAATCAGTTTCCTCGACCGATTTACAGCAGTGGCACTTCATTGTAATGACATAAAAATACCATATACCCGTAAATAAAGGAAAGAAATTGCGTCTTTCTATTAAAGCGTAGTCCGAACAAACGACTCTTATGAACTGCTTTGTTTTAATGAATCAAATACGTTCAATGCAACCAGCCTGATAACTGATCACAAACAAATTACTCTATCCGGCTCTTTTAACAAACCGAAGCATTAGTTAATTTTGATGATATCTTTGCATATATTAATGACTAACAACTATTTTCAAAAGTATGTTGTTCAGTAGCTTGTGTCTTCAGGATTGTCCGAACTTTTGAGAAGTGACGTCACGTGACAACAACGCATTTGGCGGTGTCGTGTCCATCGATATGCTGAAGTTAAGGATCACATCAACAAATCCAGGTACTGAATTACTGTCATACTTTACAAATGAATGTTGAATTAGGATTAAAAAAATAAAATTTTCTTAGTGTTGCCTGAGGTAGTTGCTTGCTAGTTATATATGACAACTAAACAGGGTTTGTCGAAGCAGTTCGAGTATCTAACGTTAGCCCGTATTACCTTGTTAGCTAGTGCAGTTATCAAAATATTCCATACAAGCATATGAAATCGCTCAGTTATGGTATAGCTTAATACATTCATATGTATTCATTAAGGAGACAAAATTGTTCAGTGTAGTGTATGTTTAGAAAGCTAGAAAGTCTTCATACTTGTTGCATCTCCCAGGATACTATGAAAAGAAAGGCTGACATCCAGAGTTTTTTTAAACCGAAAAGAACAGGAAAATCAGAATCAGATCCTGTGGGAGTGGAAGGTGCAGATAAGACAGAAAAGGGTACAAAAGAAATTGTGGAAGACAGAGGAGGAGATGGAGTGGTGGAAGAAAGAAATATAGAAATGGATGACAAAAAGCTAGAAAGAAGTGAAGAAGCAGAAGAAATCCAGCATGAAGTGAGTGAAGAGGTGGAAGAGAGCTCAGACATTGAAAGAGAGGAGAGAGAGCTTGAAACGCCAGCACACTGTGTGTCAGGTGCCCATGGTATGGTGTTCATTGTGCCTTTCAAATATTTTTTTTATATATAAAAAAATGAGCAAAACTTGATATAATTTAAATAACCTATAATCATTTAAAGAACCGTAGCTCAGTATATGTTTAACCTTGCTTATCATGGTCACAGTCAGTGCTTTTTATTAGATGGTGAGATCTGTGTTTTAAAAAATAAATAAATATAAAAAAAAACTTTAAACAAAAGTTGCTGCAATAGTAGCTGTACATGAATAATTAGGTTTTAAATATTGGTTTCGTACTGTATCATAATATGAATATAAGTGATTTTTATTTTACTTTAAAATGTTTTTGTCTTCTAGATATATCAAAATTTAGGTCAGAAGGCCCAACCCAGCCAAAACTACATACCTTCCCAAAGAAGACCTTTCCAGGCGGAGTCCGGCAAAGCTTCCGTGCTGATTGGTACCAAACACATCCATGGCTTGAATACTCACAGTCTAGAGATGCCTGCTACTGTTTTGCATGTAGACATTTTTCTCTTCCTGATGCTCCAAAGAGTGTTTTTACCTCCTTTGAGGGGTACAGTAATTGGAAGAAGGCTACATTTAAAGATAGTGGGTTTTCTTCTCATGCCAAATCTGAGAACCATGTAAACACAATGGTAGCGTGGGCAGAGAACAAAAAGATGCAAGACAAAAATACCTCACTGTTGGGTGTCATGGATGAACATTATCAGAAAAAGGTAACAGAGAATCGAAAATACATCAAAACATTGGCCGAAATTCTTGTCCTAACTGCTTCTGAAAATCTAGCCCAGCGGGGTCACCGGGAGTCTTCTCCTGACTTAGACAGACGAGGTGTTTTTCTGGCCATGCTAGATTTGTTGGGCAAACATGATCCCATTGTTAAAAAGAGACTTGAACAGCAAGCTAAAAATGCTAAGTATACAAGTAAAACCATCCAGAATGAAATACTGGCTTGTCTGGCAGAAATGGTGAAAGAAGAAATCATGCAAGAAGTTAAAGAAAGTGCACAATTTTCTGTGATCGTAGATGAGACTAAAGATGTTCAGAAAAAAGAGCAAATGTCAATAGTTCTGAGATACTATTACAATGGTCTGATTTACGAGAGCTTTCTAGAATTTCAAGAGGCAGAAAAGCTTGATGCTGCTGGGTTAACTGAGAAAATAATTGGCTGTTTGGAGAAGTATGGTTTGGAGTACAAGGAAAATCTTGTAGGTCAGGGGTATGATGGGGCAGCTGTAATGAGTGGGGCCCATTCAGGTGTCCAAGCGAGAATAAAAACAGTGGCCAAGCATGCATTTTACGTGCACTGCAGTGCACACTGTCTCAATCTGGTCATAGTAGATGCCGTCAAAAATGTGCCAGATGCTGGCAATTTCTTTTCTTTGTTGGAAAGGCTTTATGTGTTCTTGTCTGGATCTTATGTACATCAAAAATGGCTTGAAGTACAGCGGAACATGTATGATGGTGTATCAAGGGAGCTCCAGCGACTTAGTGATACATGCTGGGCTTGCAGACATGTAGCATGTCGCAATGTCATGGATAGATTGCCTGCTATTTTGCAAGTGCTTGAAGAGATCTCAGCTGAGAACAATCCTCAAAGAGCCGTTGAAGCAAAAGGCATATTGGCCCAAATTGATGTCAATTTTGTTGGATGTCTTGTGCTCTTTCGAAAGGTGTTAAGTGACTCTAATATTTTGTCTGAGATGCTCCAGTCTAAATCTGTTGACCACTCTAAGGCTGTTGAACTCATTGACGCACTGAAAGAAACACTGACAAATTATCGCAGTGAGGCTTTTTTTGAAGACCTATGGTCAGAAATACTTAAGAATATGGTCTTGTGAAAAGAGTCACATTTCAACAACACTTCACATCCGAAAACGGTCAAAACAGATAGCTACGAAATTTCAAGATTCCATCATTACTTCCACACTTGGACAGCATGTAGAACCAGACAGCAAGGAGACTTTTCGAGTCAAAGTGTTCTACCCGGTCTTGGACACCATGATTGGGGAAATGGAAAGACGTTTTTCAGATACCAATTGCAACATCGTGAAAGGCATCCAGGCTTTAAATCCGTCAAGCTGTAATTTTTTAAGGGAGGAAGAGATTGTCCCTTTGGCTAATGCTTATGAGTCAAGTGTTGAAGATCTTAAGCATGAGCTTCACCAGGTAGGGAGAGTCCTAGATAGACTTAAGGTGAATGGAAAAGAAAGTCCTACTACTCTGATGGAGTTTACTCATTTTCTGGAACCATATAAGGATGTTTTCTTTGAGCTGTTCAGGTTGTGAAAAATAGCTGTAGTGTTACCAGTTAGCAGCGCAACATGTGAAAGGAGTTTTTCAGCTCTGAAGATAATCAAAAATCACCTAAGGTCTACAATGGCAGAGAGTAGATTGTCGAGTTTGGCTATTCTCAGCATTGAGTCAAAACGCACTAAGGCCTTGAATTTAGATGACTTTGTTAAAAGATTTGCTGAACAACATGGAAATCGTCGCATTCAGCTACTGTAGGTTCAATTCACTTGCATTATTTGGATGTGAATAGTAAATAATATGTCTGCAACTGTACACAGGTGCACCAAAGCTATTTGTTGGATGTTGTAACCTTGTTACACCAAAATTTGTGATTTAGTTTTTGGTCCATCCAAATTTGTTGGTTTTGTTAAAGAAGAGGGACTTGGGTACTTGATTTAAAGGGACTTTTGTTGCTTGCACTAAAATGATTGAATTTGTTTTTATGTTTCATCCAAGATATTTGAATACTTTAAAGGGTCATTTTGTTTCTTTTGTTGCACCAAAATACTGTGATTTATAGACATTTGTTGGTGATTTAAATGTGGTTTCTGTGTAATTATGTGTTTTTGACTTAAGTTAAACAGTACTTGATACATTGAGACTTTGTATCCATATGCATTGTTTGTCATGCTTAGTAAATTAAACTTGGCATAGACTTAAACTCACTACAGGTTTCCATAGAACTCAATAAAGAGAAGTTAAATATACCATACCATCTCATTTTATTTATGACTTCCCAATCCAGAAATCAGGTTCAGATAAAGTCTATCACACATCAGTCTTTATTTCATTTTTATAGACCAATATAAAAATGTGCGCCCTAGTGTATACAGAATATGTATAGCATTCCTTGAATCCACAAAAAACATGCAAGGATTCTTACTTCAGTGTTGCCACCCCTCATAATTTTCATGCCACCCCATAAATAATTTTCTAGATCCGCCCCTGCTGACTGTACACATTTATCACAACCACTGTATCCATTGTGAGACTTAATACCCTTAATAAAGGCCCTTGCAGGAGCATCACAGATTACTGAGCACACATTCAAGAAGAATGTCTTTCCATTAACAACAAACCCAGTGCTCATGGATTTCAACTCACAGACCAGATCCTTCAGATATTCTGACAATGACTGAGGCTTTGAGTTCCCACAGTAAAGAGCAATCAGCATAGGTTTTCTACTGTAAGCCTGAAGCATTCCTAAAATTGGCCAGAACTGTGCACTTGAACTTTTAAAAATTGGCAGACCATCAATGTTTAATTGTAACTGTGATAACTCTGGACAACTGATGTAAGCTTCTGAAATATGGGGCTGAACATTTTCTGTATACCAAAATAATAGAACGATCCATTCGCCAAAGAAGCAATACTATGGCAAGTCTGTGTTTTCAGTAATGTTCTGCCATCTTTTGGCAAAGAGGGGTGATAGGCTGTTAGTATAGACAAAAGGACAGACAAAGCAATTAATGAAATCCCAAGATATGTTGCCCAGTCTCTCAAACAACCTGCTAAATCTTTGGGATTATCCCTAGTTTCATCAACATGGCTATCCTCATCAGTTGTTTCACTTTCCCCATGACTCTCTTGATTCACAGTCTGGTGGCAAAGCAAAGCTTGACGCAACTACTGCACGGTCAACACTACGTTCTTCATGACTACAATTCGTAACACTATTTTCATCATCACTGAATGATTCAAACAACTGGGCAACTCTTTTAGCAGCCCTTTTCCTTAAATTACTTTGAGTGATTCCACTTGACTCTCTCCGTGACAGTAATTTCACCTTGAATTACTCTGAGAATTAGTCGATGTGTAAACAACAGCCAGGTACTCTGAAACAGAAATAATAATAAATATTTTTAATTGATACCCTATTATCAGGGTTCCTCAATAGGCGGCCCGCGAGAGAAAAATGTTTGGCCTGCGCTAATTTCAAATAATATGGCATGAAAATTCAAACGCAGCATCAGAACGTGACTATCTTATATCGTGTCTACACCAGACGCCAGTGGCGTGGCAATAATTATGTTAAACAACACAAATGTATCTAATCCCATTGTATTAACCAATGTATTTGCTGCTGACCTTTGATGATCCAGTTCAACCATACTAATAAGCAAAAATGACTTTAGATGAACTAACAAATGTGCTTCATTGTTTTTTTTTTTTATTGCTGAAGAGTGTTGAACCTTCTTCTCAGACTTTTCCTTCAGCCTGAGGTTTATTCATTACACTTTTTGGTGTGAAAGGGCTTTTACATTTGCTATAAATAGAACTTTAAAAACAATCAAGTCCTGCTCATATTTAAAAAGTAATCGAAAGTAACGCAAAAGTAAAGTAACATTACTTTCCATAAAAAGTAACAAAGTAACGTAATTAGTTACTTTTTTAGGGAGTAACGCAATATTGTAATGCATTACTTTTAAAAGTAACTTTCCCCAACACTGGCCAGTGCTTACTGTGCCATATCTTTGCCAAAATTGGCCCAGATACGTTTTAGGATAACTGGGCCACATTTGCGGCATCATGTGCGTGACACTTTAGGCTCATAGCCACATTAGCCAGTGCTTACTGTGCCATATCTTTGCCAAAACTGACCCAAATATGGTTTAATATACCTGGACCACATTTGCTGAAACATATGTGGACCACATTTGATTTACACCCTGATTAGCCTTTGTCGATTGTGCCACATTTTTGCCAAAGGGCGCCCACACTTGGTTGGCACTATTTGGGCCTTATTCACTGTGGGGAAATGTGAACAGTTTATTGTGATTGGCTGTTCTGATTGTCGGTTCCTGGGCAACAGGGTCGGTGCCAGTGAGGCAGTCTGTGACTGAAGGCTGAGAGAGAGTTTGTGCTAAGTGCGTGCATATTAATAAAGTTGAGACTGAGTTCACCGAGTTGTCTGCTCTGTGTATCATTACATGGTGTCAGAATTAAAAGTTATGCGCGCACTCCTGTGATCTGTAAAGGAGGACGGAAGAAAATGTCCAAGTTTCACGCGCCTGAAGCTTTTGATTTCGCACAGCACATCAAGTTGGCTGGCGTGGAGGCAGCGTTTTGCACTTTTCAGGATTGCAACGAAACTCGACAAAGAAGACGGTGATGTACTGGTGAATTCATTATTGTATGCGATGGGCAAACAGGCTGAACCCATATTCAGCACATTTACGTTTTCCGCGGAGGAAGAAAATGATACTACAACGCAGTAGTTAAAAGGTTTGATGAACATTTTGTGCCCAAACGCAACCTGATTCTTTAGATTGACTTTCCCCCCACACATACAAGACAAAGACTGAGACTGAAATTCTTTAGGAGATCTTTTAACCTCTCTCTGGTCTTCACCGAACATGTCCCCATGTCCTACATAGAACTACACAGAGACTTATAATCCAAGATGGCGGCGCGATCAGACGCAGCGGCTGCTCCAGGTCCCAAAGACGGTGCTTTTTTGTCTTTTAATGTCGTCTGTTTGTCTCCAAATAGTGTAAATTTACCGCTAGTTCATAAGGAAATCACTCCTAAACTCAAATATGTTCGCCAAAGACTTTTGGATATCGGCAACGCATACAAAGACCAACTCTCGCCGGCGGCTACTGAGAAGCTACGAGGCCTCTGTTTACTGCTGAAGCCGGACCTCGAGACCGCGGCCTCGCTTACTGTCGCTACCCGCACAAGGCGGCGTCAAGCGGTGTGAGAGAGGACGGAAGCGCGTAAGCGGAGGTATACGAGCTAGGCTGAGGAAAACCCCACAAGACCGGCTCTTCCAACACTCATGCTCTCAAACGTTCGCTCTCTGGAAAACAAACTGGACTTAATTCAACTCAGTCGATCTACACAGCATGAGACAAGGGATTGTTGTGTGTTTGTTTTCACTGAAACATGGCTGAACGACAACATCCCGGACTCCGCCATTCAGCTGCACGGACTAACTTGCTACCGCGGACAGAGATTCATCACTGTCTGGTAAGACTCGGCGGTGGCTTGTGTGTGTATGTCAACAAAGAATGGTGTAACAATGCTGGGGTAGTGACAAAACACTGTTCATCGCTGGTGGAGTTTATGTTTGTGAAGTGTCGACCGTTCTATCTGCCGCGAGTTCACGGCCATTGTTATTGTCGCGGTATACATCCCACCGTGCGCAAACGCAGGACGCGTCATGAGCTGTACAGCGCCATCAGCGAACAACAAACAAATAACCCCGACGGCTTTTTCATCATAGCCGGTGACTTCAACCACGCAAACCTAAAGACAGTTTTGCCAAAGTTCTACCAACATGTGAACTTTGCAACAAGGGAAATAACACACTGGACTTTGTTTACACAACAGTTAAGAGCGCATACAAAGCTGAACCCCGCCCCACCTCGGTACTCAGACCACATCTCTGTTATGCTAATCCCAGCATACAGATCACTTCTGAAACTGGCCAAACCGGTTCACAAACAGATCAAGGTATGGCCAGACAATGCCACCTCAGCACTGCAGGACTGCTTCCAGGACACAGACTGGAACATGTTTAAAGAGGCGGCCACCTACAACAACCACACAGACCTGCAGGAGTACACTGAAACTGTGACTGCTTACATCCAAAAGTGCACTGATGATGTGACAGTCACCAAGACCATCACCACACGCGCCAACCAGAAGCCATGGATGACAGCAGAGGTTCGTGGGCTGCTAAAGACCAGAGATGAAGCATTCAGATCAGGAGATAAAGCAGCCCTCAAAACAGCAAGAGCCAATCTGTCCCGCAGCATCAAAAATGCAAAACGGTCATATGCTCAAAAAATCAACAATCACTTCACAGACAGCAGTGACACACGGAGCCTGTGGCAAGCTATTCAGACCATCACAGACTACAAGCCCCGCCACAGGCCTGTGATGACGACACATCCTCCCAGATACACTCAACCACTTTTACTCACGGTTTGAAATGCAGAATGACACACCTGCACAAAACTGCCCACACCTCCCAACGACCAGGCGCTCTGTCTGTCTCCAGCCGACGTAAGGAAGTCCCTATCTAGGATCAACCCACGCAAGGCTGCGGGTCCCGACAACATACCTGGCCGTGTGCTGAAAGACTGTGCTGCACAGCTGACAGATGTCCTAACAGATATCTTCAACACCTCGCTGAGCCAGGCAGTCGTCCCCACATGTCTCAAATCCACAACAATCATACCGGTACCAAAGAAATCACCTGTGTCCTGTCTAAATGACTACCGTCCCATAGCACTGACTCCAATCATAATGAAGTGCTTTGAGAGGTTAGTCATGCACAACATCAAAACCAGCCTCCCAACACACTCGATCCGCTCCAGTTTGCATACCGTCCGAACCGCTCTACGGACGATGCAATTTCCTCCACTCTCCACCTGGCTCTTACCCACCTAGAAAATAAAGACTCTACGTTAGAATGCTGTTCATTGACTTCAGCTCAGCATTCAACACAATAATCCCACAACAGCTCATAAATAAACTCAACCTGCTGGGCCTTAACAATTCCCTCTGCAATTGATCCTGGACTTTCTAACCGGAAGACCTCAGTCAGTCCGTGTCGGCCACAACACCTCGAGCACTACCACACTGAACACAGGTGCCCCACAAGGCTGTGTGCTCAGCCCGCTGCTCTTCACGCTGCTGACCCACGACTGCACTGCCAAGTCCAGCTCCAACCACATCATCAAGTTCGCTGATGACACAACAGTGGTAGGCCTCATCAGCAACAACGATGAAACGCACTACAGAGAGGAAGTGGCACAGCTGGCTGAATGGTGTGGCACTAACAACCTGTCCCTCAATGTGAGTAAGACAAAGGAGGTTGTGATGGACTTCAGGAGAAACTCCGTGATCACCCCCACTGACCATCGACAGCTCGCCTGTGGAGAGAGTCAGCAGCACTAAATTCCTGGGGTGCACATCACAGAGGATCTCACCTGGTCCACCAACACCATGTCACTCTCCAAGAAGGCACAACAGCGCCTACACTTCCTCCGCCGGCTGAAAAGAGCAAGTCTCCTCCACCCATCCTCACCACTTTCTACAGGGGCACCATTGAGAGTGTGCTGACCAGCTGCATCACTGTCTGGTACGGAACTGTACTGCAGCAGACCGCAAGACCCTACAACGGACAGTGAACACCGCTGCAAGGATCATCGGTGCCCCTCTCCTCCATCCTGGATATTTTCCTCACACGATGCTCCAGCAAAGCCAATAGTATCGTGAAGGACTCCACACACCCTCCCACAGTCTCTTCCAGCTCCTACCATCAGGAAGACGGTGCGGAGCATCAGAGCCCGCTCTGCCAGACTGCTCAACAGCTTTTTCCCCAGGCTGTGAGAGCCCTGAACTCAAATCACCCCGCCTCTCTGAACCCCCATACAAACCCCTACCTCCTGTAACATGTAACGTGCAATTCGAAGTGTGCTACACACAGGTGAGTGGGCCTGTACAAACCACCTGTAGTAGCACACTCTCCTCCTCTATGCGCACTAGTCACTTTTCACACACACTGCTGTGTGTACACAAATCCCACAAAAGAACTCCGTAATATATGTATGTTTACATGCTCATGCACTACAAATCATCCTGCACTGTTCCCCAGCCAGCTGCTTGAACTCAATGTTTCTCCTTGCACGTGTACAGTACTTATCTGAAGCATTCGTATAGTTTGTATAGTTTGTATTTTTAGTGTGTATAGGTACTTTTTATAGATAGTATATTTATATTTATAGTCAAAATCTATCAGTAGGATAGTTGTGTATAGGTTTATATTGTCTTACTCCATTGTTGTATGCCTGTATTTATGTAGCACCGTGGTCCTGTGAGGCACGACATTTCGTTCCACTGTATGCCCCCGCATGTAGCGGAATGACAATAAAGCTCAACTTGACTTGAACTTGACTTGACTTTCTTTTTCATACGCACATAAAATCATCCTAAAAGGACATTGCTAGGCATAACACTATATTATGTATGTAACCACACATTAGACTATCATGTTTTAAGCACATATTATGTATGTCTTTTTAATAACTATTGCATGACTTTAAGGTTTATTCGTGTTTGGTATGTATGAGTTTGACAATTCTAGCTTGAAACGTTTCTTCCAATTGATTCTTTGTCAAATGTATCATATTCTGGTTATAGAAATCACATCCAAAAGTATACCATTCTAAGAGTGTGTAAAATTCGGACCATGTGACTGATAACATGCTGATTTATGATGGAAGGAACAACCCTAGCTAAGATAATAGCCTATCTAATTGGTCAAGACACCAAATGGGATGTGTCCAGAAGCCGAGTTTAAAAACTTCTGTCTTTTTGCCACCGCGTTTTGACGCTGTTTTTTCAGCGCTCTTTGAGCGTGCTCTTGCCTACAGGCCAGTTGCTACTTAACACCACGATGAAAAGAAAAACCACCTAGTCTCGTTACACCCTTTCTTTCTTTTATTTTAGTTTATTTTCCATTGCGAGTTTCGTGTTCTCAGTTTAAGTTTTGCCGCCACGCCTTGTCTCAGAGTTCAACTCGAGCCTGTGACCGCCTCAAAACTTCAACTAGACCAACTCTGCATCCTCAGTCAACGCCCAAGACATCACTTCAACGACTACTGAACTTCCAGCCAATCGGCAGCTTGGGAAACCCCTTTTCCTGCATCAACGACGACGACGACAAAAGGGAATCCCTGTAACACAAAGGCAACGCAAGCAAGTAACCTTCAGGTCTAACTGAGCTGGTGCATTTAATATAAATTTTAGCCTCATTGAGAAACTCAATGCGAGGGTTAATTAAGTGATTGATGGTTGTTCAGGTCTATGCAATAGCACACATTGCTATAAACTTGGGATTTCACATTCTGTGAATGCATGTGTTCATGTGTTAGATTAGTTTATGTCTTAGGTTTATATTAATAAAGTCTTATTTATATTGAAAAGAGAAGTATCTTGTGTTTTGTGCTTACAAGTTAATGTCTTAATCTGCTGATCTTGTTACTGTGCTTATTAATAGTGTTTTCACTATATTTTGGATTTTAATATCCAGTGCAGAATTAATGTTATACGGCTCATTCAGCGAATCGCCGGCCGACTCAGTGATCAGCTACAAAACAGTGATTGTGTTCAAATTCCCTATAAAATCATAAATGATTCCCTTTAAGCTAAATTCATCTATTTACATATTAAACCCTACAGTAACAAAGTGACCTGTTCAAGATACGGATGTGTGCACGAATACAGGGCCTGTCCTGCCCGAGGGAAATGATGCCGCAAGTGTAACAAAACAGGCCATTTCGAGGTCTCTTGTAAAACAAAGACTGTAAAAGAAGTTACCAGAGTCACCAATGCAGGGGACTACTGTTAAGTTCAAGATCAATACTGGTGCAGATATTACAGTCATGTCTGAGCAAACATTTCTGAAACTTCCTAGTCGTCCTCCTCTTACTAAAACACTTGCAGACATCATGAGTCCGGGCGGCAAACTGGACTGTATTGGTAAATTCTTAGTCTGTACAGAAAGAAAAGGACAAAATCTCAGTTTCTGGACTTATGTAGTTAAAGGCCCATACACAAACAACCTCCTTATTCGTAAAACTGTCTGTGAAATGAAGCTGGTGAGCAGAATTGATTCTATTAGCACTGAGGACAGTGTTTTCTGAGACTTTGGACTGCTGGATTGTGAGCCAAACAAAATTGAGCTCAGACAGGACGCCAAACCATACAGCCTCTCTACGTCTCGTCGAGTCCCCTTTCCATTACTGCCAAAAGTGGAAGAGGAGCTACAACCTATGTTAAAGTCAGGAATCATATAAGAGGTCACGAAGCAACAGACTGGTGTGCACCAATGGTGCCTGTGATAAAGAAGAATGGCAAGGTGAGAATTTGCGTTGACCTTAATAAATTGAACGAAGCAGTAAAGCGTGAGAGATTCATTCTGCCCACACTTGAGGATATCCTACCACGACTGTCTGGTGCATGCATATTCTCCACATTAGACGCGTCTAGTGGATTTTGGCAGATACCATTGGATAGAAGCTGCAGGAAACTCATCACCTTTATCACACCAGTTGGTCGCTTCTGTTTCCGGAGACTCCCCTTCAGAATTACCTCAGCTCTGGATAGATTTCAGAGAGAAATGAGCACTTTTCTCAAAGACCATGCCAGCACGGCAGTGGTGATGGACGATATACTTGTGTTCGGTAGAGACAAGGAGGAGCATGATTGCAACCTCAAGGCAGTCTTAAGGTCCATCAGAGAATCCGGTATTAAGTTAAACAAAGAGAAGTGGCAGTTTGGAAAATCTGAGATTCAATTCTTCTGACATGTTCCAGACACGAACAAAGTGAGAGCTATAACTGAGCTCCCCTGCCCTATGAATCTGACTGAACTGTGACAGGTCTTAGGAATGATAAATTACCTGGGCAAATTCTTCCCCATCCATTGGCTGAACTGTTGAAGGGTGACACTGAATGGACCTGGAGTGTGGCACAGACACAGGCATTTAACAGGGTCAAAGGCATGTTGACCACAGCACCAGCACTAGCGTTCTATGATGCAAACAGGACCACAGTAGTCAGTGCAGATGCAAGCAGTTATGGCCTAGGGGCTGCCCTGTTTCAGCAGCAGGAAAATGGACTACGTCCTATTGCTTTTTGTTCAAGGTCCTTAACTGAGACCGAACGCCGCTATTCACAAATCGAGAAAGAATGTCTAGCTGGTGTGTGGGCATGTGAGCCTCACGGTACTTGCAAGGTATGGACAAATTTGAACTCCAGACTGACCACAAGCCGCTTGTGCCCTTAATAAACTCCTATGATGTTGACAAAGCTCCCTTAAGATGCCAAAGGCTACTGATTCGCTTGATGAGCTTTAATGTCAAAGCAGTGCATGTACCAGGCAAACAGCTCGTGGTGGCAGACACTCTTTCCAGAAATCCACTGACTCATCAGGGTGAGTCTGATACTGAGCGTGATGTGACAGTGTTTGTACAAGCAGTACTGTCCACTAAGCCTGTGAGTGGAGACAGGTTAAATGCCATAAGGAAAGCCACACTACAAGATTCAGATCTCCAGTCACTTTGCAAGTATATCCGCCAAGGATGACCCAGTCAGATGTCTCAGTTGACAAACACACTGCACGGGTTTCATGCAGCTAGAGCTCACCTTTCTGAAATTGATGGACTTTTGCTGTATGAGGATAGAATTGTGATTCCTGGTTCACAGAGACTGGAAGTGTTACGTCAGCTTCACACAGGACATCAGGGCCTCACAAAGTGCAGGGAGAGGGCTAATATGTCAGTGTGGTGGCCTGGAATAGGCAGGGACATCACAAAAACAGTAGAGACATATGAGTTCTGTCAAGTCTACAAGCCAACACAAAACAGAGAGCCTCTGATGATTACATCTCTTCCTGACGGGCCATGGCAAAAGATCGCTGCGGACATCTGTGAACTAGATGGTAAGAAGTACCTGATAGTCATGGACTATTATTCTTATGATATTGAGATTGCACATTTGCAAACTATGTCAAGCCAGCAGGTGATTATGCATCTGAAAAGTATGTTCGTTCAGTGGGGGATCCCATACGAGCTTGTGACAGACAATGCTACTCAGTTCACATCTACAGAGTTTGCTGAGTTCAAAACGACATACAACTTCGCTCACACTACTTCCAGCCCTCATTACCCACAGGCTAACGGTGCCGCTGAAAGAAGTGTTGCTATTGCAAAAAGGGTGCCGAGACAACCAGATCCACAGCTGGCTCTTATGAGCTATCGTGCTACACCTATCAATGCCACAGGATTGATCCCAGCTCAACTGATGATTGCACGTCAGATCAGAACATCAGATCAGAACGTCAGATCAGAACGACAGTTCCGACACTACCAAAGAACCTGCTACCCAGCCTAATTGACTATGAACAAGTCAGACTGAAAGACAAACAAACCAAACAGGTTTATACTGTAAGTACTTCTACAACCGACGATACTCAGCACGTTCTCTATCTGACCTACATCCTGGAGAAAGTGTGAAAGTTAAGTTGGATGGAGAAAAAGCGTGGAAAACATCAGCGACAGTTGTCGGAAAAGCTCCTGAACCCAGATCATACATTGTGCAAACAAAGTAAGGCACAATCTCTCGCCGGAAACGGAGACGCATTCAGACTGTCCCCGAAACACCTATAACTCCTGAAACATCTGACACACCACATGGACAGACTGTAACTGAGAACAGTGAAGTAACTGATGGACCCTTTCTTGAGACTGATACAACCCTAGACTCTATGAATGGGTACAGTACCCCAGCTTCCATTGCACCACACACTCATTAAATGAAACAAAAAATAATGAGGAATTAGCTGAACTTTAAAGAGGGGAGATGTGGTGAAATGTGAACAGTTTATTGTGATTGGCTCTTCTGTGTCGGGGTCCAGGGTTGCTGGGCAACGGGGGCAGTGCCAGTGAGGCAGTCGACTGAAGGCTGAGAGAGAGTTTGTGCTAAGTGCGTGCATATTAATAAAGTTGAGACTGAGTTCACAGAGTTGTCTGCTCCGTGTATAATGACATTCACTATTTACCACATGGGCCACTTTAGGGTCACATTCAGATTACACATTGCCGTGAACACCTCATCTTTGCCTACAGAGGCCCACATATGATTTGATACCTTTGGGCCATTTTTGCTATTTTACATGTGAGCCACTTCAGACTTGCATCTATTTTGTATGGGCCATAAGAAGGCCAGCAGTGCCGTATCATTGCCATAAGTGGCCCACATCCACATGCTATCTGGATTGCTACCACTTTGTTTTGATAGTCCACTTTAGACATTATACTAACTATATAAGTAACTATCAGTCATAAGAGTATAAGTAGACTGTCTGCCTAATATCTGCTAACACTTTATTTTGATGATCCACCAACAGACTACTGACTATGTGTAATAGACCCTTTTAGGGCCTACGTCATGATTACGTCACAGCGCTAGCTAGAGGCAAAACAAGGGGAAAACTGGAGGGAAAACCCATTCAAACCAGCACAGATTCGGCTACATAAGGAGCTTAAAATATCATCTTGTTGTGATTTTGGGTGCCAGAATCGATGTAGTAAAGGCTCCAATTAGAAATTTTAACGCATACCTGCTGCCACTGCCAGACAAAAAACCGATGACAGCTGTGGTTAAACGTGATAAAACGAGCGGACTGGATAGAAAGTCGTCAAAAATCCTCACGTTTGCAGCGCACACTTCTTATCAGGAAAGGTTCAATAAAGTATTATATTTTGTTGTTATGGGCTCGTCTAAAGATTTCTTATGCATCTCACTACTATCTTGCGTTTGAAATAATGTATGGATGCGTGTGTAAAACAACAAACAATTTATATGCTTACTCATTTGTAATTGTATAAACATTGTTGTGATTAATTGTGGCTGGAATAATAATGTAGCTGTAAAAACAGTTGCCTGCTGAAATTGGAATATATACACATCTTCATGACTAGATAGACACGGTGAGTTTGTCTTAACTATACATGTTAGATGTGAGTCACTCAACCGGAGGTAATCCTGTCAGTGCGGGTCGGCCAATCTGGTTTCGTCCGTTAAAGTTAAATTTTCAAATAACAATTGCGGTCCCGGACAGTGAGTGACCGTACATCTGCAGGTTAAATCAGAATTTCTCCAGTTATTGTTAAAAAAACAAGCTAACAAACTTCATAGCTAGCATTAGTGAAGCGCTCAGTGGAATCTTTTTGCCTCCACCTAAGCTCCGCCCACAGAAAAACATCACAATGTTTACTAACAGAAAAAGGGTCTATTTTGCAAGTATGTTAACCTATTAGCAACTCTAACCTAACAGTCTACTAATACTCTAATGAGAGTTAGTTGACATGTAGCTGCGAAGTTACTTATTGTCACGGCACGGTAGGGATGTGCAACGAAGGAACAAGGTCTGGGTCCAGATGCAGGGAAAAAACACTTTAATAAACAACGAAAAAGCCAACAGGGCAAAAACAAAACAGATAAAGGAGTGGGATACATAAAACGGCAACACAGTGCATGTATCCCCAGAGTCAAACAGCAACTACAAATAACAACAAACAATTGATATATCACCAGACAGAGTAGCGGGAGTGAGGTGTATAAATAGTCCATGGTGATGGAGAACAGCTGGGAGGTGATGAGTGGCAGGTGTGTGGAGTAATGGTAATTGAGTCCGGGAAGACGGGAAGTGGCGACCTCTGGTGGTGAGAGGGATCATTGCGGACCCGGACTCATGACAGGACCCCCCCTCTAAGGAATGGATTCCAGACGTTCCCAAGCACCCAACCAAGGGGAAGGCAAGGCGAGAACGGAGCAGGGAATGGGGAGGGATGGGGGAAGGCCAGGTCCGTGCGCTGGAGGGGGACCTGGGGACTGAGGGAGCGCCGGCGGATGGGGACCCAGGGCAGAACTAGCGGCCACCACAGCAGTGTGTGCGGAGCTGGCACCCTGAAGCGGGCAATGGCTGGCTCCGCTGCCTCGGGAGCCTTGTGAACGGGCGCCGCCGAGGAACGTGATGTGCGGACACCGCCGCTGAGGAACGTGAGCGGACACCGCCGCTGAACCTTGTGTGCGGACACCGCCTGAACCTTGTGTGCGGACACCGCCTCGGGATCCTTGTGTGCGGACACCGCCTCGGGAACCTTGTGTGCGGACACCGCCTCGAACCTTGTGTGCGGACACCGCCTGAACCTTGTGTGCGGACACCGCCTGGAACCTTGTGTGCGGACACCGCCGCTGGAACCTTGTGTGCGGACACCGCCTGGAACCTTGTGTGCGGACACCGCCGCTGAACCTTGTGTGCGGACACCGCCGCTGAACCTTGTGTGCGGACACCGCCGCTGAGAATCGAGAGCGGACACCGCCGCTGAACCTTGTGTGCGGACACCGCCGCCTCGGTAACCTTGTGTGCGGACACCGCCGCTGAACCTTGTGTGCGGACACCGCCTGGGATCCTGTGAGGATCGTGAGCGGCCACCGCCGCTGACGATCGTGAGCGGCCACCGCCGCCGAAGCGATCGTGAGCGGGCACCGCCGCCGAGGAACGTGAGCGGAAACCGCCGCCTGGAACCTTGTGTGCGGGCACCGCCGCTTGGGATCCTGTGAGGATCGTGAGCGCCACAGCCGCCGATGAACGTGAGCGCCACCGCCGCCGAAGCGATCGTGAGCGGCACCGCCGCCGAGAGGAACGTGAACGGAAACCGCCGCCTCGAGAGGAACGTGAGCGGAAACCGCCGCCTCGGGAACCTTGTGTGCGGGCACCGCCGCCGGGATCCTGTGAGGATCGTGAGCGGGCACCGCCGCCTGGAACCT
The DNA here is from genome assembly GCF_012432095.1 of Onychostoma macrolepis. Lineage (NCBI taxonomy): Eukaryota > Metazoa > Chordata > Actinopteri > Cypriniformes > Cyprinidae > Onychostoma > Onychostoma macrolepis. Next base: position 22,159,576 of record NC_081178.1, read on the forward strand.
TGTGTGCGGACACCGCCGCTGGAACCTTGTGTGCGGACACCGCCGCTGAGGAACGTGAGCGGGAACCGCCGCCTCGAGGAACGTGAGCGAAACCGCCGCTGGAGGAACGTGAGCGAAACCGCCGCCTGGAGGAACGTGAGCGACACCGCCGCTGAGGAACGTGAGCGACACCGCCGCCTCAGGAACCTTGTGAGCGCCACCGCCGCTGACGATCGTGAACGGCTACCGCCGCCTGAACCCTGTGAGCGGACCCCGCCGCTGAACCTTGTGAGCGGACACCGCCTGGAACCTTGTGTGCGGACACCGCCGCCTGGAACCTTGTGTGCGGACACCGCCTTGGGAACCCTGTGTGCGGGCACCGCCGCCGACGATCGTGAACGCCACCGCCGCTGACGATCGTGAACGCCACCGCCGCTGGACGATCGTGAGCGGGCACTGCCGCCGGGATCCTGTGAGATCGTGAACGCCACCGCCGCTGACGATCGTGAACGGCCACCGCCGCTTCGGGACGATCGTGAGCGCCACCGCCGCTGACGATCGTGAGCGGGCACCGCCGCTTCGGGGATCCTGTGAGGATCGTGAACGGCCACCGCCGCTTCGGGACGATCGTGAACGGCCACCGCCGCTTCGGGACGATCGTGAGCAGGCACCGCCGCTGAGGACCGCGAGCAGACCACGCCGCTCGCAATGACATCAGCGAGGATCCTGCACGCAGCGTATCAGCCCTGGACGGCCCAGGAATGGGCATGATGTTCTGGGAACGACTGACGAGACCTGTGAAGTCTCCTTGCTTGCCGCTCCGAGAAAACGGTGAACGGGCTCCACAGCGAACTCCACCCTGGAGGATGAGCCTCTCAAGTACAGAGCCCGATTGATATACTCCTCCAGTGACTCGGGTGCCAATAAGGCATAAGGGACTTGAAGGGCTCGGCTAGGCCTCCCCAGAAAAAGATCATGAGGCAGGTCCTCTCCGCAGCCGACTGGCGAGCCACTCCCACAAAGTCCCTGGCGTAATCCTCAATGCTGCGGTCTCCCTGGCGGACGTTGAGGAATTTCCCTGCTGGACCCATGTTTGCTGGTGATATACTGTCACGGCACGGTAGGGATGTGCAACGAAGGAACAAGGTCTGGGTCCAGATGCAGGGAAAAAACACTTTAATAAACAACGAAAAGCCAACAGGGCAAAAACAAAACAGATAAAGGAGTGGGATACATAAACGGCAACACAGTGCATGTATCCCCAGAGTCAAACAGCAACTACAAATAACAACAAACAATTGATATATCACCAGACAGAGTAGCGGGAGTGAGGTGTATAAATAGTCCATGGTGATGGAGAACAGCTGGGAGGTGATGAGTGGCAGGTGTGTGGAGTAATGGTAATTGAGTCCGGGAATACGGGAAGTGGCGACCTCTGGTGGTGAGAGGGATCATTGCGGACCCGGACTCATGACACTTATAGTCAGTAGAATGTCTAAAGTGGACTATCAAATAAAGTACATTGTGTTAAAAGTAAAGGCACAACACTTGAAATTATTTGAAAGACTTTTGTCTGAAATATTAAGTCATATCATGTTTGATATATCATAGAGATTCCTTCTTCAGACCCTCATGACTTTGTCAAAGTCAGTAAATATCTTAAAATAAAAAGTTTTTTTTTTTCCCCAACTGTAAAATACAATGTGACTTTTCAAAGAATCAATGACATTTATACGTAATATTTATTCATGATAATAATTCATGATATTTATACTTTCATCAATCTGTTTTACTTTACTTTGGTTACACCACATAACTTTTTAACTTTTTTAACTTATTTAACTTATTTTTTTTTTTTTTTTTTTTTTAAGAACTCGGCACACTTTAAACTAGATATAATAATAATAATAATAATAATAATTTCCCTCATAATGGAAACTATTTGTGCCCCAAGCCAAATACCTTATTCAGCAAAGCACGGAAAATGACTTCAAAATGATTAACAAATTCAAATGACTAATAAGATTCAGGTGAACCAGATAACATCACTATATTTTACATAAAGTTAGAACACAATGAGTGTTTGAAATGGATGAGTGCAAACTCTATGAATGAAAATGGGCACAGCATGATCAAATTGTCCAGTTGCTGTTTCTGATATGCACCAGCAAGCGCATGGAGTTTTCACGGCAACCAGAAACATTGTGTGCTGATTTCCTATGAAGGCTGCACTGAAAAGGTCACTAGAAGCATATAAATAGTTAAGTAGAAGACTCATTTGTTCAGGTCTGTCTATTAGACATTCTCTGCATCAGTTACCACAGATGTTGTTCTTGATTTGTTTTGCTCCCGGATCATTCCTTTAAGCTATAAACTGATCTAGGCTGCCAGTATGGAATAAAAGGCTTGGATACTATTTGCCTTCTTGGGACCCCAAAGAAGAGTGTTTTACGACAGCCACATATCAAGTGAACATCTGCACCAGCTGGAGAGCAGCCTACTCTGCTGTGCAGTGAAGCCTGCAGACTTCTGCTGGAGGCAGTGTCTCCTCTTCTGGTGTGTAAAGAGCTTTTAACAGCAGATGAGACTGGTCTGTGCATGTCTATGTGAAATGTGTCTGATTTCATAAATCAGAGGAGATTAAGCGATGCTTAAACTCCATATCAGTGGTTTTCAGATGGTGGGATATAGGCCGTAAATGGGTCACGGGCCTATTCTGATGATGGGAAAAAATGCTAAATGCAACTAATCACATGATTGTGATAAGAAATAAAATAAATAGACTCTCAATCTTTTAAAAGGGAAAAGAAAACACTTCCCAAGTTGACAAAGGCTGTGCATCCTGTAAGTCTGGTGTCAGTTGGTAGAAACTAATCAAACGGATGGGTTGCATTAAAATAAATTAACATAACTATACAATGTGTTGTGAATTATTGCTTTCTTGGTCCATGAAATAATTATATTAGTTCAAGTTTTGTTTACTTCAGTACAAATTACAATAACAGTTTTAGCCATGGTGGGTCAAAAGGTTGTCGCAAGGGTGGATTGAGGTTATACCTGTAGATCAGATGTGGGAATGAGAACTATCAAATAATATGTTCAATCAATCAACAACAAACCAAGCCCATTCTGGGAAAAAAAAAAAAAAAAAAAAAAACTCCCATTATAGTAAATTAATCTGCGTATTCTGTATAATGAATCTCGTTTACATTGTGGTTACACTTTGTTGGTTGTAATGAAAGGATTTGTGAGTGTTCAGAGCTTAAATCTCAGAATTGAGCTTTCTCTGAATAGGTTTTGATACACTCTCAGAAACAATGTGCAAAAATTGTACCTTTAGCGGTACAACCGCCTGTCACTGGGGCAGAATCTCAAAGGGACACCTTTGTAACTTCTTTACCCCTTAAGGTATCGTAAGAGTACATGTTACTGTTTTAAGGGTACATATTAAGATATTAAAATGCACCCCTTAGGCTTAAAGAAGATACAAAGGTGACCCAGTGACAAGCTGTTGTCCCCCTAAAAGGTAAAATTTTTGCACATTGTTTCTGAGAGTGTATCAAAACCTTTTTCATTTTTTTTTTTTTTTAATGACAGAGTACGTAAAAAAGTAAACACATTTTCAGCGGCGTTGGTTCCGGAAGTGTTTTTTACCATTCATTTTTCCACATAAGGATTGTTTTTAAATGCTTTAACGCAATATTAGCCATCAACCAAACCAATCAGATACAAGGTGTCACAACTTTATGATCTTTTTTTTTTGAAGCAAAAATGCATTTGAATATCAGACAAAAAGACAATGTGACAAGACTATGTACTTAACAGCTTTAATGATGGAAAGAACTACATTCGAATGAAGTACTGCAAGTGACATAAATTTGGTGAAATATAGAGCTATTAATTTTAAGTTGTTGATTATATCTATAGAAACAATATATTTCACATGTTTTGCAAAATATGCAAGCATATCAATATTTAAGTATTTTGAGAGAGTGGGAAGACTCAATTACAGATCATTTGTGGTGCTTCATGGGAGTAGGAGTTCCCTGCAGAGTTCTTTTGGTGTGATTTACTCACCATTAATTTTCTGAACAGCATAATTGGTAATGCCAATTTTTCATGACAAATTCAGCTGTTAAACAGGATTATCTTAAAAATAATTTGTATGAACAGGTGGCTTCATCAAAAGCATTTACTATTAAAAATAAATTTTTGTATGGAGATGTAACGAAGGGGAAGCCATGACAACAGAGGAGAGGATCCAAATGCAAGGCTTTATTGTGAACTGTGGTCAAAACAGGCAGGGTCGAACACCAGCAAACAGTATAATCCAAGGCAGAGGCAAAGGAGTAATCAGGCAGTGGTCAGGGCAGGCAGCAAATCAATCAAAAACAAGGTAACAGTACAATGGATCAAAACAGGAAGACAAGGAAATATGGAAACATGGAAACTAGAAAATATGGAAGAGCAAAACATTCAATCACCAGTGAAGACCGAGAGTGTGTGTGGTACTTTTATAGTCCTTCTGATGTGAGACAGCTGTGAACTGATGATGAGATCTGATAAGAGACAGGTGATGCAATTGATGAGTCCATGCAAAGGATTATGGGAAATGGATTACTGGGTAAAGTGGCAAGAATATGGAATGGAGTGCCATCTAGCAAAGCTCACGAGCATCCAAGCTAGAGATTGTGACAGAGCCCCCCCACCAAGGAGTGGCTCCCAGATGCTCCAAATAGAATAGACTAAGGTCCAGGAGAGAGGTGGAGCGGAGGCGGAACAGGGGGAAAGATGGAGGGCTGGGTCCATGTGGAAGTGGAGGGACAAGAAACTGAGGCAGAGCCGGCGGAGCAGAGAACCAGGGCAAAGCAGGGAGCAAGGGAGGAGCAGTAAACCATGGCGGAACCAGTGGAGCAGAGTGCCAGGGCAGTGCCGGCGGAGCAGGGGGCCAGGGCAGAGCTGAAGACCACCAGAGCATAGCTAAGGATCACCACGGTGGAGCAGGCAGAGCCAAAGACCACCAGGGCGGAGCAGAAGGCCACCAGGCAGAACAGGAACATAGAGCATTGGACAGACTAAGAATTCAGAAATTGCCCTCTTAGCCATAACAGGATAGGCAGATAATTCACAGACAGCCTCCATGGCCATGACAGGACAGACAGAAAGTTCAGATATGGCCTCCATAGCTGTGACAGGACAGATAAGGAACTTAGAAACTGCTTCCGCAGTGCAACAGGATGACAGTGACAGAACAAAAACATAATAAAATAATAAAAATAGAACAAGTAAATAGGGAATAACAATATACAAATTGACAGTTGTATGTACAGGTGTAATACAGTAGACAGTTTTGTATGTATATTATGTGCAAATTCGAAATGTAAACTAAGTGTGTATTAGATAAATAAGTGTATAAGTGTATAATAGTGTTATTAAATAGTGTGTTCCACAATTATTGTCAAGTGTTCATGCGATGGATTGCCTGAGGGAAGAAACTGTTCCTGTGTCTGGTCGTTCTGGTGCTAAGTACCCTGTAGCGTCGACTAGATGGCAACAGTTCAAAGAAGAAGTGTGCTGGATGTGAGGAGTCCAGAGTGATTTTGCCAGCACTTTTTCTTGGAAAGTGGTGAGGGCTGTACCAATGATTCGCTCAGCAGTCTGGACTACCTTCTGTTGTCTTCTGAGGTCAGATTTGGTAGCTGAGCTGAACCAGACAGTTATTGAAGTGCAGAGGATGGATTCAATGATGGCAGAGTAGAACTGTTCCAGTAGCTCCTGTGGCAGGTTGAACTTCCTCAGCTGGTGAAGGAAGTACAACCTCTGCTGGGCCTTTTTCACAATGGAGGCTATGTGAATGTCCCACTTCAGGTCCTGGGAGATGGTGGTGCCCAGGAGCTGAATGACTCCACTGCCATTACAGTGCTGTTCATGATGGTGAGTGGGGGGAGTGCAGGCTGGTTTCTCCTGAAGTCCACGACCATCTCCACTGTTTTGAGAGTGTTCAGCTCCAGGTTATTAAGACTGCACCAGACAGCCAGCTCCTTAAGCTCCTGTCTATAAGCAGACTCGTCACCGTCCTGAATGAGGCCAATCGGTCTGGTACCATCTGCAAACTTCAGGAGCTTGACTGAGGGGTCTTTAGATGTGCAGTCGTTGGTGTACAGGGAGAAGAGCAGTGGGGAGAGAACGCAGCCCTGAGGAGCTCCAGTGCTGATTGTATGGGTGCTGGATGATCATTTTCCCAGCTTCACTAGCTGCTGCCTGTCTGTCAGGAAGCTGTTGATCCACTGACAGACGGAGGTGGGCACGGAGAGCTGAGTTAGTTTGGACAGGAGGAGGTCTGGAATGATAGTGTTAAAGGCCAAGCTGAAGTCCACAAACAGGATCCTCACATGAGTCCCTGGTCTGTCCAGATGTTGCAGAACATAATGCAGTCCCATGTTGACTGCATCGTCCACAGACTTGTTTGCCCTGTAGGCAAACTGAAGAGGATCCAGCAAGGGTCCAGTAATGTCCTTCAGGTGGGCCAGCACCAGTTTTTCAAAAGACTTCATGACCACAGATGTTAGAGTCACAGGTCTGTAGTCATTTAGTCCAGTAATTTTGAATTTCTTTAGGATGGGGATGATGGTGGAGTGTTTGAAGCATGAAGGGACTTCGGACAGCTCCAGTGATCTGTTGAAGATCTGTGTTAAGATGGGGGCCAGCTGGTCAGCACAGGTTTTCAGACAGGCTGGTGTGACACCGTCTGGGCCTGGTGCTTTCTTCCTCTTCTTCTTCCAGAAGACCTGTCGCACATAGTCTTTGCTGATCTGAATTGCAGGTGTGGGGGAGAGGGGGGTTGCTGGAGATGTTAATGGGTGTGTGGAGAGATGTTCAGGGTTGAGGGTGAGTGTGGGGTGTTTTTTCAAACCTGCAGTAGAACTCATTCAGATCATCTGCCAGTTGTCGATTCTCGACAGTGCTGGGGGATGGTGTCTTGTAGTTGGTGATCTCTTTCAGACCTTTCCACACTGATTCTGAGTCACTGGAAGTGAACTGAATCCTTATATTTTTTCAGAATAATTTCTCATTGCCACTCTGATCTCCTTTTCCAGTGTGTATTTGGCCTGTTTATACAAGACTTTGTCCCCCGTCCTGTAGGCATCTTCTATGGCTTAATGGAGCTGTCTGAGTTTTGCAGTGAACCACAGTTTGTCATTGTTGTAGGTTAAATGAGTCCTGGTAGGAATGCACATGTCCTCACAGAAACTGATATAAGATGTTACAGTGAACTCGTCCAAATCGGTGGCAGCAGCTTCAAAAACACTCCAATCAGTAAGGTCAAGACAGGCTTGTAAAACCTGCTCTGTCTCGTTGGTCCATCTCTTTATAGTCTTTACTACAGGTTTAGCAGATTTAAGTTTTTGCCTGTAGGTTGGTATAAGATGAACCAGGCAGTGATCAGAGAGTCCTAAAGCTGCCTGTGGAACAGAGTGATATGCATTTTTTATTGTGGTGTAACAGTGATCCAATATATTGCTGTCTCTGGTGGGACATGTAACATGCTTTCTGTATTTTGGCAGTTCACGGGAGAGCTTTTCTTTATTAAAGTCCGCGAGAATGATTAAAACAGAGTCTGGGTGTTGCTGTTCAGTCTCTGTGATCTGATCAGCGGGTTTCTGTAAAGCTGAGCTCACATGCGCTTGCGGAGGAATGTAGACACTCACAAGAATGAATGAGAAAAACTCCCGAGGCGAGTAGAAAGGCCTACAGTTAACGAATAGCACTTCTAGATCTGAACAACACATCTTTAACACTGTTATATCCGTACACCACCTCTTATTGATGTAGAAGCATGTCCCGCCGCCGCGAGATTTCCCCATTGATTCTGCATCGCGATCTGCTCTGATCAGCTGGAAGCTCAGCAGATGAAGTGCGCTGTCATTCAGCCAGGTTTCCGTGAAACACAGAGCAGCAGAGTTTGAGAAATCCTTATTTGTCCGGGAGAGCAGAAGGAGTTTGTCCGTTTTGTTGGGTAGAGAGCAGAGATTCGCCAGATGGATGCTAGGCAACGGCATTAGAAATCCACGCTGTCTGAGCTTCACGAGCGCGCCGGCTCGCTTCCCCCGTCTGCGTGTCCTGCGTTTGATCAGTGGCACCGTTCCGCCGACTACTATGTCCAGCAAAACATTCCGAATAATTGAAAACTTGTGAAATATCGGGTGGTGTGTACTGCCGAATGTCCAGCAATTTGTCTCTGGTGAAACTGATTGCAGGGATATAAAAGACAGGACAAACTAACAAAAACATAAAAACAACTGCAGACAACGGCACGGAGGCTGCCATGAGCGACGCAATCTTGCACATAACGGCGCATTCCGAGGCAGTCTCAGTGACAGGCAGGGCCGAGAGCTCATGAAATGCTTCTATGGCCAAGATGGATATGACAGGGGATTAACTGATGGTCTCCATGACCTCGTCAGGACAGACATAGAATTCATAAGTGGACACCCCTGTCCTAAAAGGAGCTGAAGCGAACATCCCCTCCACTTCTGGAGGTTCTGCAGCGGACGCCGCCACCTCTGGAGGTTCTGCAGCGGTAACATCAGGAGTGTCAAAGGATACAGAGAGTTCAGAGACGGAACTTGCAGCCATAACAGAGGCCTCAGGAAACAGGGAGAGTTCAAACATCAAACATAGTGTCCATGATGGGAACATATGGCGACAGGGAAAACCATGCTGCTACTGTTAGAGGAGGTTCTGCAACAGAAGTTGCCACCTCAGGGGGAACAAAAGCAAACTCTGGATCAGATTCATAGACTGGAGTCGACTCGGGAGCGGACCCATGTACAGGAGTGATCTCTGGAGCAAACCCCCAGTGAGCTGCTTTGTTGCCCCCATGCCAACTTTTTTGAGACCTGTAGCAGGCGTCAAATTTGAAATGAGCTCATTTAGTGGATAAGTGTAAAATTTCTCAGTTTAAACATTTGTTATGTTCTCTATGTTCTATTGTGAATAAAATATCGGCTCATGTGATCTGAAAGACTTTTAGTTTGCATTTTATTAAAATAAATTTTTTTAAAAACGTGCCAACATTTCCGAAATTTGGGTTGTACCATCATTGCATAAAGGCTTGGAAGTGTTACATGTTTTTTTTTTTTTTTTTAACATATCAGTACTACCTTGGTAATCACTGAATAAATACATTTTTGTAAGTTTTCTCCTTTTCTTTTTTGTCTCCTTATGTCATTAACCCCTTTAGCCAAAAATACTGATCAATCATGAAATGGCTTTCTTCTGAAGCTGGTTGACCAAGGATGTCTCTGTGATGAACAAAGTCTTTTATTTCAACAGGTTCTGCATAAAAGCATTTGTAACTGTAAATGAATACTTACAAAAACCATCTATAAGTAGAAATTATGAAAAGGACAATTTACCCCAAATTGAAAATCCTGTCATCCTTTACTCATCCTCAAGTCGTTCCAAAACTGTATGAGTTTCTTTCTTCTGTTGAACACAAAAGAAATTTTGAAGAATGTTGGTAACCAAACAGTTACCGGTAGCCAATGACTTCCATATAGTAGGGAGGGAAAAATACAGTGTAAGTCAATGGCTATGGTCAGCTGTGGTTAGAAACATTCCTCAAAATACCTTCTTTTGTTCAACAGTGAACTATCCCTTTAAAATGTATGCTTTCTAGGTTTATCAGGGCTTCGTTGGACAAACAGTGTCGAGGGATGAGGCCAGTATGGCAATAGAAAGGAAAGTCAGAGCTCATCTCTCTCTGCTGTTTAACTATAAACAGATCCAATTCAAATAGCCTAGAAGAGACAACACAGCTGGCTGAAAGCTCATCAGGCAACGTCCCCTGCTGATTGATGACCTTTCCATCACAACAGGAGCCGCCATGGAAGATCTGCAATTTGCTAAGAGAACCTTTAGCACAGTGTCCTTAGCACATTCAGCATGCAACTGTTGTCTACATGTGCAATTATACAGGACAAAGGTGGGTACAACACTCATATGCCTGCTAGACCATGCTGTTTGTAATATCGCATCTAATGGCAGTGGTGGAAAGTAACTAAGGTCCGTGTACGTTTTGATCATTTGTTTTTCAATTTGAAATTAAATATGCAGAAACCAGAAAACGGTCGTTTTTTCATTTGTTCAAAAAAACGAAAAAACTAGATTTTGGCTCGATTTTCGTTTTTTTGGTTCATAGGTAGAAAACGGATAAACAATTTCAAAATTCGTTTTCCCCTTGTGGGCGGTCATGACACGCCCCTTTCCGCCGATTGGCCAACCAAATCTGAGCCCGTGACGTCATCCTCAGTTCGTTCAGCAAAATAATAGTCCTCTGCTGCTGTACGGGGCAGGTCCTAGATCGGGCTTTCTTCTGTGCAACCTAACGCGATTCGCAGAAATATTTATTTCAGAAATTTTAATCAGCACCCAGCCTGTTTTATTTAGCTGTGCGTGTTGTTAAATCTGTATGGTGATGCTGCACTACTCAGACAGTGCAGAACAAGAAACAGACATAGGGGGTCCCTACAATGTCAGAATTGTTGTGTCTTACCTACATACATTGGAAACGTGCACTAAATTTTCATTATTAAAATGTTAACATTTTATACATTTAGCCTACATTTAATCATTTAGCAGGCACTTTTAGGCACTGTTATATAGCCTAACATTGCATTGACTGAATATGTATCTTTTTGTATATATTGTTGATGAACTCAAAAGCCTGTTCTTATAAATTATATTATTCTATAGCCTATAGCAACACTAACATAACAACCCCCAGCCTCTTCAAAAAAGGGGACCCCCTATAGCAGTGGTTCTCAAACTTTTTACACCAAGTACCACCTCAGAAAATATTTGGCTCTCCAAGTACCACCATAATGACCAACATTAAAATACAGTAGCATAGTAGGCCTAATTATTCAGCTACAGCTATGCATAGTTCAAAAACGAGGGTGTTTTATTCCTAATATTAATATAATTCTTATTTAATTCCTAATAAGAATATTTATTATTGTCGGCCACTTTAAACATTGTAAAAACAGTTTGAACATTAACACTGCACTGTGCTTACATATAGGTAAATAAAAAAACTTAAATGATTAAATTAAAATGCACTGTACATAAGTTAAATCAAGTACTGTACATTTTTTACTTTACATTTAAGTACAGTACAGTTTTTATAAAAAAAATTAATAAATAATAGGCATCATTTAGCAACCTTGCAAACCTTTTAAAAGTGTTTTAACATTAATTTATATTTAATTCAGTGATTCCTCTGCGTACCACTAGAGGGATCCCGCGTACCTCAATTCAAGCACTTTTAGACAGTATGCTCAGTTTTGGACATGGGATGGTCATTGCAAATAGCCTACTGTAAATGCAAATCAGCTGAGGGTGGATTTAATTTTTACTGTAGGCTAATCATAGCTGCGAGAATGTTGCATTTAGTCAGGATTTATGTTATGAGTGTGCACAGCCCTCGACGTTTAGTAACATGTTGATAAATAAGTAGATAGATAAATAACTAACTCTTAAGGTTTGTGCCGGTGTGCTCGGTCATCCACCGATTTTTATACAATAGGCCTGCCGCCTAACATAAATAATGTAGCCTAGTTGAGTTGGACAGCAGACAAGCATCTGCTTCATACAGCACGAGCCACAGCGCAAGATTGACAGGACCATAGCGACTCTGGCAAACGCGCAGAGCTTTTGTTAATATAAAAGATGTATATTTATTTGTTTAATAGCCTATAAGTGAGTTTCTTTTTTTCTTTCTTTTTTTTTTCTTCATTAAAGTAATAATGGACCACAAACTGAGCGTTTGTTTTAATGGGGAAAAAGTTTGTTTTAACGAGGATGTAATCAGTCTTTAGCCAGGTTTAGCCAGTTTTAATGAACCAAAAACTAAGCATGTCTTTTTCAGTAAGGGGAAAATCCATAGGTCTTTCATTTATTTGTGTTACAACTCGGGTAGCCTACAGGCCATGTCTTATTCGTTTTGTTAATATTTCGAATCGAGGTTCGACCGATTCATCGGTTTTGTGGCTGAGAAGGGTCCGCTGGCATTATACAGTACGAGAGCGGCCTCTAGAGGTGGAAATCACTGACAGCATGTGTTGTTTATTTTGACACGTGACACTTTTGGCACAGAGCTGGAAGCTCCAGACGCGCATTTAAATACAGCCGACAGAAAATCCTGCCGCGGAACAGAGCGCCGTTCACATAGTTTTCTATTAAATTACATTATATTTGTCCCAAATCATTGTGAATGTACATAATTACTTCACCCTAGGCTATAAATTATGTATTGTGCATTTTTCAGCAAAACGTTTGTCTTTCTGTGGCTCTAATAAAGTCTGTATGCTTCATATAGAGAGCTGTAATAGATCGCGATTTCTCTTTCCGCGTGCTCTGTTTTTTTAAACACCGAACTTCAAACTCATTTATGCCACATTGTTCATTCTTGAAGCAAACTTATGTCCGTTTGGGGATTAAATACATTGTTTTAGACCGCCACTTGAATTGAACGCAATGGTGTGTGTGTGTGTGTGTGTGTGTGTGTGTGTGTGTGTGTATGATACCTCTGAGTTCTCCTAGACGCAGCACTGCGCTTTTGCCCGGTGTGTGACTAACATTTTTTTTCATTATTATTTATTAGATAATTATCAAGTGTCAAAAAAAAAATCAAGTGTGCATATAAAGTGTGTGAGTACACATACAATATCCATATATATGTCATTTTAATGCTATGGCCTTGTGTAGATATTTAAAGATGGCCATCTTTAAGCATGATTGTTGAAATTAAATGATAATACTTAACAATAAGAGTCCATTCGTAGCATTAATGAAAACTGCAGAAGTATTGTTCCTTGTTAGAGTGTGTTCATTTCAACATTCACTATTGGCAACTAATAGGCTACATTTTTTACATTTTAAAGTTCCTTCTTTTAACATTAGCAAACTATGAAATGACTTTAATGATCAATATAGTAAATAATATTAATTTTAATTCATTTACAATGTATGGTTCAGTACGGTTACGGTTACTGTTTTTTTTTTTTTTTTTAAATAGTAAAGCACTAGCTTTCTTTAAGTATCCATTTTGAAAACTATTGGTTGATTAATCGGTATCGGCCAGTGTGGGCCAACCTAGCTATCGGTATCGGTAAAATCCACTATTGGTCGACCTCTAATTTCAATTAAAAGATGGGGGAAGATGTAAAGATCAAACATTAACGATAAATAAGAGCTACACATGCTGAACGTCATCGACATCTTTTCTTGTTAAATGTGCTAGAGTGTATTTTGAACCATAACACTGGTGTTAATTAATATATAGAAACAGGTTATTTTATTTTCAAAGTACCCCCAAAAATAAATAAATAAATAAATACATAAAGTGCATACCCCCTCACTTTGTGTGCTTTGGCGCCGACCCTAATTGAGGAATTCACATTTTGATATCCTAAAAACAGACTTTAGTCAAATGAATGACTGTAAACAATTAATTAACAAAATGTACTGTATCCTAACTGCATGAGCTTAATCAGACTTATTATTTTTTACCAAAAATATCTGGGTGACCCCCCTACGTCTATTTCTTTTTTTTCAATCCGTGCTTCTCATCTGTTCTGCAGTCTATGGGTAGCGCAGTGTCACCATACAGATTTAACAACACACACAGCTAAATAAAACAGGCTGGGTGTGGGTGCTGATTAAAATTTCTGAAATAAATATTTCTGCTAAATGCGTTAGGTTCCACAGAAGAAAGCCCGATCTAGGACCTGCTCCGTACAGCAGCAGAGGACTATTATTTTGCTGAACGAACTGAGGATGACATCACTGGCTCAGATTTGGTTGGCCAATCAGCGGAAAGGGGCGTGTCATGACCGCCCACAAGGGGAAAATTAATTTTGAAGTTACACTGCGCCCATCAGTGACGCTGGGGACCTCCATCACAGTGACTGCGTTTACATGCGCACGAATATTGCGATTATTTCCAATAATCAGAGTAAGGACTTAATCGCATTTTGATGTTTACATATCAAGAGCAAAGCTCTTACTCCAGTTTACATGCAATTTCCATTATTCTTATTATTCGCTAAGAATTGTGGTTAATTTTTTCACTGCCATTATTCACATACCCCAGCACAAATGATGGACTCAGAAAGAGCAGTGTTACTGGTCGCTGTTTTAATCTATTTACGTCTAATGCATAATGATTTTGTATCGCTGTATTCCACGCTTTTTCGGCGCCATGATAGAAATATGATGGAATTTGTTTGCCTATACGCTGCCGTCGCGTTCTGTTTGTCCTTTCTGGATGAGGGTAAGGAACAGAGCAACCTGATCTCACAGAATTCCTTGTAATGTTCACGGACTTAATTAACCCCGAATCTGTGGTGGCATCACGGAATCGCCGAAAATTCCATGATGGGCTCACAGAAGGCATCAGCCGTGGTCCATGCACGGATTCACTGGTTTCGCGGCGTGAGCACGGCTGATGCCTGTCACTGACTTACATTGGTATCACTTCTGTGAGCCCATCACGGAATTTTTCTGTGAGCCCATCACGGAATTTTCGCCGATTCCGTGATGCCACCACAGATTCGGGGTTAATTAAGTCCGTGAACATTACACGGAATTCTGTGAGATCATGTTGCACAGAGACTGCTGGCAGCTTGTTGTGTTTTCGATGCTTTCTTCCCCTCCATCGTTTCTAATCTCCGTATTATTACAGGTGTGTCACGTTATTCATATATGTCACAAGCGCATGCGCACTTTGGTCAGAGCGGCAATACTGCGATTAAGGTGTTTACATGCCTGAATATTCCGATTAAAATCGGCGTACGCCACCTATGTTAATACGATTATGCTAGCTGCGATTATGAGCTTAATCGCATTATTTAGATCGAAGTATTGCGTTTACATGAGGTAAAGCATAATCGCAATATCGCCAAAATCTCATTATAATCGCATTAAGAGGGTCCATGTAAACGCACTTAGTGATGTTGAGCTCCTCCGCGTCCTGACCAAGGCAGTTGATGAGCTCGGTCTGGAGTGGGCGCCTCCTACCGAGCCGGCCAGAAGCCGTCTGGACGAGTGGTTCCTCCAGTCGGATCGCGGCCGAAAGGACACCCCGCGGAGGCCCGGCCCCTTTTTCCCGGAGGTGCACGACGAGATAGCGAAGTCGTGGAACGCGCTACTCACCAGTCGAATGCACAATCCGGGATCCTCCCTTCTGTCGTCTGTGGACGGCGCTGACCGAGCGGGGTATGTTAAATTCCCCCCTGTGGAGGAAGCCGTCACTGCTCACCTCTGTCCTGCAGCCGTGGCAAACTGGAGGGTGCGAAACAACGCGTCTCTCCCATCTAAACCTTGCCGAGCCACCGCGGCATCGTCTTGCTGCCGTGCCCCCCTGACTTTTACATGGTTTCGACTAGGTCCTGTGTTTACGAAGATCGCCAATATCATTGCCGCTCTCATTACGGCTCTGGATGTGAAACTTGACATACTTTGTCGAACCTGGCTCCATCACTGTGACACGGCGGGATTTTATACGTTCCCATAGCAATGTAGAGTGACCGAATTGAAGGGGAATGCTCTCGGTTACTAACGTAACCTCGGTTCCCCGAAATGAGGGAACGAGACTGTAGCAAAGTTCGGATGAAGGAAGGAAGAAGTCGGAGTCGGCGTAACTGAGGCGCGGGAAAAATTTATTCAGGTTCACAAAAATAAAAGTTGTGCACTCCGGCACCTTCAAATCATAAGTTCACAGCACTTTGGTGAGTCTCTGCTCAGCCACGGTTCTTGCCCTCCCGAGTCCTCAGTCTGGTTCCTCTGTCTACCGTCTGCCCCACGGTGACTTTTAGTCTCTCCACGCCAATCACTGGAACGAGAAACAGGTGAATGTCATCTTGCACTTGACCCACTTACTCACCGCTCGTTCTCCAGTCTCTCTCTCCCGCTGCAGATCCTGCTAACCACGCCCCCCTCGCCACATACCCCCACCGCCCGACTCAGGCCGGGGAGCCCTCCGGCCTGCAGCCCCCCCCCCCCCATTCCTGGAGAGGAAGTCTGCCACCGCCATCTGAGCCCCCGGCCTGTGGATCACCTTGAACTTAAAGGGCTGGAGAGCCAGATACCAACGGGTGATCCGCGCATTGGTATCTTTCATGCGGTGGAGCCACTGCAGGGGCGCGTGGTCCGAACAGAGAGTGAACTCCCGTCCCAGGAGATAATAGCGGAGGGCGAGAACAGCCCACCGGATCGCCAAACACTCCTTCTCAATGGTGCTGTACATCGCCTCTCTTAGAGAGCTTGCGACTGATGTACAGCACCGGCCGCTCTTCACCCTCTACCTCCTGAGTCAGGACGGCCCCAAGCCCCCTGTCCGACGCATCTGTCTGCAGCAAGAAGTGGAGAGAAAAGTCAGGAGAGTGCAGAAGCGGTCCGCCACACAGAGCAGCCTTTACCTGGGTGAAAGCCTGCTGACACAGCTCCGTCCACTGGACCGGATCTGGCGCTCCCTTTAGTGAGGTCAGTCAGCGGGCTGGTGAGGTCCGAATAATTAGGTACAAACCTTCTGTAATATCCCGCCAGCCCCAGGAACTGCCTCACCTCCTTTTTGGTCTTGGGTCTCGGGCAGGTCGCAACCGCTGCGGTCTTATTAATTTGGGGACGCACCTGCCCGTGGCCCAAGTGGAAGCCCAGATACCTGACCTCCACCCGCCCAACCGCACACTTCTTCAGGTTAGCCGTCAGTCCGCCCCTCAGCGCACTCAGTACAGCCCGCAAATGCTCCATATGCCGCTGCCAGTCGTTACTGTAGATGATAATGTCATCTAGATATGCAGCGGCATATGCAGCATGCGGCCGCAGAATTTTATCCATGAGGCGCTGAAACGTGGCCAGCGCCCCGAATAACCCGAACGGAAGCGTAACGAATTGGTGTAATCCGAACGGCGCTAGAAGGCTGTTTTTCTTTGGATAAAGGTGATAAGGGGATCTGCCAATATCCCTTAGTTAAATCCAGTGTCGAATAAAATCGAGCTGTACCTAGCCGATCAAGCAGTTCGTCGATTCGCGGCATTGGATATGCGTCGAACTTCGACACAGCATTCACCTTGCGATAATCCACACAGAATCGTACAGAGCCGTCCGTTTTAGGTACCAAAACTATCGGGCTCGCCCAATCGCTGTGGGATTCCTCTATTACTCCCATCTCTAGCATTGCCTCTAATTCTGCCTGAACTACCTTTTTTTTGTGTTCCGGTAAACGATATGGCCAGCTGCGAACCACCACGCCTGGCTCGGTCTCTATGTGGTGCTGTATGAGATTAGTTCGCCCCGGCAGGGCCGAGAACACATCCGCAAACGCGGCCTGTAGTTTAGCTACATCAGTGAGCTGCGAGGCCGAGAGGTGGTCACCGCCAGGGGCCAGAGCTAGAGATTGTGGCTTGGTGCTTACCTCTGGCCCTAGATCCTCCTCTCCGCTCACTGCCGTCGCTAGCATCACTGACTCCACTCATTCCTGAGCCTGTAACAAATTCTCCATGGACAGCCGCCCCAAAGTGTGGAGTTTTGTTCGCAGGTCCAGCACATATTGAATTTCGTTTCGGCTATCAGAAGGCCCGTCCTCCCAAGTTTCTCTCAGGACGTCCAGCACCCCGCGGGGCTGACGCCCAAAAAGAAGCTCGAAGGGGGAAAACCCCGTGGAGGCTTGCGGGACCTCCCGCACAGCGAACAAGAGGGGTTCCAGCCACCTGTCCCAATTTTTGGCGTCTTCATGGACGAACTTCCGAATCATGGTTTTCAATGTGCGGTTAAATCGTTCCACCAGTCCGTCCGTTTGTGGGTGATAGACGCTGGTGCGAATCGATTTAATGCCCAATAATTCGTACAGTTCGCGTAACGTACGTGACATAAACGCCGTGCCTTGATCAGTGAGAATCTCCTTCGGGATTCCCACTCGGGAGATTAATGAAAACAGTGCGTTCGCCACACTTTTCGCTGAAATGTTGCGAAGCGCCACTGCTTCAGGGTATCGGGTTGCATAGTCCACCAAAACTAATGCAAAGCGATGCCCGCGTGCTGATCGTTCTAATGGCCCGATGAGGTCCATACCAATTCTCGAAGGGGCCTGCATTAGAGGAAGAGGCGCAACGGCGCTTTTGGGGAGGCCGGTGGATTCACCAACTGACATTCACGACAAGCCGCGCACCACCTGCGCACATTCTCGTGAATGCCCGGCCAAAAAAATCGGGCCATGAGACGATTCAGTGTCGCTGCCTGCCCTAAATGTCCCGCCATCGGATTACAATGAGCCGTCTGGAATAGCATTTCCCGGCGGCTTTTTGGAACTAACAACTGGGTTGTAACCTCCTTTGACTGAGTGTCTTGTGTCACTCGGTACAACCGATCCTTTAACACAGCAAAATAGGGATAGGAGAGTGGGCGGGCAGGTTGGAGGTGCTGACCGTCGATGGTCTGGACTTGTTCAAATGCCCATTTTAGGGACTCATCCTGGGACTGTTCCAGGGAAAATCATCGCGTTCAGAGAGGATTAGCCTCTCATTCGCGCTCCGCTCCACCGGCTCAGTATCCCGCAGCCCCGGCTCAGCCACTCCCACCTGCGCGTCCACTCCATTCTCCAGCTGCCTCTCTCCACAAGAGACATCCGCACCTAAACACCCCAATACTTGACTAAAAGCTGGCCAATTTGTCCCCAAAATCAGCGGATGTCGGAGGTGCGGGTTAACTGCCACCTCCACACTATGCTTTTGTCCCCGAAATTGAATGAGTGCGGACATTAGCGGTACTTCACCACATCCCCGCACGCACCGAACCGAAACCACGCGGCTTTTATCCAATGCCTCGAGCGAACCAGGCTTTGGTGGATCGAGGTCTGGTTACAACCGAATCCACCAAAGCGAGGTAAGTACCCCTTAATACTCACAGGTATTTGGTACAGGCCAGCTTGATCGGGGCAGCCTGTGGGCTGTCCGGGACCCGGATCAGTGCCCCCACCTCCATCACTGGGCACCGGTCCATGAAGTGCCCTGGGTCCCCGCACCGCCAACAGGCCGGCCCAGGCCTCCCGCCGCCCTAGTGGCAGGAAGTGGGTCAAGAGATTGGCGTGGAGAGTGGAGGAAAAGGTACTGCTGTGGTCCCGTGCTGGCTAGCCCCGCCCCTGGGCAGCACCCTTGTGCCAGCGACGGCCTCTGAGGCAGCCCACCTTCCCGGGTGGGACCCGAAGAGAAATGCCGGACGGGACCTGGGAAGTGGGACAGGACGAGGGAAACAATAGGGAAGAGAGAGAGAGAAACCGCTGGCAGGATTCGCCGACTCCTGGGCACGCCACCATCTGGTCCTCCGCCAATTGGATGGCCAGGTCTAGCGACGTCGGGCGGTGGCACTGGACCCACTCTGCCGTCTTTCTCGGCAGACGGCCGATGAACTGCTCCAGCACCACTCGGTCGAGGATCTGCTCGATGTCGCCTCCCCCGGCCATCAGCCATCTGCGGCAAGCGCCCCGGAGTTGTTGAGCGAGCACGAAGGGCGGCCACTATCGCCCAGCTCCAGTGACCGAAACCGCTGGCGATGTTGTTCTGGGCTCTGGCCGACCCGCTGGAGGATGGCTCGCTTGAGGTCGGTGAAGACCAGGAGGTTTTGGACGGGCAATTGCTGGGCCGCCACCTGGGCCTCCCCCGACAGCAGAGGTATGAGACGCACCGGCCATTGGTCTTGTGGCCACCCACATGCCTCGGCCGACTTCTCGAACAAATCGAGGAAAGCTTCTGGATCGTCCTGTGGCCCCATTTTATTTAGGGGCAGGTGAGAGGGGCCGGTGGAGTTTCTGGAGGACAGCCCCCCGGCCCGTCCCTCCTGGTCCATCCAGCTCCGGAACAGCTCGCGGTCCTCCTGCTGGGCCTGCATCAGGGAGCGAAAACGGCGCTCCTGATCGTCCCGCATCTCCAGCAGCGCCTGATGGTGTTCTTGGTGGAGGCCCGCGAGCGATTGGATGACTTCCGCAAACGGCCAGCTCGGCGGGGACTGCATGACGGCGGCGGCCGGGCTTCTTCCTTCCCGGGTTTCGGCACCAGTGTAGCAAAGTTCGGATGAAGGAAGGAAGAAGTCGGAGTCGGCGTAACTGAGGCGCGGGAAAAATTTATTCAGGTTCACAAAAATAAAAGTTGTGCACTCCGGCACCTTCAAATCATATAAGTTCACAGCACTTTGGTGAGTCTCTGCTCAGCCACGGTTCTTGCCCTCCCGAGTCCTCAGTCTGGTTCCTCTGTCTACCGTCTGCCCCACGGTGACTTTTAGTCTCTCCACGCCAATCACTGGAACGAGAAACAGGTGAATGTCATCTTGCACTTGACCCACTTACTCACCACTCGTTCTCCAGTCTCTCTCTCCCGCTGCAGATCCTGCTAACCACGCCCCCCTCGCCACAGAGACATTGCTGTTATTGCCGTGTCACCGAGCTCAGGATCTTAGAATGCCAAGTTGCTTCAGTCAAAGATTCTGAATGGATGACGTACAAGCACTGCCTTATATAGAGTGGGATCCTGCTCATATTTTGCGCTTGAACGTCATTGGCCAGTTTTACTGGCGTGATTCAATAAAGCTACAGTAGTATTCGAGGAAAAGGTATTTCCCATAGCAATGTCTGGTTCCCTCATTTCGGGGAACCGAGGTTACATTAGTAACCAAGAGCGTTTTTATCTGTTGATATATTTCTGACAAAAGTGATGACCCAAAAATCCCTACCGATGTTGAACTCTAAAATGTTGACGTAGTGTTAATGTGTCGGTTAACGCTATTTTTTCCCTGTCAGTTCACAATCATATAAATTAGTTATTTATGTCAGGTCACCGTTTATAACGTTATCTAGTGTTTCTTGGTATGTTCACAGTTTAGTTAACAACATGTGTTGTAGTTAAACTATTGCCATACATTTTATTTCTGTTGGTTTATATCAGCACGAGTCCATGCATGTGCACTTGCATGTGCTTGTGGCTAACGCTAACTTATATATATATATATCTTTGGTAATAGTTAGTTAAAAAAATCCTACTTAAAGTTTCACATGAGTGATAGTTAAATTACTATATATATATATATATTTGAGAAAAACTGTTTAAAAGCCGAGATCACTAGCAGAAGTTAATAACTTTTACATGAACTTAGAATTATATCTGCAGCTTTTTCCTAAACGTTTTCTTATGCTCTGTTTTACAGGTTCTTGTGAAGATGCAGTGGAAATTTAAGTTTTGTGAATTTACATGTGACAAACTTGGTGTTAGAATAAACTCTTAACAAGACCGAGATCTGAAGTCAGGTTTGTCCAGATGCACAAAGAAGAGAAACCTTTCGGGTACCCGGGAGGCAGTGATTAAAGACAAGACACAAATGTCCCGTTTTACCTATTCTTACCTATTAAAACATTATAGGTTAAAACATGGAAGTTACAGCAGAACTGTTCCATTTCCTTGCCTACATCAAGATTGCTTGTGCACATTTAACTCTATTAATGCACTTAAAGTGCACCTGTCTAAGATTCACTCGAAAGCCCACGATACACAACTGTGTGAAACTGGCCAAGTAACTATTCACTGTGAGTTATGTGATTTTTCTGTACCCTGTACAGAAGGGGATTTGTTCACTCACCTTCGCAATACACATTTAAAAGTTAATCAGAGAGTCCAGTGTCCATATAAAGAATGTGACTTTAGTACTAATGTGTACACCTCATTTACTGCACATAGAAACAGAAAGCACAGAACAGACAATTGGAGGATGTTCAGGCCAGAATTAGTCTGTGGTGGTGTAATTAATTCTGGTAATGAAATGGCTCAAGTAGAACATATGCCTCCAAATGACCCTCCTGATTTAGAGGACAGTGAAGATTCCACCTGTGAAGAGATGTATGATTTAGAGACACAGTTGGAGCACAACCTTGCAGCTCTTTTTTTAAAGATGCAAACTGTTCTTCACATTCCAGAGAGTTCCATACAAGAGATCATACAACAGCTTGTACAGATATGTGAACTGTCCAAGCCACTGCTCCATAATTCAGTCAAGGAAATTCTAAAACAATACACAGATATAGAAGATTCAACTGTGAGACAGTTAGTCAAGGCTGCCTCAGACAGCAGTTATAACAAGACTTTGTGGAAAGGAAGGCTCCTTATCAACCACTAAAAGGAGAGCAGCATATTTGAGCAATAATTTTACAGTGGTTAGGCCAGTGGAGTATATTATTGGTAAAGAAAAAAAATGTAGTGCTGTATATGTTCCAATAAATGAAATGCTCCAGAAAATGTTGAACAGGGCAGACATTTTAGACAAAGCTCCACCACTACAGAATCATGTGCCACATGAGTACAATACATACAGAGATGGTTCAAACTGTAAAGAAAACAACCTGCTTAAAGGGGAGGAGTTCAAAATTGTTGTTGGGCTCTACGCAGATGATTTTGAAGTGTCCAACCCTTTAGGAACGTCAAAAAAGAAACAAAATGAATGCGGTTTATTGGGTGCTAGCTAATCTGCCATCACGTTTTATTCGTCCACAGGCATCTTCCCATTCTTTTCTCCTTTTCTTATCGCTAGGAAAGCAGTGAAGTCTTACATTAAATCTTACATTAAATCGCTTATTTTGTTGCCCTTCAACTGAAAATTACAACCAAAAGCCTCACTATGTGGTATCACATCACTTTTTTATTTTCTGAGTTGTATATTCTGAGTTGTTGCGGTAAAAAGCGCCAGTAGCTCACTGAGTGCAACCATTTGACGTCATCGACGCAGAATGTACTGTGCACGTAAAATAATGGCGCCCCCCCATAGTCCAAAAACGATGTCGATTTTTTTCAAATAACCATTTTCATGGGTTTTTTACTACATGGTTAAATAAGAGACATCATTTACGTTATATTAAGCTATACATGTCTTAATACCCGGGGATCCCTTTAAAGGTCACTCACATTCTAGTTAGCCACAAATGTAAACCTGATTTTAGATTTTAGTCTTTAAATGAGATCCGTAACTCCAGCTACTTGTAGGCCTACAGTCCTGTATACTGTATTTCACACTAAATTGTGATGCAGCCTGAATCATAATCACACCATGTCCATTTGATGGTCAGAGGGGAACTGATCCCTAAACTAAACATACTTTCTCCCAAGGTTTTTTTTCTCCATTCTGTCACCTGACAGAGTTTGGGTTCCTTGCCACTGTCGACTTCTGGTGCTTATTTGGGGACTAATAATATTCAGCAATATCATTGATCTGACTCCACTGACACTATTGGATGAGGACTGAACTGAGCTAGATGATGACACCACTGCTATCTAGATGCATTGAAATTATTTTATATTTGATGATTTTTATACAGTTAATCGAAATTAACTGAGTCAGCACTGATTTTAACTGAACAATGACACGTTTTACTGTTTAGAGCTGCTTCACGGCAGATGTGAATTCTGTTTGCATCATTATTTTTCTTTTTATCACTGTAAAGCAGCTTTGAAACAATTTGTATTGTATAAAGCACTATATAAATAATGGTGACTTGACTTAAATTGGTTCAAATCATCAAAAAAAAATTGCATGAAACAGGCAACCTGAATAAACACAAAATACAGTTTATTAATGATAACTGTATTTGCCTTTATTTTATGTTAATTGTCTTAGGAATATCTGACAATATTTAGTGCTGGATATACTCAAAAATAGAATAAATCAGGATTTATTTTCACAGCACTGTACACCAGCATTTATGTGCTGTAGTGTGACATTAATGTGTGGAAATGGACATTTTATCAGTGTGTGATTGCTATTTTCAGGAAAATGCACTGGTAACAACTAAAAAAAGACAACCAAAAATATAATTCAACAGAAGATGATGGCTGTGGTGAAACAAGCACTCAAATAATGGTGAGCAGTAATCTACTTTATTTATTTAATCTTTTATTAACTATTATCTTTATAGTTTAGAATACATAATAACTGCTATTGTATTTCAGGAACTAAGACCTGTGGGAGTGCTGGAGAAATCAAGAGTATAAGTCCTCTGTCGTCTTAGCCATGGAAGAGATCTTCGGACATGGAGAGATTGAGGAGTTAAATGAAATCAAAGAGCTAAAAGAAGATTTACAATACTAGTGCCATTTCAGTATGAAAACAGAGAGAGAGCTGAGGGAATGGAAAGGTAATGAAATCTAGTTATAACAGCAATTATTCTCAATGCTTAACATAAGCTCTCAACATTTTTTTTTTTGTGGACTCTTTGATTCTCTCTGATGGACTGGAAGGTGTGCATTAAAACAGTGAATGCAGATAATTATAATCAGTTCCATCGCTATTTTAAATCAATGTGCTGCTTGTAATGTAGCACACACACAGTCAGAACGCTAGATCGAATGACCTGTAACCAGACAAACTCATGAAAATTTACTTAGTTTTACCCTTCCAGTCAAATTGTACTCCACAAACATTAAAGGGTTAGTTCACCCAAAAATGAAAATTCTGTCATTAATTACTTACCCTCATGTCGTTCCAAACCCGTAATACCTTTGTTCATCTTTAAAACACAAATTAAGATATTTTTGATCAAATCCGAGAACTTTCTGACCCCTCTATAGGCAGCAACACATTTAAGTTCCAGAACAGTAGGAAAGACATTGTGAAAGTAATCCATGTGACTCCAGTGGTTTAACCACAATTTTGTTTTCTGTCACATGAACACAACACTCATGCGTTGTGATGCTCTCATGAGTGCACATTACAGATCAATATTTTTGTAAATAAGTGGTAAAGTAGTTTTTTTTTTTTTGGACGCAAACACTCGTGTCGCTTCATAAAATTGAGTTAAAACAACTCGAGTTGATTAATTACTTTAACAATGTCTTTCCTACGATTCTGGAACTTGAATGTGTAAGTTGCGTTGCTGTCTCTGCAGGGTCAGAAAGCTCTCAGATTTCTTTAAAAATATCTTTGTTTGTGTTCCAAAGAGGAATGAAGGTCTTACGGGTGTGAAATCACACAAGGGTGACTAATTAATGACAGAATTTTCATTTTTGGGTTAGCTATCTCTTTAAAGGCAGCTTTAACTTAACTTTTAAACCTAGCTGTAACAGGTGTGTATTACACAATTTTAATCAACTTCAGTGGAGGCAACCTGTTTCATGTCGGGTGGTTCTTTGCCTCCACCTTATGCATTAAAATCATGTAATGCACACCTAGCCATGGATTAGCACTTATGTGTGTAGAGGGTGTATAGGTTACACACAGTATTAAATGAAGGGGGCACAATAACTGTGGAACACATACAGGTGCATCTCAATAAATTAGAATGTCGTGGAAAAGTTAATTTCAGTAATTTAACTCAAATTGTGAAACTTGTGTATTAAATAAATTCAATGCACACAGACTGAAGTAGTTTAAGTCTTTGGTTCTTTTAATTGTGATGATTTAGGCTCACATTTAACAAAAACCCACCAATTCATATCTCAAAAAATTAGAATACTTCATAAGACCAATTAAAAAAAACATTTTTAGTGAATTGTTGGCCTTCTGGAAAGTATGTTAATTTACTGTATATGTACCCAATACTTGGTAGGGGCTCCTTTTGCTTTAATTACTGCTTCAATTCGGTGTGGCATGGAGGTGATCAGTTTGTGGCACTGCTGAGGTGGTATGGAAGCCCAGGTTGCTTTGATAGCGGCCTTCAGATCATCTGCATTGTTGGGTCTGGTGTCTCTCATCTTCCTCTTGACAATACCTCATAGATTCTCTATGGGTTCAGGTCGAGTTTGCTGGCCAGACAAGCACACCAACACCATGGTCACTGAACCAGCTTTTGGTACCTTTGGGAGTGTGGGCAGGTGCCAAGTCCTGCTGGAAAGTGAAATCAGCATCTCCATAAAGTTTGTCAGCAGAAGGAAGCATGAAGTGCTCAAATTTCCTGGTAGATGGCTTCGTTCACTGTGGACTTCAGAAAACACAGTGGACCAACACCAGCAGATGACATGGCAGCCCAAATCATCACAGACTGTGGAAACTTCACACTGGACTTCAAGCAAAATGTATTCTGTGCCTCTCCACTCTTCCTCCAGACTCTGGGACCTTGATTTCCAAATGAAATGCAAATTTTACTTTCATCTGAAAAGAGGACTTTGGACCACTGAGCAACAGTCCAGTTCTTTTTCTTCACAGCCCAGGTAAGATGCTTCTGATGTTGTCTCTGCTTCAGAAGTGGCTTGGTAGCCCTTTTCCTGAAGACGTCTGAGCGTGGTGACTCTTGATGTACTGACTCCAGCTTCAGTTCACTCCTTGTGAAGCTTTCACAAGTGTTTGAATCAGCTTTGCTTGACAGTATTCTCAAGCTTGCAGTCATCCCTGTTGCTTGAGCACCTTTTCCTACCCAAATTCTTCCTTCCAGTCAACTTTGCATTTAATATGCTTTGATACAGCACTCTGTAAACAGTCACACCTTTCAGTAGTTCCCAAGATGGCGGCGCGAGTACATCGCGAGGCTCTGGGTCTCTCCAGATTTTGCAATTTTGCGGTATTTTTCTTATTCATCTCGGGCCTGTTCGTGCAGAACAGTTGTGCCTTTAAATCGTACACCCGTTGTGAGCTTTTGGATATCGGTTTGCGAATTTCCGACACTTTTATGGACAATCTTCGACTCCTTCCTGAGATCGCTAGGACACCCGAGGCTATGCACCCTACCCGGCCGGACGGAAGTGCTCGCAGGCGGCGTCGAGATCTTAAACAAAGGCGGGGGAAGCGCGGAGGACTAAGAGCTAAGCTAAGGCTAACACCACACCGGCTCTCTTTACCCAGCATTTTCCTTGCCAATGTACGGTCGCTAGTGAACAAAATGGAGGAGATTCGACTCAGCATCACACACAGCAAGAAACTTTTGAACTGTAACGTCCTAATCTTCACGGAAACCTGGTTAAACAGCGGAATACCGGACACCGCTATTGAGCTAGCGGACGCCACACACTCCGGGCGGATAGAACATTAGATGGCTCCGGTAAGACCAGAGGTGGTGGATTGTGCATTTACATTAACAAAGCTTGGTGCACAAACTCTGCTATTGTTGGGAGTCATTGTTCAGCTAACCTTGAGTTTCTCATGGTTAAATGTAGACCGCTTTATCTACCGCGGAGTTCACTTCCACCATTATAACTGCAGCCTATATTCCCCGGATGCTGATGCCAAGCTTGCTATGAAAGAACTTCACGCAGCCATCAGTAAACAACAGACTGATCACCCGAAGCGGCTTTTATTGTTGCAGGTGACTTTAATCACTCAAACTTAAAGTCAGTGCTACCCAAGTTTCACCAGCATGTTTCCTGTCACACCAGAGGAAACAAAACCTTAGACCATGTTTACACAAACATGGCTGGAGCTTACGTTGCGACACCCCTCCCCCACCTGGGACAGTCAGATCACCTTTCTTTGTTCCTCACCCCCAAATATGCACCCCTCATCAACCGTGTGAAGCCATCAGTGAAGACCATCAAGGTGTGGCCTGCGGGGGCAGATTCCATACTCCAGGAAAGGTTTCTACACACAGACTGGAGTATGTTTGCTTCTCAAGCCACCAGTGGCGCTCACACAGACATTGACTCTTACACCTCCTCTGTATTGGATCATATCAATATCACCATTGACAGTGTTACAACCCAGAAACAGATCACCACATATCCAAATCAGAAGCCTTGGATGAACAAGGAAGTGCGACTCCTGTTGAAGTCACGCAACACTGCCTTCAGATCAGGAGATGCACAAGCCTACAGCACATCCAGAGCAAACCTGAAGAGGGGCATCAAAAAGGCCAAGCACTACTACAAGCTAAAGATAGAGGGACACTTTTCCAACTCTGACCCTCGACGCATGTGGCAGGGCATTCAGGCCATCAGTGACTACAAACCCACCCACTCCACCCCCGCAGCCACTGATGTCAACATCCTGAACGAGCTAAATTACTTTTATGCTCGCTTTGAAAGAGACAACAGAGAAACTGCCACCAAGCTCAATCCCTCAGCTGACCACCCACCAATCATACTCTCCTCCACAGATGTCTGCAAGGCACTGAGCCGGATCAGCGCACAAGGCTGCTGGACCAGACAACATCCCTGGTCGTGTTCTCAGGGCATGTGCGGAGCAGCTCGCTGAGGTTTTTACAGACATTTTCAACCTGTCTCTTGCCCAAGCAGCCGTACCAACATGCTTTAAATGCACTTCCATTGTGCCAGTGCCAAAACACTCTAGTCCGAGGTGCCCTAATGACTACCGCCCTGTAGCACTCACACCCATCGTCATGAAGTGCTTTGAGCGGCTGGTCCTGGAACACCTAAAAGACTCTCTACCATCCACATTGGACTCACACCAGTTTGCCTACCGTAGCAATAGGAGCACAGAGGACGCAGTTTCCATGGCACTGCACTCTGTGCTCACTCACCTGGACAATAAGAACACTTATGCACGTATGCTGTTTGTTGACTTCAGCTCAGCATTCAACACTGTCATCCCAACCAAGTTAATAGCCAAACTTGGAGACCTGGGCATCAATACCTCAATGTGTAACTGGATTTTGGACTTCCTGACCAACAGACTCCAGAATGTTCGATCAGGATTCACCTGCTCCACATCCATCACACTTAACACTGGTGTACCACAGGGCTGTGTGCTAAGCCCGTTTCTCTACTCCCTCTTCACCTCCGACTGCAAGCCTGTGTATGGATCTAATTCCATCGTCAAGTTTGCAGACGACACCACGGTGATTGGCCTCATCAGTAACAACGATGAGACTGCCTATAGGGAGGAGATCCAGCACCTGGCCACATGGTGCACTGAAAATAACCTGCTCCTCAACACCACCAAAACGAAGGAGCTAGATACTGATTTTTGACTTTCATGAGCTGTAAGCTCTAATCATCAAAATTAAAACAAAACAAAAAAAACTTTTGAAATGTTTTACTTTACATGCAATGAATCTAAAATATATGAAAGTTTCACTTTTTGAAATAACTTTTTTCACGACATTCTAATTTATTGAGATGCACCTGTATATTCTATATACTGTATTCTAATAATATATTTAAATTATATACTTGTATATTTGTAAATTATGTTTTTTTTCTATTATTATTATTTTTTATTATTATTATTTTTTATTTAAGGTTAGAATTGTGAACGAAAAACCAAAACGATAAAGATGGCAAATAACTTTGGAGGACTCTACAGTATTTAAACATGATTGTGTCTATGCTTTTCCCCAGAAATGCATGTTATTGTGGAAGGGGTAGTTGCATTGACTATCAGTGGAGGGACAGAAAGCTCTGAGATTTCATTATAAAGATCTTCATTTGTGTTCTGAAGATGAATGAAAGACTTGCAGGTTTGGAACGTCATGAGGGTGAGTGATTGATTTTTCATTTTTGGGTGAACCAACCTTTTAACTTCTGTTACCTGGAGTGTTCAAAGACATTGTTAATGCTGACCAATATGTCATAAGAAATTAATTGGGAGTAGAATGAATACTTTACACAAACACTTGGTGACATCACAATTCAAGATTTATTTTAAGAATACTAAATATGCCTGTAGTGAAAAGTGTAACTGAAACTTGAGAATTTCTGATAGTTTTTGTTTGTTTGTTTTTCCAGACTACATCCAAAAGAGTGTTTCCACATCTGAGATAAAGGCAGTCATAAGAACCAAGCGGAACGATGAGGATAAGCTCTTCAGAAAATGAAACCTGTCTGAATAATGAGGGAAGAAATGTGCATGATTGCGTGATTTGTAAATAAACACTAAATACATTTAGTGTAACTCTCAGCCTGTTATTTTAAGTTTAAAGAAAAGTAAAATAATTTATTGTTGCATTGCTGTTTGAGACATTCACCGTTGTTTTGTACCTTAATTTATTATATTGCAGTTGTGTAAAATAAAACTTGTTATTCTGAATATTCTGGTTGCATTTCAGTGTTACTGTACAACATTTTATTAGTATTGCACTTTGGTAGTACTGAATTGTACTTCAGTTGTATTATATATTGCAGTACTACTGCAGATTTATTGCAGTAATACTGCAGTTCTATTGCAGTTGTTTGTTAGTAATACTACAGCTCTACTGCAGTTGTATTTCAATATTACTTCAGATGTATTGCAGTAAAACGGCAATAATGCAGTTTTTTTCGTGTCCAAAAAACTGCAGTATTACTTTTTTTAAAAACTGCAATAATTTTTTGTAAGGGTCGGTGCATCTCTAGATATGAAGCCGATGCTGAGGAGCGACAAAACATAATTTCCAGACGGATTTTACATCATTAAAGTTATGGTGAGTACTGAACTTTGTCTTTATTAAGTCATGTTTAAGTTAAACAGAGTGCAGGTCTCAGTAATTTCAACATAAAAACGAAAAACGTGGGTATTACATTACCTTACTGTCACGGTGCACACAGCAGGGAGGAACGAGGAACACGCAGACGAGGAGTAACTTCAAAATAACAATCTTTAATGAGGACAGGGCAAGACGAGGCAAGGTTGACACAGACAGGAACACCGGGGAATAACGAGTAGACCAGACGAAAACTAACTAAACAGGCAGGAACTAAATACACATGACAATCACTGATAAATACCAAAACACGGCTGGACAACACTTAACTAATAATCACACTTAACAAGGACAGGAACAAGACCAAATATGGACACAAGAGGCGGGAACACATGACACACACGACAGAGGACGTGACAGTATTCCCCCCTCCCGAAAGGCGCGACCCGCACCGTAACAGTTCCACCAGGGAGGGGGGGTGGGCACTCTGGAGGCCCCTCAGGACAGACATGGACAGGAACAGGAACACAGGACGGGGACCTCCAGAGCGAAACAAACAGAGGCCATAGCAGGGCTCGGAGCTCAGGCGGCCAAGGCGGAGCAGGGAGCTCAGGCGGCCATGGCAGATGGTCTTCGTGGCCATGGCCACATTCTTCGACCCGCCCACCCTACCCAGAGCTCTACTACCCCCCCCCCCCCCCCCCCAAAAATTTCCTTGGGGAATCCAGGGGGTATCAGGAGCCCTCCAGGGCTTAACAGACAGGACACTGGCCAGACACACAGACAGGACAGGATAGGATAGCCCTCCAGAGCTAAACTGACAGGGACAGGACAGGCCAGACACACAGACAGGACAGCCCACAGGAACAGGAAGCCCTCCTGGGCTAGCTCGGAAGCTGAGGCTTCTTCTGGGCATGACAGGGAGTCAGGGGCCCTCACAAGGTTCCTCAGCAACCGCCTCCACTTCCACGACAGGGAGGCATCATGCCCCAGACGAGTCTCCATGGACCAAGACAAGGTAAGTTTCATTAAAATGTTCCTGTGGGCAAGACAAGACGGCACTCCTGGCCATCACATGTGGACTTGCTCCACGGGGACCCGGGTCTGGACTGGAGTCAGCAGCGGCCGGCGGGCTTGAGTCAGAGGTGGCCGGCGGGCGGGAGCTCCAGGCGGGCTTGCCATATGCGCTCCTGGCGGGCTTGCCATACGCACTCCTGGCGGGCTAGCCACATCCCAGGCGGGCTAGCCACATGCGCTTCCAGGCGGGCTAGGGTGAGCCGCGGATAGCGGCGTGAAGGGAGGGAGCCGCCGACGTTCGGGTTGGCTTTCCCCTTAGTCGGCGGCGTGCACGAGCGGCCGCCCGTGAACAGGACGGAGGAGCCGCGGACGGCGGCGATGAACTCCCCGCGAACGGCGGGGTGAAGAAAGCCGCGGCCGGCGGCAGACCGGAGGAGCTCGCGGCGATTCCGCCGAACTCCCACGCCCACTTGCTGTGGGCTACGGCGGGATGGACGAGCGGCGACTTCCATGCCGCGGGACAGACAGGACAAACCAAAACAAAAGACTTTAAATAAACGGAAAACAAAACGTGATGAAGGGGCGCCGCTTACTGTTTTGGGTCTGGTCTTCTGTCATGGTGCACACAGCAGGGAGAAACGAGGAACACGCAGACGAGGAGTAACTTCAAAATAACAATCTTTAATGAGGACATCAGGACAGGGCAAGACGAGGCAAGGTTGACACAGACAGGAACACCAGGGAATAACAAGTAGACCAGACGAAAACTAACTAAACAGGCAGGAACTAAATACACATGACAATCACTGATAAATACCAAAACACGGCTGGACAACACTTAACTAATAATCACACTTAACAAGGACAGGAACAAGACCAAATATGGACACAAGAGGCGGAACACATGACACACACGACAGAGGACGTGACACTTACATTACATTACTGCCTCTGATAAGTTAACGTAAGTATTCGCCAAACGAATTAAACCGAAGTTTCGAATGTTTTACTTTAGGACACAATACCACACAACTGTAGGTGGTGGTAAATGTCTTAATGATTAAGTCGTTGAGTCATTTATTCATTCACTTGATTTGTTCAAATGGCTAATTCATTCAGGAGTGAAGTAAATGGTTCTCTTTATGAATGGTCCATTGAATCATTAGGCTTGTTTGACTTGAAGCAGATCATCACCATTGACATCAAAGTACCGCAAGAGCTATAGAGATTAGACAGCTCCTTATGCTTTCGAGCTGCTCTGGCGGTAGACTCCTTTTGATGTCATACATGATCGGTCTGTGCAGTGCCACTTAAACTCCAACCAATGGTTCAAAGCGCCAAATGGTTCACCCAATTCATTCAAAAGTGCATTAAGAAATGAAATGCAGCTGTGTGTTGCTCGGAGACGAACAGTGCTGCTTTGTCTTTATATTTCGTTGACAAATTTGAGCATAACAGACAATATTGTGTCTAAAATAACACAATATTAACTTCTTAGTGAACTGTTGTAGGCTATAAGTTCAGCATCACATTTTCTTTTGTGTGATATTGCACTTAGCCTATTGCTCATGTGATATTGCTTAACTAGGCATATACGATGTAAATATGAAACAAAAACTCAAACGGGGCATTTTTGCCCCATATCTTGAATTTTAGGGACATTCTAACTACCTTCTGTAGGCTCCATCATACAGTGAGTTGTTGCCCTGCCTCATATTTGTCATCAGTCAACTGTATGAAATGTCAGATGACCCACATAGGTCTGGGGTGGGGCAAGTGCGTTAAATGCATTAATGATTGTAACTCGTTTTTTCACCATAATTAATTAATCTTGTTAACGCCTTAAATTACCAGCCCTAGTAAAGAGTTGAAGTCTACACAACAATTGAAGACCAAATATGTGACCTTTACAGACCGTGACTATTTATTTATTTAATTATATATTTTCCAGAGCATTTGTAAACTTAATGTTAGGTCAAATTAATTACAGCTGCAGACCGTAATTGTTTTGGTTAAAAGTGATCCGAAATCAATATTTGAGCAAGTACATAACCAGCCAGTGTACAAAACTATCTCCTTACTTTAGCCCAATTCACAATGGTTAGCTTATAATAATGTTTTCTAATTTGAGCGGTACAGGTAGGTTTTCACGGAAATTCAAGCACGGCACTGCGTCATTACGTCACGCCTGTAAACATAAGTTGTCCTGGGTACTAGGTTATCATATGTTTGGATCCTGCAGGTGACTGATCGTTATGGCCTTTTCTTACAGCAGCAAGAATAATTAAATGTATCATTTTGATGGTGGATTGTAATCCAGAAAGGATTATGTGTTTATGAAACACATGTGAATGAAATTAAATTATATTCCAGTTTTAAATGTGATTCTGATTACAGATAAACTGGAATTACACAAGATTAACTTCTTAGTGAACTGTTGTAGGCTATAAGTTCAGCATCACATTTTCTTTTGTGTGATATTGCACTTAGCCTATTGCTCATGTGATATTGCTTAACTAGGCATATACGATGTAAATATGAAACAAAAACTCAAACGGGCATTTTTGCCCCATATCTTGAATTTTAGGGACATTCTAACTACCTTCTGTAGGCTCCATCATACAGTGAGTTGTTGCCCTGCCTCATATTTGTCATCAGTCAACTGTATGAAATGTCAGATGACCCACATAGGTCTGGGGTGGGGCAAGTGCGTTAAATGCATTAATGATTGTAACTCGTTTTTTTCACCATAATTAATTAATCTTGTTAACGCCTTAAATTACCAGCCCTAGTAAAGAGTTGAAGTCTACACAACAATTGAAGACCAAATATGGACACAAGAGGCGGAACACATGACACACACGACAGAGGACGTGACACTTACATTACATTACTGCCTCTGATAAGTTAACGTAAGTATTCGCCAAACGAATTAAACCGAAGTTTCGAATGTTTTACTTTAGGACACAATACCACACAACTGTAGGTGGTGGTAAATGTCTTAATGATTAAGTCGTTGAGTCATTTATTCATTCACTTGATTTGTTCAAATGGCTAATTCATTCAGGAGTGAAGTAAATGGTTCTCTTTATGAATGGTCCATTGAATCATTAGGCTTGTTTGACTTGAAGCAGATCATCACCATTGACATCAAAGTACCGCAAGAGCTATAGAGATTAGACAGCTCCTTATGCTTTCGAGCTGCTCTGGCGGTAGACTCCTTTTGATGTCATACATGATCGGTCTGTGCAGTGCCACTTAAACTCCAACCAATGGTTCAAAGCGCCAAATGGTTCACCCAATTCATTCAAAAGTGCATTAAGAAATGAAATGCAGCTGTGTGTTGCTCGGAGACGAACAGTGCTGCTTTGTCTTTATATTTCGTTGACAAATTTGAGCATAACAGACAATATTGTGTCTAAAATAACACAATATTAACTTCTTAGTGAACTGTTGTAGGCTATAAGTTCAGCATCACATTTTCTTTTGTGTGATATTGCACTTAGCCTATTGCTCATGTGATATTGCTTAACTAGGCATATACGATGTAAATATGAAACAAAACTCAAACGGGCATTTTTGCCCCATATCTTGAATTTTAGGGACATTCTAACTACCTTCTGTAGGCTCCATCATACAGTGAGTTGTTGCCCTGCCTCATATTTGTCATCAGTCAACTGTATGAAATGTCAGATGACCCACATAGGTCTGGGGTGGGGCAAGTGCGTTAAATGCATTAATGATTGTAACTCGTTTTTTTCACCATAATTAATTAATCTTGTTAACGCCTTAAATTACCAGCCCTAGTAAAGAGTTGAAGTCTACACAACAATTGAAGACCAAATATGGACACAAGAGGCGGGAACACATGACACACACGACAGAGGACGTGACACTTACATTACATTACTGCCTCTGATAAGTTAACGTAAGTATTCGCCAAACGAATTAAACCGAAGTTTCGAATGTTTTACTTTAGGACACAATACCACACAACTGTAGGTGGTGGTAAATGTCTTAATGATTAAGTCGTTGAGTCATTTATTCATTCACTTGATTTGTTCAAATGGCTAATTCATTCAGGAGTGAAGTAAATGGTTCTCTTTATGAATGGTCCATTGAATCATTAGGCTTGTTTGACTTGAAGCAGATCATCACCATTGACATCAAAGTACCGCAAGAGCTATAGAGATTAGACAGCTCCTTATGCTTTCGAGCTGCTCTGGCGGTAGACTCCTTTTGATGTCATACATGATCGGTCTGTGCAGTGCCACTTAAACTCCAACCAATGGTTCAAAGCGCCAAATGGTTCACCCAATTCATTCAAAAGTGCATTAAGAAATGAAATGCAGCTGTGTGTTGCTCGAGACGAACAGTGCTGCTTTGTCTTTATATTTCGTTGACAAATTTGAGCATAACAGACAATATTGTGTCTAAAATAACACAATATTAACTTCTTAGTGAACTGTTGTAGGCTATAAGTTCA
This sequence comes from Onychostoma macrolepis, assembly GCF_012432095.1. NCBI lineage: Eukaryota > Metazoa > Chordata > Actinopteri > Cypriniformes > Cyprinidae > Onychostoma > Onychostoma macrolepis. Next base: position 22,195,434 of record NC_081178.1, read on the forward strand.
GCATCACATTTTCTTTTGTGTGATATTGCACTTAGCCTATTGCTCATGTGATATTGCTTAACTAGGCATATACGATGTAAATATGAAACAAAACTCAAACGGGCATTTTTGCCCCATATCTTGAATTTTAGGGACATTCTAACTACCTTCTGTAGGCTCCATCATACAGTGAGTTGTTGCCCTGCCTCATATTTGTCATCAGTCAACTGTATGAAATGTCAGATGACCCACATAGGTCTGGGGTGGGGCAAGTGCGTTAAATGCATTAATGATTGTAACTCGTTTTTTTCACCATAATTAATTAATCTTGTTAACGCCTTAAATTACCAGCCCTAGTAAAGAGTTGAAGTCTACACAACAATTGAAGACCAAATATGGACACAAGAGGCGGGAACACATGACACACACGACAGAGGACGTGACACTTACATTACATTACTGCCTCTGATAAGTTAACGTAAGTATTCGCCAAACGAATTAAACCGAAGTTTCGAATGTTTTACTTTAGGACACAATACCACACAACTGTAGGTGGTGGTAAATGTCTTAATGATTAAGTCGTTGAGTCATTTATTCATTCACTTGATTTGTTCAAATGGCTAATTCATTCAGGAGTGAAGTAAATGGTTCTCTTTATGAATGGTCCATTGAATCATTAGGCTTGTTTGACTTGAAGCAGATCATCACCATTGACATCAAAGTACCGCAAGAGCTATAGAGATTAGACAGCTCCTTATGCTTTCGAGCTGCTCTGGCGGTAGACTCCTTTTGATGTCATACATGATCGGTCTGTGCAGTGCCACTTAAACTCCAACCAATGGTTCAAAGCGCCAAATGGTTCACCCAATTCATTCAAAAGTGCATTAAGAAATGAAATGCAGCTGTGTGTTGCTCGAGACGAACAGTGCTGCTTTGTCTTTATATTTCGTTGACAAATTTGAGCATAACAGACAATATTGTGTCTAAAATAACACAATATTAACTTCTTAGTGAACTGTTGTAGGCTATAAGTTCAGCATCACATTTTCTTTTGTGTGATATTGCACTTAGCCTATTGCTCATGTGATATTGCTTAACTAGGCATATACGATGTAAATATGAAACAAAACTCAAACGGGCATTTTTGCCCCATATCTTGAATTTTAGGGACATTCTAACTACCTTCTGTAGGCTCCATCATACAGTGAGTTGTTGCCCTGCCTCATATTTGTCATCAGTCAACTGTATGAAATGTCAGATGACCCACATAGGTCTGGGGTGGGGCAAGTGCGTTAAATGCATTAATGATTGTAACTCGTTTTTTTCACCATAATTAATTAATCTTGTTAACGCCTTAAATTACCAGCCCTAGTAAAGAGTTGAAGTCTACACAACAATTGAAGACCAAATATGGACACAAGAGGCGGGAACACATGACACACACGACAGAGGACGTGACACTTACATTACATTACTGCCTCTGATAAGTTAACGTAAGTATTCGCCAAACGAATTAAACCGAAGTTTCGAATGTTTTACTTTAGGACACAATACCACACAACTGTAGGTGGTGGTAAATGTCTTAATGATTAAGTCGTTGAGTCATTTATTCATTCACTTGATTTGTTCAAATGGCTAATTCATTCAGGAGTGAAGTAAATGGTTCTCTTTATGAATGGTCCATTGAATCATTAGGCTTGTTTGACTTGAAGCAGATCATCACCATTGACATCAAAGTACCGCAAGAGCTATAGAGATTAGACAGCTCCTTATGCTTTCGAGCTGCTCTGGCGGTAGACTCCTTTTGATGTCATACATGATCGGTCTGTGCAGTGCCACTTAAACTCCAACCAATGGTTCAAAGCGCCAAATGGTTCACCCAATTCATTCAAAAGTGCATTAAGAAATGAAATGCAGCTGTGTGTTGCTCGAGACGAACAGTGCTGCTTTGTCTTTATATTTCGTTGACAAATTTGAGCATAACAGACAATATTGTGTCTAAAATAACACAATATTAACTTCTTAGTGAACTGTTGTAGGCTATAAGTTCAGCATCACATTTTCTTTTGTGTGATATTGCACTTAGCCTATTGCTCATGTGATATTGCTTAACTAGGCATATACGATGTAAATATGAAACAAAACTCAAACGGGCATTTTTGCCCCATATCTTGAATTTTAGGGACATTCTAACTACCTTCTGTAGGCTCCATCATACAGTGAGTTGTTGCCCTGCCTCATATTTGTCATCAGTCAACTGTATGAAATGTCAGATGACCCACATAGGTCTGGGGTGGGGCAAGTGCGTTAAATGCATTAATGATTGTAACTCGTTTTTTTCACCATAATTAATTAATCTTGTTAACGCCTTAAATTACCAGCCCTAGTAAAGAGTTGAAGTCTACACAACAATTGAAGACCAAATATGTGACCTTTACAGACCGTGACTATTTATTTATTTAATTATATATTTTCCAGAGCATTTGTAAACTTAATGTTAGGTCAAATTAATTACAGCTGCAGACCGTAATTGTTTTGGTTAAAAGTGATCCGAAATCAATATTTGAGCAAGTACATAACCAGCCAGTGTACAAAACTATCTCCTTACTTTAGCCCAATTCACAATGGTTAGCTTATAATAATGTTTTCTAATTTGAGCGGTACAGGTAGGTTTTCACGGGAAATTCAAGCACGGCCGCCCGTGAACAGGACGGAGGAGCCGCGGACGGCGGCGATGAACTCCCGCGAACGGCGGGTGAAGAAAGCGCGGCGGCAGACCGGAGGAGCTCGCGGCGATTCCGCCGAACTCCCACGCCCACTTGCTGTGGGCTACGGCGGATGGACGAGCGGCGACTTCCATGCCGCGGGACAGACAGGACAAACCAAAACAAAAGACTTTAAATAAACGGAAAACAAAACGTGATGAAGGCGCGCTTACTGTTTTGGGTCTGGTCTTCTGTCATGGTGCACACAGCAGGGAGGAACGAGGAACACGCAGACGAGGAGTAACTTCAAAATAACAATCTTTAATGAGGACATCAGGACAGGGCAAGACGAGGCAAGGTTGACACAGACAGGAACACCAGGGAATAACGAGTAGACCAGACGAAAACTAACTAAACAGGCAGGAACTAAATACACATGACAATCACTGATAAATACCAAAACACGGCTGGACAACACTTAACTAATAATCACACTTAACAAGGACAGGAACAAGACCAAATATGGACACAAGAGGCGGGAACACATGACACACACGACAGAGGACGTGACACTTACATTACATTACTGCCTCTGATAAGTTAACGTAAGTATTCGCCAAACGAATTAAACCGAGTTTCCGAATGTTTTACTTTAGGACACAATACCACACAACTGTAGGTGGTGGTAAATGTCTTAATGATTAAGTCGTTGAGTCATTTATTCATTCACTTGATTTGTTCAAATGGCTAATTCATTCAGGAGTGAAGTAAATGGTTCTCTTTATGAATGGTCCATTGAATCATTAGGCTTGTTTGACTTGAAGCAGATCATCACCATTGACATCAAAGTACCGCAAGAGCTATAGAGATTAGACAGCTCCTTATGCTTTCGAGCTGCTCTGGCGGTAGACTCCTTTTGATGTCATACATGATCGGTCTGTGCAGTGCCACTTAAACTCCAACCAATGGTTCAAAGCGCCAAATGGTTCACCCAATTCATTCAAAAGTGCATTAAGAAATGAAATGCAGCTGTGTGTTGCTCGGAGACGAACAGTGCTGCTTTGTCTTTATATTTCGTTGACAAATTTGAGCATAACAGACAATATTGTGTCTAAAATAACACAATATTAACTTCTTAGTGAACTGTTGTAGGCTATAAGTTCAGCATCACATTTTCTTTTGTGTGATATTGCACTTAGCCTATTGCTCATGTGATATTGCTTAACTAGGCATATACGATGTAAATATGAAACAAAACTCAAACGGGCATTTTTGCCCCATATCTTGAATTTTAGGGACATTCTAACTACCTTCTGTAGGCTCCATCATACAGTGAGTTGTTGCCCTGCCTCATATTTGTCATCAGTCAACTGTATGAAATGTCAGATGACCCACATAGGTCTGGGGTGGGGCAAGTGCGTTAAATGCATTAATGATTGTAACTCGTTTTTTTTCACCATAATTAATTAATCTTGTTAACGCCTTAAATTACCAGCCCTAGTAAAGAGTTGAAGTCTACACAACAATTGAAGACCAAATATGTGACCTTTACAGACCGTGACTATTTATTTATTTAATTATATATTTTCCAGAGCATTTGTAAACTTAATGTTAGGTCAAATTAATTACAGCTGCAGACCGTAATTGTTTTGGTTAAAAGTGATCCGAAATCAATATTTGAGCAAGTACATAACCAGCCAGTGTACAAAACTATCTCCTTACTTTAGCCCAATTCACAATGGTTAGCTTATAATAATGTTTTCTAATTTGAGCGGTACAGGTAGGTTTTCACGGGAAATTCAAGCACGGCACTGCGTCATTACGTCACGTCTGTAAACATAAGTTGTCCTGGGTACTAGGTTATCATATGTTTGGATCCTGCAGGTGACTGATCGTTATGGCCTTTTCTTACAGCAGCAAGAATAATTAAATGTATCATTTTGATGGTGGATTGTAATCCAGAAAGGATTATGTGTTTATGAAACACATGTGAATGAAATTAAATTATATTCCAGTTTTAAATGTGATTCTGATTACAGATAAACTGGAATTACACAAGATTTGTATTTTAAAGAAAACCAGTTTGAAGGGAGCATAATTTGCTTTTTGGGTTAAAATAATTTCTTATTATGAAATTCGAATGGTATGACAATTAAATTAGACTGTACAGAAATTGAAATCTACACGCTAATACACACTATACTCATAGTCACGCAATGTTGATGTTGTTAACATTAATAATTTGAGAATAAAGTATAACAATAATAATTTGCAAGGTTTTATGTGATATGAACTAACCGATCTTTAGATTAAATCAGCATTGGTAGCGCGATTTATGGTAGGCTAATGCTTTTTTTCCTCAGTTGGTCAGAACAAACATGGCAGACTTATTACCTGTTCAGATGACGATATACAGTGACAATTCTTATTTGGGTCATTCCAAGACGTATAGAATCTGTTATTGCGAAGTATTTTGATAACTAACATTATTAATGTTCACTGCATACCACAAAGCAGTTTTTATGGTTGATGAAGAGTGTCTGCCAGACATCTAATGTAGGGAAATTACCATACATGGTCATTTGTAAAGACTTTAGAGTGACCTATATCTGAGGGGCTCCACTGCTATGCAGTTTGCATAAACCTACATTGATGCACTGGCAAAGAATGACAAAGAATATTGCCCTCCCAACCCAACAACAAAAAGCAAGTTACTTCTACATTTAAGATGCTTATAACTAAGCACTTGCCTTTTATGTGTCACTAGGAATGATTAGAAAGCACTTTTATAATGAATAGAAAGCTCCATTTATAGATTTAAGAAAAAAAAAAAAAATCAACTCCTTAGAGCTTCCCTGCTTTCTTCAGCAGCATTATGGCGGCGTTACCAGGGCAACGCCATCCTGGATCCGTCAGGAACTTATCAGTTTCCACAGTAACGGCATACAGAGGTGAGAGGAGATCATTATTTCAGAAATATTACATTTGAGCGCCTCTGATAGAACCATAATTATGGTTTATAACCTCACTGTGCGCCGTTTATGCATTTCAGACTGTAATGTTACATAAGATGAATCGTATCCTTGCCACAGATATCCAAATAATCAGCTGGTGAAGGATGTTTTCTACGCAGCAGTCCATGGAATTACAATTACGTTTCATCCCTGGTGGTTATTTCCTATATCGTAATAAAAAACGACTGTGATGCTAACAAGAGAATGAGAAGCAATCCTCTTGATAACAAAAAGTAAAGTACTAAAAATCTGTGACTTCCAGATATAGCATATTTTATCTTGTTTTTTTCAGGAAAAATATCTTATACAAATGTATTAGGAAAACATATGAAATGTTGTTTCAGAATGTATCTTCAATATAAATGTCTTTTCTCTGGCAGATTGCAACAAATTATTTTTCATGGGATACTTATGCATATGATCAAGAATATGATTTCGATGTAGATACATTCTGCCTTTGATCAATAGTTTCACAAAATCCTGAAAAATATTTCCAACGATAACAGAAATGTCATGCTTTTACACCCCGAAACGCAGTGAAATAAGTCCTTTGTACAAGAACTTTAGACTACTCCTGTAATGCTAGAAAGGCAGGAGAAGAGAGGGTACGAGTAAAGTATCTTTCTTTTCACACAGTAGAAGAGGATTCCCATTCATGTGGAGCCACAGAGGTGATACACAAAGCCTTATCAGCGTGGGCAGAAAGGCAGCGGTCATGGTGCGCTGCTCTTATTGAGACACTGCACCGTTCTCCCAGACACACTGGCGGTGTGAATACTGCTGTGCTCTGCTCTAGAGACACATCGGACTGGAGAGGAGAGAAGTAACATCTGCAGAGGAAAACTTTAAAAAGAAAGGAATGGAATTAAATGAAGCATTTTGTTTCTTTCAGAGTGTTAGGAGAAAATGATAACCATTTCAACTGTGGCTCCAAAAAGCTCCAGAGAGGATTGTATGATCTTTGAATTATCGGTCTTTAAATGCAAAACATTTAAGGTGTACCTAAAGTATACTTGCAAAAGTTCCACTTTAGCACAATCAAATATACTTAAGTATATCCTTAATTAGACTTCAGCATTACTTCAGCACAATTAAAGTGCATTAAGTATATAATTAGTTGTTCCAATTTAGCAGACTTCAAGTATACCAGTTTAGTATGCCAAAAGTACTATTGCAGGGTATTTTATTAAGTACATTAAATGTAAATGTATCTGTAGCATGAAATAAATGTATTTCAAATGCATGTTAGTATATTTATTTTTCTCTAGGGTGTACCATCTTTCTTTAAAATTAATGACATTTACATTGATAATTCGTATCTAATGACATCCAGATTTTTTAAGTGTGACTAACTATAAATGTCCTAAATCTTTGCTTCCTTTTAGAACTGAAGTGCATTTATGCATTTAACATACATGTTTATCCAACACAGCTTATAAAAGAGAAAAGAGCAAAGGTGTTTTAGGTGGTTGCTATTGGTTTTGCACTGCTATAGGCAATTGCTGTTGGAAAGAATAATAAAAATAATAATAAAAAATAATTTACTGTGTAGTGTTTGTTTGCTACTTCCATTTCATTGTGATTTTAATTTTTTTGTTTTACTACACTGAAACATGTGCCATTTTCCATTACATTAAAAGGCCCAGATGTACTCTATTTCCGTGTTCCACTCGGTCTCACGCACTGTTGAGTGTGTGCACTACCTAGCAAATCTTTGTTCAAATCAATCCCCATAATACCCTTTACCAAGTTTTAAGCGTGAACACACTATTTATACTACAAAATCATGTGGTGTACAAATACAAAATAAGACACATTTTAACCAGTGAGCATAATTAATTAAGGGAATGTTGCTGTTATTTGTAATGTTCTTTTGGTCATTAACCTCATGTTGTTAGACTGTATTTGCACTGCAGGGCTGCTATCTTTTGAAGTATGTGCTGAATAAAGCATCTTCTACTCATATCAGCCCTAGTTTAGCAGGAGCTCACGACTAAGTGCTGGCTAAATACCGCAAATGACTCATTCTCCAGAGCTCTTTCTGCTGCATGTCCAGAGGGACAGTCTGGGAAATTGGAGTCTTACCAATAAAGGAATGCAGAGAATGCAGAGAATTAAGATAATGAAAGCTTCTATTAGAGACTCCATACAGCTGATGATATAGAAAATTAAATAACTAAAGTAAGTGACTAAGACAAGTTACCCTTATTCTCAAATCCGCACTGGTCATATAAATAGCCTTGACTTGCAATGATGTCTCACGGTGGGGCTAGACCAGTGACAGAAATTAACTTTTTCATTAAGGGGCAATATTTGGCCCCTAAAATTCACTTCCCATGGCTTTTTTAAAACGTATTATTACATTTTACCATTTTTTACTAACCCTATTAAATGCGAATCCATCCTGTTTTGTGTCAAATTATTAAATTGAATCAATAAATTCAATTAGAATAATAAGGCACACTGTCTTATTATAATTTATGTTTAAATGAAGAATTTGAAATGCTGTTACCAATCCAATTAAATAAGTAATGTCTTCCCTAATGTCTTATATACTGAATATAGTTCAAATCTATTTACTGATATACTGCTTAATATAATGATATAATGATATAAAAACTATAATCAAACTTTATTTCGAGTGTCACTTGTGCACAGTGCACAATTCTTAATATTAAGCCTAAAACTTGTTTTAATATCACTATTGATGAGGACTGTATGATCTTTGAATAATATCAGTCTTTAAAAAATATATATATATTTAAAGTGCACCTAAAGTATATGCAATAGTTCCACTTTAGCACAATCATACTTAAGTATATCTTTAGTTGGACTTCAGCACTACTTCCACACAATTAAAGTGCATTATGTACAAAATTAGTTGTTCCAATTTAGCTGACTTTAAGTATACCAGTTTATTACACTAAAAGTACAATTGCAGGGTATTTTTATTAAGTACATTAATATATTTCAAATGTATTTTAGTATATTCATATTTCACTAGGGTTTATATTGCGGTAATATGGCATGCTATTCTGAATTCATTCAGTCTTAATCAGCGAGTCTGTGAATCATTCATTAACACATTCATTTTGAATGAGTCATTGAATGATTCATCCGTCAGACTATTTCAACAACGTGGTAAGTAACAATTATGTTTTATTGGTGAAATAATGTTGCTTGGTTTCGTAATTTTTTTTTTTTATTCAGAAAATTCCTTAAATACTCACAACTTCAATTCTGCAGAGCTTATGAGCAAGCCAATGCACATCATGCTGGCTCAACACAAATGAAATGATGATTCCACTTTGAGATAAAGCCAAGAAAGAAAAAAAAAATTACCAAATAAAATGCCAGCTCTATACCCTCTCAAAAGAGAAAATACAGTCTTTGTGTATGTTGGGTGTTTCCAACCCAAAGGTCATACTGAAGAACATCTGGAGCATGGGTTATTGTTTTGTCTCCTGTTAAAGCTACATCTGTAATGAATGGCTATGTTGTCATCGGCCAATAAGAGTTGCTTTCTCCCAGGGTGAAAGAAAGAAAAAGGAGATGGATCTGCCCAGCTAGAGCAGCTCTGAAGAAGACCAGGCCAATCCTAAAGAAAACAACGCTGATCTTGGCATTGCTCCAACATGCCACGTATGCTGCCCATACACAAAGTCACTGGATTGCTTTTCACACTACACAACTGTCTGTCAGTGCTGATGTCAGTTAAAGGAAAAATGCATTTCCCACTACAGGACTTGCATCGAAGACTTCGGCGCTCCTCTCATATCACATCTTTGATAAAGCTATCATCACTCTTATCAATGAACACAGATTTGACTCAGATTTTGGGCTTCTGTTTGGTGATCTCCATCTCAATCTGTCGACGAATGGAAAAACAGTGCTAAAATTGTGTGTTGTGTGCATGGAATTATTCACAGAATTGGGTAGAATGTCAAAAAAAAAATAATAATAATAATAACAATGGGAAAAATGGAGGAAAACCTTCTTAGAGGTCCAAACCCTAAACTTCGCCTAAAAAAAAAAAAAATATATATATATACTTTTTTTTTTTTTTTTTTTTTCAGCATTTACCAGTTAAACAAATTTGGGGCTGTTGTTACATATAAACTCATCTCCATTCCAAAAATGTTAGATCAAGTCTCCTCATGAGAAATATTAGATACGACTCTGGGAACTGGATCCTGAAATACCCGTTTTGTCTGGTACCAAAACCAGTTAAATATCAATCCTTGTCTGGTTTCTAGTATACAAAATTGTATTAACGGTCAGAAAAGCAGAAAACAGTAGACAAACTAATGGTAAAATAAGTTTGGTTACACTTTATATTAGGTAGCCTTAACTACTATGTACTTACATCAAAAAATAAGTACAATGTATTGCAACACACTTTTGCTGTCATTGAGGTGGGATACGAGTAAGGTTAGGGACAGGTTTGGTGGTATGGGTGGGTTTAAGAGTGGGTTAAGGTGAAAAGAAATGCATCAACAGTGTAATTATAAATGTAATTACAGACATTAATTACAGATGTAACTACAGATAGGTATTTTTAAAAATATAAGTACAATCTAAGAACATGTATGTAGAATAAGTGCATTGTATCAAATTATTAATTTAAATGTAAGTACATAGTAGTTAAGGCCACCTAATATAAAGTGGGACCATAAGTTTTATTGAATAATCATAACTGTGTATGTTTCGATACAGAATTTATCTCACCAGCACAAATCCAACAAGTGTTATTACTGCATATCAAAGCAAAATCAAAGGAAAATGAATGCTTCATAATGACTTTAAAAAGCTTGAAATGGAAACATTCTCTTATCTCTTACTCACAAAGACCTTGAATCAACAATTAAATAATATAAATACAATAATATAAAATGACCGATGAATGAATGAATCAATCAATGAATCAATACATTGAGAATATAAATGTTCAAATGATTATTATAAATGAGTATATGATTAAATGATATAATTGAATGATTGAATGCTAAATGTGTATAAATTAATAAATATAAAATAAAGAAAATAAGACTCAACAAAAATGTATGGTTGCTCTCTTGAAACAACATGAAAGTGAAGTTGCTGATTCAGCAGGTTCAGAGCGAGAGGAACCAGCATGATTTACTGCAGGTAAGATTGCACAGATGCTGTGAGATGCTCAGAAACATCCTACCATAGATACTATACAAAATAAGAGAATAACACTTGGTTATTTAGATGTGGGAATAAGACACCTTTAAAGTCGTTATCAAGTTTCTGTCAAGATTTTGTATTTTAAAGACTCATCACTGATTGGTGTTCATCCATTCTGTGGTTGAAGCTCCTAATGAGAGACAGCATTTGAGAAGCCTGTTCTAGATGTTCACTCATATGTATTGCTTTACTTTCTGAAAATGTGTTTAAATTCATGTATCTCACTTGTTTGAGATATTCAGTTGTATTTGTAGCCTATAATACATTCTAAGCTACTAATTTCTGTGGAGCCCCTAAATGCAAACATTTTGTGAGTTTCTTAAGAGAACTGAAAACATTTGTGTGCAAACATAAAATCTTTGAAATAAACTTTTTTCCCCTCCCATTTCATTTTTTTTCCCCCCCATCGCCATGTCCCATTGAGGGTGTTTCAACCTTGGTCTTGACAATTATTTTTAAACATATCCATGTTCAGATGCATTCTAGCACACAGACAAACTCTCATTGTTTCTCATTTTCCCACTTCCTGGTGTCAGTCTCTTCACATTAATGTTTCAGGAATCTGTCAGACCCCAAAGATCTCTGGTAATGATGATAAATTGTTCTTATGAGGAACATAAGTCTATTGCACAGCTGCAGTGGAAACAGAAAATATCTAGTAAAATCATTACATCCTATATTTAGACCAAAACGATTGTAAAAGAATGCAGACCAAACGATATAAGTTCCACTGCAGTGCTCACCAGGACGACAGTACAGGACATCAATATTTAACTGCTGAATTATACATCATTGCACTGTGTATAAACATAGAAATGATTGATTTGCAAGACTGTATGCAGTGAGAGGATGCTGGCAGTGAAATTTACATTCACTCCTCTGTTGGCCATTGTAACCGGTGCATTGGAAAAGGGAGCAATTGTGTCACACCAAATTTATTGAACAGTACTAGAGTGATGACAATTATTCAGAGCATGCTCACTCCCCAGCCAACATTTGTGTGTGGGGCCCATATGGGTTTGAAATGGGCTGAAAAATGGGCCCCATGTAGGATTGTCCGCGGGTTCCATAATGGCCCCATGTTAATTGCCCACATGGATTTAATATAGGATTGCACTTGCCACTAGGTGGGACCCAATTGGGCAACATGCACAAGACCAATCTTCCTGAGTAAAACACACAAACTGATTTTGAGGTATATAATATCAAAAATTTCCTCTTAAAATCTACCACGAATGTTGCTTCAAGTGTTAAGATAAAGATTTTTCTTTCTAATTAATACATTTCACAATACATACTGTTTCAAAGCAACTTCAAAATGCTTGCTTCAGTGTTATAATAAGAAGGTATTCTGTTATGATGAGTGTGTCAAAATTAATGCTCAAAAGGCAGCATTATCAGCTATAATAGGCTATTATATGTGTTTAGTATGACATCAGTTAGGCAAACACAACAAATGTGTGAGACAGCAATTACAACTTGTGTTTATAATGATTACAATAGGCTATAAGGATAATATTACAAAGTAGGAATAATAGGCCTATAAGACAGTTTTGTATGTAGATCCAAGGTTGGCATCTTCTGATGCTTTACATCTTTCTTCACACAGCCCTTCTCAAAAAAAAAAAAAGGAAGCCATCACAGAAAACTGTAATGGCTTCCACTACCAATACCATAACAAACATTACAAACCAACACATTTTGTAATGGTGTCTATTGTTTTTTTTTTTGTTTGTTTTTTTGTTTTGTTTGTTTGTTTTTTTCAGCAGGGAGTAGGCTACTATCCATTATGTCACCTTGTTTTACTAAATATGAGGTGTTGTTTTCCTTTCTTTAACCAGGGCATAAAGCAGGGGTGTCAAACTCAGTTCCTAGAGGGCCAGAGCTCTGCAGAGTTTAGATGCAACCTTAATTAAACACACCTGATCCAGATAATCAAGTCCTTCAGGCTTATTTGAAAACTAGATGGTTTGTGTGTTGGAGCAGAGTTGGAACAAAACTCTGCAGGGTTGCGGCCCTCCAGGAACTGAGTTTGACACCCCTGGCGTAAAGTCATATGTCGATTGTAAAACACAGACTTGTAGTAGAATAGAAGGTCAAATTACTAAATTTTCATGCCAGTCCGTGTTCATTTTGGTCTCAACCAAGGTTCTGCCCCGACTTTCGGAGTGTTAGCCAAGGAGAGAGGATGATAATTACATCAATAGTTCTCTGATGTGCACTAAAGACCAAATGCCAAAGTCTGCCAAAACTTTGTATTTAAATGACCGGTCCCACTTTATATTAGGTGGCCTACTATATACTTACATTTAAGTTAATCATTTGGTACAATGCACTTATTGTATATTGTATATTATTATAATGCACATTGTAGCCTACTTATATTTTTAAAGAATACCTATATGTAATTACATCTGTAATTAATTTATGTAATTACATTTATAATTACACTGTTGATTCCTCCCCTTACACCTTAGCCCACCCTTAAACCTACCCAGACCACCAAACCTGTCCTTAACCTTACTCATATCCCACCTCAGTAGCAGAAAATGTGTTTTGCAATACAATATGAACGCAATAAGTACATTGTAATTATTTTTTGATGTAAATACATAGTAGTTAAGGCCGCCTAATATAAAGTGTGACCAAATGACCAATTATTCCGATTTGAGATATTTCCAACATCACTGCTTTCTCATACATTACTCACAAACTAAGACTTATAAGAAGATGCTTTCATTTCAGTGATTAGTCCAAGTGGGTCACTAGTTAATTGCAGGTTACTACCGCCATCTAGTGGGAGATGTAAATGAAGTTCCCAAACATCTATATGTCTATCATGACTGCACAAACCCTAATGTTATTGATATAATAATGAATGTTGTTGTGAAACTCAACATCAAGCACTGCAAAGTGACAAAACAATGTCTTTATCAATGCTATTCTGTTTTGGTTAAATGTTTAGCATGGAACCAAATACAATTTGAGCACAAATAATATATAAATAATCAAAAACATGCATATAGGTTCACTCTAAAAATGTTTTATAGAAAAAAAAAAAAAAAAGAAGAAATACTAGGCTACAGCAAAAATAAATAAATAAAAAATCATTGTTAACTGTATGTTATTTAACATATGCTGTAAAAAAAAAAAAAAAAAAAAAAAGAAAAATTGGTTTAGCATTGCATTGTTGACTATATATAATTTTAGTGTAAAATACTGTCAAATGTATGCTTTTTGAAAGAAAATGTATGCATTACTATAGATGATTAAATGTAGATGAGTATGTTTCTTCATTGGAATACCTTTGGAGAAATTTAGCATTACATCTCTTGCTCTCTAATGGATGCTCTGCAGTGAATGGGTGCCATCAGAATGAGAGTCCAAACAGCTGATAAAAACATCACAATAATCCACAAGTAATCCACATGACTCCAATCTATTAACATCCTATCAAACAAAAATCTATGTGTTTGTGATAATATTTTTAACTTCAAACCCTTTCTTAAATACAAGTCCTCTGTCCATGATATTGCTTTGTCCAGTGATGACTGACAGGTCCATACAAACAGTTTGAGGTGCAGAAGAAAGACTGTCACAGATGAAAAATGTTACAGTACATGAATGACAGCAATCTGAAGTCATCTCTCGCAGCTTAGTCAATTTATGGCCTGCCATATCCTCTTTTTCCCTCTTATCTCATCAGAGGCATTGCAATTTGTGGTCTTTTGTGCAATTTTGACAGGTGACCTTGTGTGTGTGTGTGTTTTCTATTCTGGGTGGCATTTGTCAGATATTATCAGAGTTCTAGAGAAAGCTTGTTATTTCACAGAATGATGAACAACTTCAAATGTACAGTAAGTCCCTAAAGGGAGTAATGTCCCTTATGACTTATTATTTTTAAAAACTGTCATTTTTACACTTAAGTACTTTTTGGATTGCAGTAAAATTAAATTAAACAAATATTAAACAAATAAATTGACAAAATAAATAAATTAAATTTGTCCATAAATCACACACAAACATAATCAACAAAATCATAGGACATTGTATGAAATGAAAAAATAAAAATAAAAGGTTGAGCATGAATGAATGAATAAATAAATAAATAAATAAAACCTTGAAGTAATGCCAGATATATATATATATATATATATATATATATACAGTGAGGAAAATAAGTATTTGAACACCCTGCTATTTTGCAAGTTCACCCACTTAGAAATCATGGAGGGTCTGAAATTGGTCATCGAAGGTGCATGTCCACTGTGAGAGACATAATCTAAAAAAAATCCAGAAATCACAATGTATGACTTTTTAACTATTTATTTGTATGATACAGCTGCAAATAAGTATTTGAACACCTGTCTATCAGCTAGAATTCTGACCCTCAAAGACCTGTTAGTCTGCCTTAAAAATGTCCACCTCCACTCCATTTATTATCCTAAATTAGATGAGGTTGTTTGAGGTCATTAGCTGCATAAAGACACCTGTCCACCCCATACAATCAGTAAGAATCCAACTACTAACATGGCCAAGACCAAAGAGCTGTCCAAAGACACTAGAGACAAGATTGTACACCTCCACAAGGCTGGAAAGGGCTACGGGGAAATTGCCAAGCAGCTTGGTGAAAAAAGGTCCACTGTTGGAGCAATCATTAGAAAATGGAAGAAGCTAAACATGACTGTCAATCTCCCTCGGACTGGGGCTCCATGCAAGATCTCACCTCATGGGGTCTCAATGATCAAAGTCAAAGTCAAAGTCAAAGTCTGTTTTTATTGTCAATTTCTGCCACATGTACCGTACATACATACAGAGAACTGAAATTTCGTTACTCTCTTACTCCCTGGTGCATACAGATAACACTAAGTACTAACAGTAGAGCGCATAAATACAGATAAGTACAAATCAAATATATATATATATATATATACACATACACAAACACAAAATGCAATTTTTACAAATATACAAATAAGGACATGTAGAATAAAAAATAAAAATGAAAATAAAATATAAAATGGATAAAGTGGCATAAGGCACATGGTAAATAGAGTGCAAAACCAGTGCGATAGACAAACAACAAACAGTGCAGACTATAAATGGTATAGTGCAAAGAGCTTATTGAGACTATTTTTAAAGTGACGAAGAGCATTCTTTTTTTTCAGACTGACAGAAGAGGTAGTTGAATGAGGTCAGTTCAATGCTGTACAAAGTGACTGGTGCTGATCACAGTGTGTGTGTGTGTGTGTGTTGATGTGGGTGGTGGTGTGGGGGGTCAGAGTTCAGTAGTGCGTGGGGTAAGAGAGGGGAGGGGGGGCAAGGACGGGAGGGAGTTCAGCTTCCTGACAGCCTGATGGATGAAGCTGTCTTTCAGTCTGTTGGTCCTGGCCTGGAGACTCCGCAGTCTCCTCCCTGATGGTAACAGTCTGAAGAAGTTGTGTGTCGGGTGTGTGGGATCGCCTGCAATGCAGAGAGCTTTGCGGGTGAGACGGGTGCTGTAGATGTCCTGGAGGGAGGGGAGAGAGACACCAACGATCTTCTCAGCTGCTCTCACTGTCCGTTGAAGGGACTTGCGGCAGGACGGTGAGAAATCAGCCCAGAACTACACGGGAGGAGCTGGTCAATGACCTGAAAAGAGCTGGGACCACCGTTTCCAAGGTTACTGTTGGTAATACACTAAGACGTCATGGTTTGAAATCATGCATGGCACGGAAGGTTCCCCTGCTTAAACCAGCACATGTCCAGGCCCGACTTAAGTTTGCCAATGACCATTTGGATGATCCAGAGGAGTCATGGGAGAAAGTCATGTGGTCAGATGAGACCAAAATAGAACTTTTGGTCATAATTCCACTAAACGTGTTTGGAGGAAGAAGAATGATGAGTACCATCCAAGAACACCATCCCTACTGTGAAGCATGGGGTGGTAGCATCATCTTTGGGGTGTTTTCTGCACATGGGACAGGGCGACTGCACTGTATTAAGGAGAGGATGACCGGGGCCATGTATTGCGAGATTTTGGGGAACAACCTCCTTCCCTCAGTTAGAGCATTGAAGATGGGTCGAGGCTGGGTCTTCCAACATGACAATGACCGAAGCACACAGCCAGGATAACCAAGGAGTGGCTCTGTAAGAAGCATATCAAGGTTCTGGCGTGGCCTAGCCAGTCTCAGACCTAAACCCAATAGAGAATCTTTGGAGGAGCTCAAACTCCGTGTTTCTCAGCGACAGGCCAGAAACCTGACTGATCTAGAGAAGATCTGTGTGGAGGTGGGCCAAAATCCCTCCTGCAGTGTGTGCAAACCTGGTGAAAAACTACAGGAAACGTTTGACCTCTGTAATTGCAAACAAAGGCTACTGTACCAAATATTAACATTGATTTTCTCAGGTGTTCAAATACTTATTTGCAGCTGTATCATACAAATAAATAGTTAAAAATCATACATTGTGATTTCTGGATTTTTTTTTAGATTATGTCTCTCACAGTGGACATGCACCTCGATGACAATTTCAGACCCTCCATGATTTCTAAGTGGGAGAACTTGCAAAATAGCAGGGTGTTCAAATACTTATTTTCCTCACTGTATATATATATACATATACAGTATATATATATAAAATCTATCTTCTCTTCTTTGAAAGTGAATTTTATTTTCCCCTTCAAGGTAGCTTATCCAAAGTCTTTGGTCTCCATGTATCAGACACATGCAGTCTGGAATCCAATTAGATGTGGAGCTCTGAACTGGAGAGTTTATATGTGTTCATTAGAGTCAGTCAGGGGAATGCTTCAGCTCTACAGTACCTGCCCTCAGAACAGATGGTCCTGTAAATGGGCTTGAGTCTTTATTTTCTAATGCAGAAATGATATAAGACAGAATGCAGTGTAAGGCATCATTTCAATAAATGTCTTTCGTATATTATAAAATATTTCGGGGAAAAAATCAACTGGTAACACTGAATAGTCCTTCCAGTCAGTGCAGAATAAAAAATTTGGGGTTGGTAAGATTGTGATAAATATTGTGATAAAGATTGGGGTAAATAATATTGATATTGTTTTTTTTTTTGTTTTTTTTTTACAATTTTAAAATAATTGTTTTATATTTGAATATAATTTAATATGCAATTTATTCCTGTGATGGCAAAGCTGAATTTACAGCAGCCATGAATTCAGTCTTCAGTGTCACATGATCCTTTAGAAATCATTCTAATATGCAAATATGTTCAACACTATAAGAAAGAAAAAAAAATCTATATATTTTTTTAAGTTTATATTTTTGGGAAAACATAATTAAAAAAATATCAGGATTCTTTGATTAATAGTACATTCAAAAGGACAACATTCTATTCTATTCTATTCTATTCTAGGTTAAAAACAAATGCATAAAAATAATAATGCAACTTTTAACAGCAAAACAATTTGAGTCAAATGTTGCATTGAGGAAATAAAAATATATATCATGCTGTCCAACGGGATTTGCGAATGATCTAATAAGAATATTGTGCTTCGACAGAAGAAATAAAATCAGACAATCTAACCGAAGGAGTTCATATAATCGATGGCACAAATTTGCTAATTTGATTAAACAGTGCACAATAGTTTCTTCTTTAGTTTGCATCATGTTTCGTTTTACATTTTTTCCAGATCCTTAACTTTGTTTAATTCTTGATTTAAATGACAGATAACATTGTTTCTTTAGGTGTGTGGATCCTGGCACGAGCAAAATACGAGCCTTTCTCAAAGCCCATCGCACTTTGCTAGAAATGATACAGAGAAATAATTTGATGTGGTTAAATGAAACTGGAAAGGCAGGCGTGAGTGGGCCATCTGATTAGGGGCTAAGGATTACCCTGTGGGGAGAAAAACTAATCTGGACATGTAACATCCTATTTCCTTCAGGGCTGTGTGCAGTCAGCCGCCTCTAAAGAGACAACAGCTGCCAGAGGCGTAAATGGATATTATTAGCACTCAAATGTTATTCAACTGGACATAAATTACTTTTCACAATTACTATGATCCATATGGCACAAAGCCCAACATAAACCATGCCAATAACCAATAAACAGCAAACACAATCATTCCTAAAGGAACAGTTTACCCATTAATGAAAATACTGTTCTGTGCCCACGTTCATGTTATTCCGAATCCGTGGTCTTTTTTTTTTTCTTTTCTTTTTTTTTTTTTTTCTTAGAAGGCAAACGCAACTCTTTTGTTAACAGCTGTTTGTCACTGATACCACTGGTTCCCGGATGAAAAATAAGTCTGATTAATTGTTAACTGAATATGCACTTAGTGTTCTTCAAATGATTAAAAATAATAATAATAAAAAACAAAAATTCTATTTTTAAAAATCTATACTTACTGTAGGGCTGTCAAGTGATTATAAGTGTTAATCTAATTCATTACATGATGATTACATTAATTTGCGATTAATTAGATTTATTAATCACACATAAATTTTGCCGGAAAAATTACCACCCAAAATATAATTTATAGTCATTATTGCGTTAAATGAGAAAAGCGCTAAATAGACATTAGAAAAAAGTATCTTTATAAATAAATATTTTGATTCAGCATTGCATAGATAGATAAAGATAATAGATGGTATTAAGTTTATTTGTTTGTTTTGTAATTGAATATTGAAATGGTAAAAAAAAAAAAAATGGCAGTTTAAATATAAATCTAAAATTGACAGTAGATGGCGGCAAGTTACTGTCTTAATGAGTGAGTGAGTCATTCAGTCATTCATTCATTCAAATGATTCATTCAATTCATTCAGTCTTTATGAAAAAGACACCCATTAGATAATCCAGCCTTTAAATCAATAATATTTGCAATCATGCAGATATTCATGAAAAAACAGCACTCTTACTAGTGTGATATAATGAATTTAGGTTTATTCAGTGATATTAGAAACATTTATTTATTTTTTTATTTTTTACTTGAATAAGTCCAATTAATTTAGATGTTACCATGTTTAAGTTACTATTTTTCAATCCACCTAAATAGACTTTAATTTCATCAAGGAGAGTACATTTTCACGACTATGTTTCTTAAAACACTTACTTTTTTAATAAATGCACTTTGTAATAATGCCAAATCAAAAGTTTTACATTAAACTACATTTTATATAGTGATGTGTTTATAATATTTTGTTGTGCTTTAAAGTAATGCATTTACTATATTATGATGTGTTCACTAAATCACGTACAATGTTATTTATTATCAGTGTAATAGTCACATATTATAAAATATTACATGTTAAGTATTTAAGTACTAAATTTCAACTTCATCATTCAAATATTTTATTATTAAATATTTTTAAATACATGGCTTATAAGTTTGAATAGAAATTAGCTACATGAAAGTACATTTTAGTTTAGCTCAAATACATTTGTCGGTACACTTTACCCAGTAACCATATTTGGAGAAAAAAAAAAAACAATACTAATACTAATACTAATAATAATAATAATAATAGTAAAATAAAAGTAATTATACAATTACATTAAAAAAAAGTGCTTAAGTAAAGTACCTATGAATTAAAGAGCTAAGTACATTTAAAATAAAAGTAAACTATAATACATTTTGGTAACAATTTATGTTAGTCTCCTTGTTACTCATTACATTTAGTAAAAACAGTAAGTTATGAATAATTACATGCAACTAAATTTAAACCAAACCCTAATAATAACCAAAATCCTATAGTACAGTGCAGAACATGTTCAATATTTTTACTCAGTACAATAAATGTAAAATTACACTGTATCAATGACACCTAATTTTTATTTAATTTTTTTTTACATGCAGTTTGCACTTAAATATAATCTTGCATATTATTTCCATAATAAGTACTTTTTTTTTTTTTTAGGTATGCTTCTTTTTAACAAGGTTCTTATACTGAAAAAAAAAGTTGAATACATTTACATTTAGCAGACGCTTTTATCCAAAACGACTTACAGTGCATTCAGGCTATACGTTTTTGGTACCACTTTATGTTAAGGTGTCCATAATACAGAGTAATTAACTAATTAAGTACTTAGTAGTAGCCGTTGTACTTACATTAAATAAAATGTACTTACCATGTAACTCAGTTATGGAACAGGCTGTAATTACAGTTTGTAATTATGCAGATGTAATAGGCAGCTACTGTTACACATATATAACAGACCGAGTCTGTTACACAGCTACTTATGTAACCAAAAAAATTTTACATATGTGTTGCAGACTTTATACAATGCAATTATTAATGTAAGTACACTGACATAAGCTACTTAAAATAAAGTGTCTCAAGATTGTACTTAAGTGTACTTCATGTGTATCCATACTCTACACCTTATCGAGCTGCACCTTAGTTTGATTTAACCCACCAGTACACAGCTTAAATACATGTAATACCTTTCTAATTACATTACAATTACATAATATTACACAGACATAAGCTACTTAAAATAAAGTGTATCAAGATTGTACTTAAGTGTACAAGAAGCTGTGTAACAGACTGTCTGTTACATATGTGTAACAGTAGCTGCCTATTACATCTACATAATTACAAACTGTAATTACAGGCTGTTCCATAACTTAGTTACATGGTAAGTACATTTTATTTCATGTAAGTACAACAGCTACTACTAAGTACTTTATTAGGTAATTAATTACTCTGTATTATGACCCCTTAAAATAAAGTGTTACCCCTTTTTTTATATCAGTATGTGTGTTCCCTGGGAATTTAACCCACGACCTTTTGCGCTGCTAACACAATACTCTACCACTGAGCCACAGGAATACGTGTGCTGCACAGCTGTAATACATGTGTTTCACAGGTTAAGAAACATACGGTTTAACAAATCACACACCTGATTATGAGAGGCTTGTTTAATTGTCCTTGCAAGTCAAGCAGACGTAAATGTAATACGTTACCAAATATTGTGCCCTGCAAAAACTAAAGTTGTTGGTGCAATAAAATCCCTCTCTTCCTGTCTTCAGGCCTAATGACTTCAAGACTTGCTCTGAAAAAAGCACACCTAACAGCCCACTCTCCACAAGCATTCCCCAATCAGAAAATAGAAAAGCAGAGAATTAATGAAGATTTTAATGCTGTCATTTAGAATATGCCAAGTTCATTGTTCATCCTCAGTCTCCAACAATAAAAGCTTAAATGAAGCGTGCTTTCTGGGGCTAAGCATTCCTTCAGAGTAATTGGTGTTGTCTTTGAGAGCGCTTTGAACCAGCTGACCTGTACACTCAGCCCTTGTTAGAGAGGCCAGCAGAAGGGAAGTGAGCAATGCACCTTAAGCTGTGAGAATGAGTTTACATCACGACTGTAACACTGCTGGATTCTGAAGGGCTCTGAATGGGAAACATTTACATTTTTATTGAAGAAAGGGAAAATGATGTGGAATTATTCTGTGCTGATTGGTGAACCGGATGTATTTATTTTATAATAGAAAAGAAGAGAATTTGCCTTATAGTCATGTTTGAGTTTGTTTTCAGCTTTTGGCACGTTTATGACCCAGGGGTTCATTTTAATTAAAACTAGCAGCTTTCTTTCTTTCTTTTTATTTATTTATTATTTTATTTATTTTTGTTATATAAAGGTCACACTAAAACTTGGAAGGTTTTTATGATTTTGTGATTTGCTTTTTATTTCAAATGCATTTTATTTTATTATTTAGCCCTTGTCCTAGACCCTGGCTTTCAATTTTAAATTATGGAAAAACATAAAATGATTATTACATTCTAAATGCTATGGCACTCTGAATAAAGTGAAATGAGTGTAAACAATTCAGTATTCATTATGTGAAAAGGGATTTAAATCATTTGTTTTATAGATCAGTTCTGGTGTTGTTTCCATCATAACCTATTCTGCCCCTTCTGAAAAAGAAGGCTCTTAATTGTATTTATATTAAATGCGCATTTGTAGTGTGCACTTCAATGTCTAAAAGAATACACTTTCATGACTATGTACAATATGTTTCTTAACACGCTTAAATAAATATTTTAAAAAGTGCATTTTTAATAATGTCAAGAAGTTTTACTTTAAATCACATTCAAAATCATTTTCTTCTGTTGTGCTTTACAAAATAATACTTATTTTGATGCGTTGATTAACATACTAAATCACATGTAAAATGTAAACTTGATTATGATTTAACTAGTGTTACTAGTTATCTATCTATCTATTTATCTATCTATCTATCTATCTATCTATCTATCTATCTATCTATCTATCTATCTATCTATCTATCTATTTGATGAATAAAATGTTGTGTGTCAACATTTTTAGACAACACATAGATGTACGCCTACATAAAAATGTCAAGGAAAAAAAAACAACAATATTTTTATTCATGTACCACTAGGTGGCAGCACATGCAAACAGTTTCCTTCATCAGTACTGTAGAATGATTTCTTTTAGTTGGCATCTCAAAACCTTGATGCTGTAATTATGTCTGTCGTTCAAGATTATTTCAACATAAACTTTAATTAAAGCGGAACCACCGTCTGTATATAATATACAAACACTTTATCATTGCTTGCATTCCAAAGGTAGGCCTAAGCGTTTTTGGACTGAAGGGACATTTATTGTGGACGATTAAAACAGTATATGTTCCTGTTATTCCTGTGTGTAATTTAAAGCAAGATATTTGTCTAAATATGCTTATAGGTTTAAGTGGATTTAACTGCGTTATACAGGAACAAAATATGCTTGTTGCTTGCAATATAATTAATAATTCACTGCAGGTTCTTCTCCCTTTTCCCTGTTTCAGCAAATGATTGTGTGTTTTTGGGAACGAGTCCAGAGCAGCCACTGGCTCTCCAGGCTTTGGCCCACGGTTGTCCTTAAGGAATATGGCCACATGCTTTTACAGACATAATTTGTGAGAAAAAATGGATTTCAGAAGTGCCACTCGGTTAGGCGGTTTGCCAACGAAGTTTGACACCACCCCCCCCCCCCAAAAAAACGGAAGCCAGCGATCACCCAGATGACATGAAGCCTCCTTTATTTCATTAATGTCATCCATATCCCTCAATACCTTTTATTTTCTTTTCTTTTCTTTATTTCTTTCTCAGGAAAAAAAAAAAATCATTTCCATTGATTAAAATATAAATTGCACTTCATTATACATATTTATTATTTAATTTTATTTACCGGTATTTATTTATTTATTTGTACGTTTTTGCGCTTTGGATTATATGTTTTTAAATAATTTATTTGGTCTCTAGAGCAATGCTATATTCACTCATCACGGAAAACGAGGACAGTGCTGCGCTTAACGGGAGGCGGGAGCGGGCGCCATGACAACGCCCTCAAACCAATAACGTAAAGCGACGAAGGACGTCGTAAATACTGGCTGCTCGGTGTTGGAAAGAGTCGGTCGTTGTGGATCGTCGTTAGTGCTGGAGATCAGCGGCAGTGTGTGTGGAGACCGCGCTCGATCATACTCCTGTTCTCGACAGATCGGGATACGAACGAGAGTCCTGCTCCAGAAGTCTTGCACATATAAACGACTGATTCATATAAGAGATTGAGAATTAGAGGCTTGACCATTGTTTATGTCTCTGGCTAGGTTGCTAACTGGCTGATCTCCTAATGGAAAGAGCGTCTGAGTTTGTCTGATGTGAGTATGTGAGCCGCCGAGCGTCTGGGATACAATGTTTCTCGTGTTTCTTTTTTCGGAGCGTCTCACGCGCTACAGAGTACAGCAGCGCGAGCGCTCCAGCCTGAACAATGATTCAGAGTAACCGAGCCAGAGACTCACTCCTGCAGGACTGACCGAAGAAACTCTCTCAGGTTTGTTGGCAGCTTTTTTTTTCTTTCTTTTTTTTCTCCTCTCTCTGTCTCTCTGTCCTGTTGAAACGTATTTCGTCCAGTCAGTTCACGTTTGTTGGTCGTTTCTTAGTTGCATAAACTCTGTTTCTAGACACAGTGTTTACTATCTATCTTCAGTTTATCGAAAACCTCGACATATCTGGGAAAAGACTCGGGAATTTCTATTTATGATTATTTTGGTGTCTCTTTTGTGAATACATGTCGTTTAGAACTGTTCATTCTCAATAAAACATTTCAACAACCAATAAGCACATTAATTACAAACGGCTGAAAAGTCATGGAAATTGGTTAAAAGATTTGGGAACCCGCATAGCTAAATACTTTTTTTTTTTTTTTTTTTACAAAGAATGGAAATACGTTTCATGAAATTAGATATATGTGTGAGAGGTATCTGTACAACTCATGTCAAGTCTAATTGAAAAGGCAAGTTATAACACAGACAAACTGATGTATCATGCCTTGCTCTCATCTTGTATTCTGAAACAGCACAGCTCAGGAGATCATGAAGTAGGTTTCAGATTTCTTGGCACTGATCTGACACTTGAAATAACATGATAGGATTCAGCTGCTGACCTCAGAGCAGTCTGCAAGATCTCTGGATTATAATGTGATTTACTAAGCATTAACACCCATACACTTATTGATCAAGCCGAGACTTTTTATGTGTTTGGCTAACTGTGTGTTTATCCTATCCTGTGTGTAGACACAAGACAATGTAGATTTCAGGTTAAATGCATGAAGGTGTTTTAGTTGCTGTAACTGGTCTTCATTTTTTTCACCTGCTCTAGTTAGTTTTTATTGGTTCTGCGTAGCGACAAGTTCCTTTTTAAGAGTAGTCTTGCAAATGCTATTATAGGTTAATAAGCAAGGCTGTCAAACAAAATGCTGCATAAAAATGCCATTTAGCACGTTACATCTTAGTTCATCTGGTTCATATTAGTATTTGATTGTCTACCCAATTATTATTATTTCCAAGAACACCATATGGTTTTATTTTAATTCAAAAATAGACCTTAGAAATGTTATTGTTTGCTTCTTTGCCACCTCTGTCTGCAAAGTTATGCTGTAACTTGATCATTCATTTGTCAGGACGCAGTGTGTAAGTGAGAAAGCCACACCTGTATGATAAACCGCAGCTCACAACATCAAACTCGCTATCAAGTGTTAACATTGTATTAAGCCTTATTCTTCAAGATATGCATCTTGCATAACCACCAATAGTATGAAAAACAAGACATCAAGCCTTTTCTGACAACTTCACTTTTTATCAAGATAATGTATACTATGAAGTTTGTAAATGTGAGTTTTCATGCACACTCTTAATAAAGTTAAGACATCGTGTTGGTGGCTGACAGAAAGGCGTCTGGTTGCATAGTAATTGTGAACACAAGGCGAACATTGTGTTGGATTTGACTGAAGCATTTGTTCAATTGTCTCTGTACAATACACTCTTTTGCCTAAATAACTTGCATACACTGGGATTTGTGTTATTTTTCTGGGAGTCGTTTCAAAATATCCCGATCGAAAGCTTTTAGAGAAGCTATAGATGCGTCATAACCACATCTTTGAGTTTAAGATTCAGGTGTCACCTTTTAATGGGAATGCGGTTAATCAGTAATTTAGAGTGTTTTTATTTGTTAGTGTGTGAAAGAAAATTTGTTTCCATTCATCATTGTCTGCGCAGGTTGCTAGACTGAGGCGGCTCAGTTGTGGATGACTGTTTTTGTGATCAAACATTATTGACTCCTGCAGTCGATAACCTTGGCAACTGTAGTTCTTCAACTGGGCGCCTGCAGCTCAGCATGCGCAAAGCTAATGACAAGGCCATTGTGAAATGCTTAATGTAATGGGAATAAAGTTAACGAAATCCACTCATTACGGTCTCAAACTTAGATTCATAGTGTTAAGAATTAGGGGCCTGGCTGAAAAAATTGTTATTATTATCTTTAGCCGTTTGGCAATATTAAATATATAGCTCTATTTAGCCTATGTGTTTGTTCTGAATCGGATTTAAAAAAAAAGGTGATTACTTATTTCCTCTTCAGCCAGAGGAACCATCATTTCAGCTAAACAGCCATTGTTACCAAGGACATTCCAAATGTTTATAGTTGGCATGAAATTAAAATGTTATTGATCTTACTGCAAACCATCCATGCATAGAGCAGAGAAACTTCAGTCAAGATTTTTGAGTGTGAATCACTGATTTCATTTTTTTTTTTTATTGTTTCATTGCAATAAACAATGTGAAATGGAGCCTACGATCACACCAGTGTGATTAGAATGTTGTGTGTCACGTGATCAACTGCTGAATTCAAATTTGCTTGTGTGCTTTGGCTAGTGCGGAACCAGAGACAGACGCTGATCGCTTGTCATATTATCACAACTAGGGCTGCTCGATTATGCCAAAAATCATAATCACGATTATTTTGGTCAATATTGTAATCACGATTACTTAAAACGATTATTAGTGGGCCACATGATCAAAACTTTATATGAATGATTTATTTAAAGATAGTGATGTGTGTGTGTGTGTGTGTGTATGTGTGTGTGTATATATGTATATATATATATTTTCTGTAAATAAGGTTGCTATGACATCTACATTTTAGAGACCAGCGAAATGTCACAATTCTCAATACCACATCGGAATACCAGAGTAACTAATATTAGTTAAAAAAATAAAATAAAAAAATAAAAAGGTCCTCAAAATTATTGAAAATAATTAAACTGCCAGTAATAAAAAACAAAGGAATACAATGCCAGTAATAAAAAAGCAAAAGAACAATATAATAAAAAAAAAGATACAAATGAAACAAACTGCACTTTAAGTTTTTTTAATGCAAGTCTATAGCTATTTAGTTAACAGCCTACTAGAGAAATTGAATAACCTAAAATAAAATAAAACGGCATAGTCTTCACTGTAAAAATTAAACTTCCTTTGTTTCTTATTAAAGCTAAAAAAGTCTTTTAGCCAAGAACAGCGAGTGATTTTGAATTTGTCTTTTGTTGTTTGATTAATATAAAGCCCACAGTCGGCAGCAGGAATATAGCCCGCTGTTACTTTAAGAGCCACACGGATCCAATTTACTGTTACACGTGTATTTTCATTATCAACACTTTACTTTCATTTATTACATAACCGATGAGGGTTTACGTGAACAATCACTAAGCGTCGCATTTTGATACATTTTTGTGTGCATTTGACCGTTTAGGCGCTAAAAGATTACTTTACATGTCCGTGTTCTGTTCAGTCTCTGAGCGCAAAAGTTACACAGTAATCTTCCCAAGGAAGCGCGCGAGTTCTCTTTCATGCTTTTAAATCAAGCACTTCACATTTTGCAAAAGTCTCGTTACACAATTTTACTGATTTTACTGGTTTTATCTCGATTACTGTATTTTCATAATCGTTGGAGGCGGAAATCGAAACTGAATTTCGATTAATTGCACAGCCCTAATCACAACTATTCAGACATTAAAATAAACATGAACATTAGCAAAATATATAGTTATAGTTTGTAAAATACACAGTGATGTATAGGGAAGCGGCAATAACAATCCTTACAAATATAATTTGATGACATGTTTATTGACATCATACACATAGTGTAGGTACCAAAGTTTAATCTGTTCTTCTTTTTGTATTTCGGAAGGAGAAGATGGATTGCTGGAATATTTTAAGCTTTGCTGGAATATTAAAAACTTTAAACTTAAACGTGTGAAAAGGTTAAGTTGTTTTATCTGTCTTCAAACATCTGTTTTAACACTAATGTTTTGCTTCTCTCAACTTGCAAAACAAGGAAATATTCTGACACTAGTATATAGGAAACTCATTCGACATGTAGTGGCATTTACAATCAGTTTTGCATAATCGTATGTTTCTTTCCTGAGAATGAACCTAAGATATATTCAGGGAAAAAAAAAAGAAGTAGGACATTACTTGATTTTAAAGTGCCCCTATTATAGATTTTTGAAAATTACCTTTCATGCAGTGTGTAACACAGCTTTAAGTGAATGAAAACATCCTGCCAAGTTTTAAATCTGAAAGTGCACCGTGTATAAAGTTATTGTCTCTCAAAAGAAAGAGTCGACTCTGAATCACTGAAAGGAATCCCAAGTTTCATGTTGACTCAACATGAAATATTAGCATATTGCCCGCCCACTTGTTGGTCTTTTCACCTTGGTTTGAATGAAAATGCAAATTCATTCTTTGCCACTAGGTGCTGCTTTTGGAGCAGTAAAAATAGAGGTTTCCCCGGTAACGGCTGTACACAAAGCAGCACTGTGCTCACAAACGCTGAATTTTTTCAGGCATTACAGACATGATTAAATTAAAATGAGACCAATTAACCAATCACCACTGATCAGCGTCACACAAAGGAGGGGTTTGGAATAATGAATCGTTGAACGAATCATGTGGGAGTTGTTGAACAAATAAGGTAAAAATAAATGCATATTATAAGACAATGAAAGTGTTTTTTTGACCTTGCATGCATGTCAACCTGTTGTTGGGGACTCCCAAAACCAAAATAGGAACCTTTCATAACCCATAATAGGGGCACTTTAATCTCTTGGAACTAAAGGGTTAGTTCACCCAAAGATGAACATTCTCATCCTCAGGTCATTCCAAACCCGTAAGACTTTTATTCATGTTTGGAAGACAAATTAAGATATTTTTGATGAAATCCAAGAGCATAGTTCAAGGCCCAGAAAGGTAGAAAGGACATTATTAATATAGTCCATGTGACATCAGTGGTTCAACCTTAATTTTATGAAGCTACGAGAATACTTTTTGTGTGCAAAGAAAACAAAAATTTATTCTCTTCCGTGTGAATTCATGAGAGTATCACAACACGTGTGTGTGTGTGTGTGGTGCTGCTAACACAGGAGCCAGCGTTCTGACGTAGAATCCAGATGTGCTGCACCTTGTTTACAAGCAGAGGAATGCACACGCATACATTGTGGTACTGTCGTGAGAGCGCGTCGAAGACTGACATGGAAATTGTTCAATAAAGTCGTTACTTTTGTTTCCTTTATGCACAAAGTATTCTCAAAGCTTCATAAAATTAAGATTGAGCAACTGATGGACATTTTAACGCATGGATTATTTTAACGATGTCCTTACTACCTTTCTGGGCCTTGACCGAGGTAGTTCCATTGCTGTCTATAAAGTGTCAGAAAGCTCTCGGATTTCATCAAAAAATATCTTAATTTGCGAAGATGATCAAAGGTCTTACAGGTTTGGAACAACATGAGGGTAAGTAACTAATGACAGAATTTTCATTTTTGTGGGAACTATCTTTTTTATTGGATTGTGAAAAAAGAGGGCAGTCCATACCTTAATGGTTGGTTTCAAAGGAAGGATTTAAAAAGTGAGAGGGATTTGTGACAGCCAAACAAAAGTTTCAAAGGTCCCACTTTATATTAGGTGGCCTTAACTACTATGCACTTACATCAAAAAATAAGTATAATGTACTTATTGTGTTCATATTGTATTGCAAAACACTTCTGCTGCTATTGAGGTGAGATACGGGTAAGGCTAGGGACAGGTTTGTTGGTCTGGGTAGGTTTAAGGGTGGGTTCAGGTGTAAGGGATGGGTCAACAGTGTAATTATAAATGCAATTACAGAAATTAATTACAGATGTAATTACATATAGGTATTTTTTAAAATATAAGGACAATGTAAACACATGTATGTACACAATAAGTGCATTGTACCAAATGATTAATTTAAATATAAGTACATAGTAGTTAAGGCCACCTAATATAAAGTGGGACCGTTTCAAATTATTACATTGTGATTCTGAAGATAAGCATTCATTTTATTTGGAATAATATGCACTGATGAATCATTCACAGTATAACCTGTTAAAGTGAGTTAAAGAAGTAAAGAGTCAATGTTTTTACACTGACTTCAAGTACCGAATAAATGCAATCATTCAAAATGCTGCATATATTGGGAGCAAAATCCAGTGCTGGCTCATTATCCCTTCTCCGTACTCAGAGTTCCTCTTCAGAGCCAGTTTGTTCCTTTGCGCTGACTCTTCTAAGATGCTGTGCAACCTTTGTTTTGGCACATTCTGAGCTGCTTTTTGGTGTTAAGTGGCATTCGGTGGCCCTCAGGCCTGGGTTTCCTACTTTTCTTTACCGCCTGAACGGTGGGTGAGAGGGAGGAGATACTTTATGAGTAATGGAGTGGTAATTCAAAACAGAGGCCTGTGGGCAGAATGAGGTTGTTGGAAATGAAAACATTTCATCAGTGAAGTTAGAGTAAATTTGTGTGTTTGTGAATGGGCCGATCTGGTTTTCTGCATCATTGTTTCTCAAACTGTATTTGTCTTGTACACCTCTGTAGACCTATTAGTAAGGCACAAAACTAGCTTAATTAACACCAAACCAGAAACAAGTTAATTGTGATTCAAATTAACTTAGCATTGCAACCTACCTCTATTCAGTGTCTTTATATAGCATACATGCACAAATATCCATTGTTTTTGTCGTCTTACCTAAAATGTGATTTTGTATATGTAAATAATTTTCCTTAAGTAATTTGATGGAGTTAGTGCAAAATTAATGAGAATGTAGGGCTGAGAAGCTAGAGATTACTTTATCAATCAAGAGTTAATGGGATTGTGAAATGTGTCCATTACATACATTTGGAATAACATGCAACGATTAAAGTAAACAATGTAAAATTATTAAAGTAAAATCATTTTAATTATTTATTTATTTATTTTAAATTTTAATTTTTAACTTCTGTTTTATGGGTTTAACAAAGCGAGATAAATCTCCCCCTGGAACTGCAGAAGAACCCCCTGGGGCACACGTACAAACAGTTTGGGATTATTGTTCTAGTGTGTTGAAGGCTTTTAGTGGCCTTCAGCTTGAAATATGAGAAGCTGATCATTTACCGGAGTGATTTAAACCATTTGGAAGGGCTTATAAGGATGTTTGAGAAAAGTAAAATCTAATTCTGCTGTCATTTTCGGTTTGCATGATTCTTGATCTGAATCATACCCCCACAGGCTTATCCTACTGAAGTCTGAAATGAGCCCTATAAATGTCAAAGTGAAAGAATCAGCAGGAACCTTTGCAAAATGCTTTCGTTTTCCCCACCAAACCTTTCAACATGTCATTCATTTAAAAGAGGCCCCTGCATCCTGAAATATTATGATTGAGTTTCCGTGACTGTGGGTGGACATGGACCTGACTGCTGGAGCGAGAACTCCTTAATCTGGTGCAGTGTGAAGCAGGCAGCGCGTGCAGTGAAGCTTGTTTGCTTTCGCTCTGCCAATCTGTACTCAAACCAACGGCAGTGCATCACGTAGACCAAGGCTTTTCTTGACTGCCTCATTTTTCCTGAAGAGAAATGTGCTCAGTTTATCTTTGTCTCTGCTCAGTGAGTGAAAAAACAGGATGTCATTCTGTTAAATGGCACGCAGAGATCATATCGTGTTCAGTTGTTTTATGAACGTTCAGTAAATCTAGTCCTCTGTAATAGGCAGTATGCACATTCTTCTTATCAAGATCTGTGTTAGCCCTCTTGCTTTTGCCGCATTCCAAATGAATTATTTCCCAGGTGTTCAAACCTTAATTGCTATTATATTTATGTACTATAAATCAGTCTTTCCCTATAGTTATGTTTTGTCCTCATTGGAGACTGCAGTTTTATCCAGCCAATGTTCTTACACATGGAACATACAAAACCATGTTACATGTCCAAAACACGTTTGTACTTTTCATTCATAACTGTGATGTAAAATAAAGTCTATGGGCTTCAATAGGTCCCACTCAGCACAAGAAAGAACATTGTGCTTGTCAGATAATTTCATGGGATTTTTAAGCGTATTTTGCTTAATAAAAATGTAGCCTATTTTTAGGACCATTGAGATGTTTCACATCGGCAGTAGAACTTTTGCATTGATTAGTCTTACATTAACTTTTGATGAGAATCTAATGAGAATTGCAAAAACGTGGGCATCTGGGCAGTGCAGATTTGTAGGAAAAATGTTCTTAATTGTCAGCTGTCAAAAAGCAACTCTTAATGGTCCTAAAAATATTCCAAATATAATTTATTTGTCTTTTTTTATTTCGATGTGAAATATGACCAGGACATGGTTTAGTGAGGTTTGCCATTTAACACCACTGTCGGATAAGGGCTTTGCAGGACTGATATGAGTTATCATTTCTGGTTCTCTCTTCCACCCCCCAGCAACTCGGATCTCACTAGGTCAATTAAAATGCACAGAAATTCGTCAACATGCTCGCTAATCACACTGAAACGTCTACTAATGAGCACAGCCCTCGAAAGCCATTGCTTTTAATAGGCATGGTGTAATGAGCTTTAATTGAAAATGGCCCATTTGCATGGTAAGCGGCCATATAAAGAATTTGGTGCTATGGGTCTGATTTTCTGCATGGAAACTGTATTTGGGTGGTAATAGCCTGTTTTACCATAGTCTAAAAGTGACTGAGAGTATTAGGACAGCAACATTTTCAGGTGTCCGCCTCATATGCCTCATTTGCATGACTGCTGATGTGCTTTCTGTATCAGGGACACCCCTGCGTCAGATACATTCACACGGTGCTCTGTACGGCACTGTTTCACCTCCCCACATTACCTTAGTGACACCAGGCTTTTTCAAAGAGGAATCTTCAAAGAAAGATTAAAACTTACCAGGGCAACTCTGATCAAAGGTTAAACTACGCTCAGCACGACTCTTCTGGTAATACACAGAGGAGCGCCTCCATTTGAGAGAAGAAAGAGTCTCACTTTATTTGCAGGTGATGGAAACAATCACAGATCATCTGCTTTTGTTTTTGACAAGCAGTATGGTAAACTGTTTCTGTAACATACTTTGTTTCAGAGGTGCCATATTTTTCTTAATGTTTGTTCACTTTTTAAAACACTCTTTTTAAAGTACTTTTGCCTCAGTTTTTTAAACTAACTTTTTTTTAATTTTAATTATTATTATTATTTTTTTTTTTTTATCTGTAGTTGTTAGGAGCTATTCTGAGGGAAATATGAGCCAGCACAGTCTGGTACAGAGTGTCTCACCGTTTATTGGTCTGGCAGAAATTCATCTCGTTACAGTTCGGAAAGCAATGCATTCGCTCAAATGACCTGAACATTTCCAATTTGTTAAACATTTCAAAACAACACACAATCTTGGTTTTGCTTAGAGGTTTATACCCTGGGAAAGAAGAAATTTCAGGCTGGGAGAAATGGAAAGTATCTGTTCAAATAGTGTGAAGTTGTCCGTAATAGGAAATTGGCATATTCTTTGTTCCATGCTGTAGCGCTGGTAAAATGCAACTTAATATAATATGTTTGTTCTTTTTTGTGTGCTTCTTTGCAGGCCAGCTTTTATATGCATCGGCACTGTGCACTCCAGAACAATGCAAGAATGTCTTAGCCCAGCGAACACTTGCAAGGGGGGACTCTGCTAGTTTTTCCCCCTATGGGAAC
This sequence comes from Onychostoma macrolepis, assembly GCF_012432095.1. Lineage (NCBI taxonomy): Eukaryota > Metazoa > Chordata > Actinopteri > Cypriniformes > Cyprinidae > Onychostoma > Onychostoma macrolepis. The sequence goes on from NC_081178.1 coordinate 22,229,642, forward strand.
TCCAGGTGATGAGTCAGCACTAGTGATGGAGATCCATTGAGTCCTGTCCCTGACACTATTCATTGCCCTTTCCCCCTTTACCCTTTACCCCTGCCCTGCCTGGCTAGTGCACGAACATGCTGCGCTTCCTCCCACTCAAGCTTGGCCGTTTGTACCGGTGTCTGAAGCTTCTCTTTGTCATTGGGCTGTTTGTCATCCTGCTGATGAACACACACAACCTCTTCGCCTCTTTCCAAAAGAATGAACTCACCGACCGAAGGTTCATCAACCTCAACAAGTGCCCAGCCTGCTTTGGCACCAGTTGGTGTCGCAAGTTCATGAATGGACAAATATCCTTCGAGACATGGGGTCGTCTTCGCTTCCTGGATGTCTTCAATGTGAAAAATGTTTTCTTTGCCCAGTACGGGGAGCCACGTGAGGGTACGCGGAGGATTGTACTCAAGCGTTTGGGCTCTAATCAAGAGCTTACTGATATTGACCAGAAGATCTGCAAGCGTGCAACGGGTCGACCTCGTTGTGATCTTATCCAGGCCATGTACAAGACTGAGTTTGCCCGACTTAATGGGGACGTCAGACTCCTAACCCCAGACGTTGTGGAAGGCTGGTCAGACCTTGTTCATTGTCCGTCCCAAAGACTGCTGGACAGAATAGTCAGGAGGTACGCTGAGACAAAGGACTCTGGAAGCTTCCTCCTCAAGAACCTTAAGGACACAGAAAGGATGCAGCTGTTGATGACCTTGGCTTTCAATCCAGAACCCTTAGTACTTCAGGTAGGCTTTTTTGTGTTGTCTACTAACCCATCTCTCTCTGACAGACTCCCTGGGCCTGTAATATATCGTCTGAGTTATAAAAGCCAGATCATAACGTATGCTCTTGAATTGCCCTTGATAATTCCTCCAGTGGAATAGAACCTGTCAGTTTGGTGGGCTGCAAATAGGCTAAAAAATGCCGCTGTAAATTATAGGGTGTGCTACTTTCCCTGCGCCTCTGTTTCCATTCCTGGCTGTGTCGTTTGCAAGCCACAATTCTCGAGTTTGAAGTCCTGCCCCTGTAATCTTGAAGGACCTCAATCGGGAAGTGTTTAATTGCAGCCTTATAAGCCAAAGCTGATGGATTTGTCTTGCCTTAATGCATATTTTAAAGATTTTTGAATTATTTAAAAACTTAATGGTCATTACGTTTTTATTTCTTAAACTGTGTTTATCGCCTTAAGAGCTTGAAGATATTGCAAAAGCTGCCTTACAGAATAGGCTGGTTTCCTATCAGTACAGTTATAATGTATCTAATGAAACACTGTACTGTTTTTGCCCTCATTCCAGTGTATTTTCTCCTAACAATACCATGCTACTTGCCATCCTGACATGGCAATGATAATAAGGGCCACTATCTGACCAATTTTCAATACTGATTTACAATTGGACGATCGATTTCAATTTCACTTGTCATTGACCGCAGCTGGTAAATGCCCAGAACAACAAAAGAACACAAGGCCTGTGAAGACATTCGGTGTCTTTCTGACCTCTAATCTATCACAAGGTCCTGACACCCTCTGGCATTTGCTAAACAAAGGGGAGATCAGCCCAATCTATAAAATCTGATTAGTTGTGTGTGGTCCCTGTCATTCCGCGCCCTCCTCTTTTGTCTCTCTATTTGTTTTTCACTCTCTGTTGCTTCTTCTGCAGTGCCTCTCTTTCTGCCATCCAGATAAAGTTTGTAATGTCATTACATATCAGTTCAAAGTACCCTGTGATTTATTATCCAATCCTCCGGTCCACTTTCAGGACCTCTTCTCCTTCTGTCTATCTGTGATTCTGCCCATCATTATTCTCTTTGAGCTGTCCCTGCATGTTTTCCAGTGCTCATAAATAGTTCATTCTGTGCTGAACTTGTGAACCATTGGCATGGGAAATCCCTTCCCCCTGGGAGTACTCTGGATAACCTGAACTCTCAGAGGAGCTTCCGGGAGACCCTGAAGGGTGGTTTAGTGCCTTTGGCTGTTCCTTACACACACACACACACACACACACACAAAAACCCTGTAATATTTCAGGAACAGAAGGAAATGAGTGGTTGTGCACCAACTCATAAAGAATTGATGGCATTTATGCTTAGTGTATACCAATTCAGGGAAGGTGCTCTTGTTGTTTTAGACTTTCTGTGAAAGGCTAGACTTTCATTGTTGTGAATCTTGCCGTGCTAGAAACTACTGCGGTGGCACAGTGATGGTATCAGATCGTAATTATTATATATTTAATCATTTATGCATAAGTTTGAGGAAGCTTCTTTAAAATAGTTTGGCAACGCACAATTTCAAACTTGCTAAACTACAGGAAGTCTACTCCTAAAAAGGTACTTTGATTCTTTAAAATCTACTAACGAAAAGTAACTACTACATTGAAACTATTTATGTGAGCAATATTCCGATGTATTTACCTTCAGTTCGGGTGCCAGCATTAAACAGAGACATGTTAACTACATACAATGAATAAAATTAGAATCTAGTCTCTGGAACTTCACAGACCTGCGTACTGCACAATAAAAAAAGACAGTTTATGAGAGTGTTTGATTATTTCCTCTCTTGGTTGTAAAGCTTGTTTAAATGCAATTTATAAACGAACGTCAGTGCGAATTTTTGTTGTGTCGCATTGCTAATTTTAATAAGTTCCTTGTTAATAGGATAGCTACATTACACAAATTATTTTAAGTAGCCAAGCTATTGCCATTTTTCTGACAAATTTAGTTACATACCTACACTGTGCATGTATAGTAGTATTTACTGTATGTGCTCTTCTAAGGTACTTTAAATAATACCACAAAATTAGCATCCTTCCAAGTCCAAAAAATAAAAAAATTCCAGAGTACTCCTGTGGTAAATGTCAATTTAACATAGCAGTATTATAGTGCTTTCTGGTACTTCTCTCTTTATGTTGTGCATATTTTTGTACTGTAATTAAGCCATCCATAATCACCTAATTTTCTGAGAATGAATTCAAGCAGAACTAGTTTTTCTCTCACAAAACTTGTCACTCCCACTTCTTTTACTCTGTATTTTTGTAAAATACCATGACGCCATTCACCGCTGCTTCAGTTTCCAATCTACTGTGAGGTTTCTGGCAGGAAAGCGGCCCTTCCTCTCAGCTGTGTGAGAAAACCGGCCTGTTTTTGTCAGTGGAAACCAATCCTCAGCGCTGTTGTAAGGTTGGCCCACAACATGCTCCCCTTTTCTGTCCGCTGAATTCACCGTGCTGCAAGTCACGTGTAAAGCAATTCGTCCCAAAGGAATAAATATTTTTAGAAAGCAATATGATGGCCAGAAATAATGAATCGCATATACGAAAGGCCTTTGTTTTAAAAGGCCCACAATCCTGCCATGAAATGCTGAAGCCAACCATTGTATTTATTTTACACACTTCATATAAACAGTAAAATTTTCCTCTTTCAAGCAGCCAAATTTTAACCTTTAAAGCTGCATTATGCTTTGTTCTCTGCTGATTTCTTGAATAAGTTGAGGATATTCTGTGACCCACATTCTTTTCAGAGATGGTTATTAATTCACACTTTCATGAGCTGACGTTCCCTGCATTTTATCTTCTGTCTGTGAAGCTGTGATGCATGAGGTCATGTTCAATTGATGTAGAGGCTGGTTTAGGTGACCTTGCTCAAATTTAGCCAGGAGCATGGTACTTTGTTAACAGCCCCAGCGTTAGCATAGGCTCTGCCTGCTCAGCCAGCTTGACAACAGGACATGACAGGCCTGTGGGGTTAACGCAGTCAAGGGTGCAGTGCTTGCCTCCAGAATGGCTGCTTGTCGAGACGCTCCTCCCTGCACCTGACATAGTTTGTGAGTTCAGCTGGAGAAAAAATGGCAAAACGGTACTTCTGAAAGCCCCCCCCCTGGATTGTGGAGTCAAATGAGGGCAGGGTTTTGATAAAGTAAGATAGCATTAAGTAAAAACTGCATTAAAGGGTTTCGAACACAGCCAGTCAATTGCCAATTAGCAGATGATGTTTAAGCCACTGCATTTGCACATTGTTTGCTGAATGTGTATTGTAAACCATAACGGTAATCCCGTTCAGATTCTTCATGGAGAAGTTAGGTTTTAAACATTGATGTGTGTCTGTGTAAGCTGTAAGTCTGTATTTTTCCTTCTCTTCCCTCTCTTCTACCATTGTTATAAGTTTTTGCAAGCTAGGTAGGTAATGTTAGGTAATTTAGACGTGAATAAGAATTCCATTTAAACAAGGAGCAAAATTGCATTAGATATTAAGACTTCTTTTCAGGAAATATATCTTGCATTAAGTTTATTTTCTTACCTTTTAGCAAAGACTAAATTTAGTGAGGTTTATGCTCAAAACAACAACAAAAACTACTGTAACTACGTTGTAGCCTTCAGTTGAGGTTATTCAGTAAAAAGACAACCAAGACCGTTTCAAGAACATCATGTGCAGATAACATCATGTGTGCTGCTTTATGGGATGAGTCAGTTTTCATAAGCACACGGTCTGTTTTTTTTTTTTTGGTGGTTCTTTAAATTCAAGGATGATGCCCTTGCAGAAAATGAATGCCAAGTTATTTTTCTGCTCTGTTGGTCACTGGTGCCTCCCACACTTTTGCAATCCTGTCAGCTAATAAAACTCACACCTTCTAAATGGATATGTAGTCTGTCTAGTGCAGCGTTTCCCAGTCCCTGTCCTGCATATTTCTTATGTATCTCTTATCACGTACGACGTTTGTTCTATTCGACCGTAAGTGCCCTGCGAAGTGGACATCACCGGATATTCCGCTGGACTGGGATTGGGAAACGCTGGTCTAGTGTATGGTGGTCCAACTCCACAACAAGAAACAGATGTCTGCTCACCACCTCACGCCATTTTGCAAGTGTCTCTCAGAGGTGTTTCATAAGGTGACCTATTCACATTTTAGAGGTAACATTAAGGTGTACTACATAACTTGTTACATCATTTTATTTAGTACAGCTAAGAGGGGTTTTATTTGAGTGTACACAGATTGGTTAATTTATAGTGGGACATAATCTATTTCCAAAATTATATCTCATCAAAACAATTTTTGGTATAGGGAGAAAAAAAAAAAAAAAAACATTGGCAGTTCTACATTGGCAGGAACTGTCCATTCATTCTAGCCACATGAAACAAAATAACATTACACATACACTTTAGATAAGTTTAATTTTAATTTGCCTGAAATGTGCTTAATTTTAGAATAATATTTCCCTTAACTCTGTCTGCTGCTGTCTTGGATGAAGCTTGTCACACTTTTTAGTGCACACTATACAAAACATGCTTTGTGTCTGAAGTGCTCAAAAAATCCCTACAAATTGAATCTTATAGAAAATACCCAGTTGTATTTCAAAACAGATCGTAGTTTATTTGCAAAATTATCTTATTTACACATGAAATTAAACCTTTTAGGACTTTTTTTTGCGAACTGTACATTTTCATTAAAATATTTATCCAACAAATTCTTCTATTTGTTAAATAAATAAATAAAAATCTCATTACTGTAATTAGGGTTGGGAATCGAAAATCAATTCCGATTCAAGAATCGGATACTTAAGGTCAGGAATCATATAATTGTTGTCAAATTAAGATTTCAGTTCCGTCTATCGATTCCTATACATTCCTATTTTTTATTTTTTTTTCCTTCATCTGTGAGGACCAGACCTAGCGATCTGCCAGGACCTTGCTCGCTAATCGAAGCACTTGTTGCAAGAGACATGTTGCAAGAGAGGTGTCACCACCAACATGACAAAGCACTTTAATTAAATAGATCCTTAAAGATCGCGAACACGATTCAAACACTAATGTGTTTCTATTCCTAAATTACAATGATACGTCTGTTTCATTCCTCAACCTTTGACGTGTGCGATCAATGTTGTGATCAGTTGTTTCGTCCGTGCAGCGTACGATCACACCAGTGTGTTTTGAACATTTAAAATTTGCGTTCGCACTGCTGCTGACCTAAAGAGAGCAGCTGTCATCTGTCATGAATGAAACAGCTTCACAGTCTTTTCAACCACACAGTATCATTATTTCTGTTACAAATAGGGATGCATGATATTATCGGACTGATATCGGAATCAGCCGATAATGGCTTTAAATGTAAATATCGGCATCGGCCCGATATGAAAAATTATGCGACATGTCTTGCCAATTAGAGGAATACATTAACTCGCATGTGTTCAGGGTCCTAATGCCCGCTCAGTAAGGAGTTTTAATTCCATAGGGGGTGCTGTTGGCCAACTTCTAATAACATGAAAGTAAAATACACAAATAACATTTAGACTGTTTCTGATTAAATAAAGCAGTAATTGATGTCAGAAAATCATGAGTATGTTTTGATTTAAAGGTCAGAAGCTATAGCTTACATGAATAAAAAAACAAAAAAAATCACAAACACGACACTTGTAAATTCAATAATTTTATATATAACTACAACTACGACTTTTCCCTCAATAAATTCCTAATTTGCTTCTTATTAATCGTTAGTAAGGTAGTTGTTAAGTTTAGGTATTGGGTAGGATTAGGGATGTAGAATAAGGCATTAATATTTTAAAAGATTAAATAAACGATTTTGCTTTAGACCATCAACAAATGTTAAATCTTAAATTACAATGTTAAGGTTACTACTGCATCTTTCTGAAAAATAAATGCAGAGATTAATATATAGTTTATTTATAGATATTTTCAATGTACTGTCATTATAAAATAACTTCATTATTGTTTATTTAATTCTAACAAATATGTTCTTGTTAAAAAATAACCAAAATTACAATTAATTAGCTTATAATTTCCACACAGGAGAGACTTGGTGTTGTTTCCAAACAAAAGGAAATGTATCGGTATCGGCATCGGCTATCGGCTATCGGTCAAAATGAGATGAAATATATCAGCGTATTGGATATCGTGCATCCCTATTATTTAATCACATTGGAATCGAAACTGGGAATCGAAAAGAATCAGAATCCATAAGCGGAATCGGAATTGATCAAATTCAAACGATACCCGACCCTAACTGTAATACTAGTAATGACTACACATGATGCAGCTGCTACCTAGTAGACTCATTACTGTAATATAGTATTGAAAATAATCCTTTCCAGACAAAAAGCATAAATTAAAGGAAGTACAATAAATACTAAAAGTTTCAACTGATTATTTTTTTTTTCTGTTTGTTCGAACTTTTTTTTTTTTTGCCAATGTATTAATAATCAGTATTACTACTGTATAATATTAAAGTGTAGTTAGAGAAAGAGAAATATCCCTGTGAAAAAAATTATAAAATAAATTGTGTTTTATTTCTTATATACCCCAAAATGAAAATTCTATCATAATTAGCTTTAGCTGAACCCAAAAGTAGATGTTTTGAAGAATGTTGGTAGCCAAACAGTTGGTAGCTGTTTACTTCCATAGTCCTTTCTTTCTTTTTCTTTCTCTTTCTTTCTCTTTCTTTCTTTCTTTCTTTCTTTCCATACTATGAAAGTCAGTGGCTACTATCTGGTTACCAATATTACTGTTTGGTTACCAGTGTTCTTCAAAATATCATCTTTTGTTCAACAACTGAAAGACGTTCATGCAGGTTTGACAACTTGAAGATGATTAAATTGCATAATTTTCATTTTTTTTTTAATGAACTATATACAGTATGCCTTTTTAAAGACCTTGCTTCTGCTTGTTCAAAAATAGACCAGTAGACTGAGTATACAGAACAAAACCTTCAGCACTTTATCTCCCCTTCTCTTCACTCGTTCTTGTGCTCAGCTGGTGGATTGGTGGTCTGTAATCTGGGATGGGATGCAGAGAGGGAGATTTTGGGGGAAGGGGTGGAGAAAAGTCTGCCAAGCTGTAGAATAAGCATGGCACCCCGCAGGGATGAGTTCTCTCTGTAGACTGACTCTGTTTTAAAATTTAATGGCCAAGCAAAATGCCAGATGGGGGCTGTTCTGCTTCCACGCCTGCGTGGCGGACCGCAGGTCAAAGACAGGGTTTGAGGGAAAAGGGCAGTCATTTAATGTGAAGAACAAAACAACTTGCGTTTAGTTCTTCCTCAACAGCCCTTTAAATTGGCTTATCAGACTGTGTAATATGTTTCACAGCCTGTGAGAGGATATTTTCATCCACATTGCTTTTTTTTCTTCACATTTACTGTAGCATTTCGTCACTCACTCTTCATCTGAATCGGTGCTAGATGCTTGTCCTGACGTGTTTGTCACTGATCCCAGGGATTGACGACTGGAGAAAATGTGCAGAATTTCACCACACCTTGGCAGAGCGTTTTAAATGAGAAAGGCGGTTAATGACGGTTATACCTGAAACACTGGGAGGGATGACTGCTATTTACTGTTGTCTATAATGTGTAATGTTTGAGCCTCCGTTTAGGGCTGCAGTTAACATCTATTTGGGTAAACGCACACATCTGCATGCCAAGGTAATGGGATCCCTAATTCTAAAACTCATCCCCCACCCTACCAGACTGGAATATGCTGTAAACTGCATTGTGCATACATGTTTTGCAAGCAACATAAATATCATTAAACTTTCATTATATTATAGTAGATGTTTTACCAGTTCCAAATTTTTCCTTTTTTTCCCCCATCAGATAATCAGCTAATGTCTTTTACTGCAGCTCTAAAGCCATATTTGGCTCAATAACAATTGTGTCGAGAACTATATGACCATGACAGATTTCAACTTGGCGGATCTGACAGTATTTATGGACCCATGGACCTTTCCCGATATATAAAGTTCATCAAAGTTGCCCTAAGACCTGTTTTCAGATGGCAATCAGCAATGTATTGCCTGTGATTATGAAAGCGATATTCCGTAGCTTGTCAGTGAACTACGGCTCTGTGTATTAAATGCCGCTCCATCTGAAAACCGGTGATGGGGATTTACTACTAATCACAGAACCGGCTTTACTGATGAGATGCACATGATCATCGCATTCGATTATTTGCACAGCCCTTGTATATACACTCAAAAGTGGCAAGTGTCAAATGCAGAATTGGACAAGCATGGGGAAAACAAATGGAACAGTAAAACTTCTCAGAAATGTTCACTTTGATTAGTTTGTGCAAGCATGTTGTCCAATAACGTGTATCATACTTTGTCTATGCCAAAAAAAGTAAGATTTGTTATCAGTGGACTTTTAAAAATTGCTTTGCTTCATAAAAATATCAGTTAGTATTTTTTTTTTTTTTTTCTTAATTTGGTATAGTCAAGTAAATTTTACATAAAATACAGTGTCATTTTCAGTAATCAAGAATCACCGACAGCTTATCTTGCGCATGAAATCACCCACATACCAACCAAACAGTGATAACCCAAAACAATAATATACAACGATTCATAGCAATAGATCTTAGGTGCCAAAGCTGTTTTGGATCTGTTCGCCTGAATCCCTCTGTAACTGGCACAGATTTGCTGACAATTGCCATAGTATCGCAAATAAATAATTTACAGAGAGTTACGTATGTATATCAAACATTTTCTTATGTAAGCCTTATGTTACACCTCAAATGAAAAAGGAATTTATAGTAATGTCAATATTTAGTCCATTCGTGAGTTCATTCTCTCAAATGGTTTGGGTATGCAAAGCTTATAGACAGAGCGCTGCTGTGATATGGTATCAGCATATTTCGCACCTGTTTTCAAAGGGTTTTGCTTGGGGCTAGACGATATGAGCAAAAATTCATATCTCAGTATTTTTTGGCTGGTTTGCGGTAGACGGTATATATCTCGGTATTTTCTACGCTTTTGTAATCATGTCACGTAGTGTAACCATAGGCATATATTAAGTTAAAAAAGGGTTAAAATCACATTACATTGTAACATTGCAGTCTAAAAACAAAAAAATTAGAAGTTAAATTTACTAAACTAAAAATGAAAATGATAAAAAAAAAGCACAGACTAATTGAGTAAAAAGGTTTTGATTACCCCATTATAGTCACTTTACAGTTAGTGCTATCATACAAACACACTTACTTGTAGGTTTAAAATTCTAAATATGTCACATTTATTGTTTATTGACTACAAATATTTGAGCAAAATGTATATTTTAGTCAGAATTATAGCGCTCCTATTACATTGCGCTCACTGTTTGGCGCGCGGCGGCGCTCGTTCGTTCAATAAAGTCTGTGAAGTTTAGCGGAGAATCGCAAAGCAAAAGCTCATGCACTTCTGACAGCAAAATGGAAATATTTCCATGGCTTTCTAACATTTACAGATGAATAATATACCTGTGAAATGTAAGTTATGCATTTAGAAAAACAGCACATCTCAAACACATTAAACCGCGTGAATCTCTGTCAGCGGCACAGCCTTTCTATCAGAGCCGTTTTAAACTGAAACAAAACTATAGGTTTCCATATCTTACAAGTTTTTTTTAAAGCCCTTCATATAACGTTTGTCACATGTTTTGAAAAAATTGTATTATGCACTTTATTCGCAGTAGCTCAGTCTTTGTCCTCCGCTATATTTTTCATACGCGCTAGTTTCAAACTGTAATGTTCTAATGATCATGCTAAAATCTGCTATTGGCACATTTTTATTATACAAGTGTGTTTTAAAAAGAATTCTGGCTGACACAGGAAGAGGTTTAAACTAGAGCAATGAAATAGTGGGACCATATTATTTGTTAGGGTTGTTTTAATGGTTTAGCAGGTGTTGGTTGACAGAACAGCAGCATTACAAGACAATCAGACAAGCCAATAACAATAATTTTGTGATGGAAATTTTACTGGGCCAACAAATTAATTCTGTGACTGATCCAGTACAGGACAAGATGAAGCACTAACAAGAACATCTGCTTAATGATGTCCGTGCCATGCTGTTAAATTAAACACCAGCACATATTTTCAGCCAATTTCACCTTTGACATTTTTACCTATATTTGCATTTCATACGGAATAATTAAAAGGCATGTTAGTCACGTATCATAGGGCCATCTCAATCTTCAGTACACACTCTCTAACCGTATCTGACTAATTCAAAGATTCCAGTGTCTCTCATGAGAGCCAATCATATTTTGTAGGTGCTGTGGATTCTACATAGCTGCCCAGCAATTACCTTGTTTAACAAAGTTTATTAAATGCAGAATATCGTAATTGGAGTTCCACAGGAATGGTGGATTGAATGACAATTCTCAATTAAACTAAAATACTCATGCATTCTGTTAATACTATCATTCAGATAATAAAATATTAATTAAAATATATTTTTGACAAAAACAAATCCCAACATAAAGGTTCTCTAAATATATTTAGAAAAGGTACTTGCATTTAAAAATAAGTTTCTTAGTCTGTCACAACATTTATCCTGTAAGAAGAAAGTCAACTAGGCTCAAAAATATGGTCTTATTTTCCATCATATATAAATAAAGTTTGTATAATTAAGTTATTATTAAATTAAATAATGTACACAAACAAAAAAACATTAAAAATCGTACTGTTCAAAAACTGTTTTTTTTTTTGTCTCTTTTGCTCACCAAGCCTGCCAAGAGACCAAGCCTGGATTTATTTGATCCAAAGTACAGCAAAAACAGTAACATTTTGAAATGTGTATATATATTTATTATTATTATTATTATTTTAATAATAATAATAATAATAATGTTTTCTATTTGAATACATTTTGAAATGTAATTTATTCCTGTGATTTCAAAGCTGAATTTTTAGCGTCATTACTCCATTCACATGATCCTTCAGAAATCATTCTAATATTCATTCTAAAAAATATTAATATGAAAACAGCTAAGTAGATTTTTTTTTTTTTTTTCTTTCAGGTTTCTTTGAATAGAAAGTTCAGAAGAACAACATCAATATACAGTCAATCTTTTGTAACATTAGAATTATATAAACATCATATGTCTTTATAATCACTTTTGATCAATTGAAAGAATCCTTGCTGAATAAAAATATTACTTTATATACCCCCCAATAAAAAATAAAATTATATATATATATATATATATATACACACACACATACACTGACTCCAAGAATGTTCATTACATGAATGATTTCAATAAAATACAGTAAATGTTAAACCTCAACAAATATTTTATAAACATTATTATTTTAGTTCAGATTTTTACGCTCCCTTTTTCTGTTGCACTCTGTGGTTAATGCACATATGCACTCAGTGATTTAATGAAGTCTTTGATGTTTAATAGGGTCTCGCTTACTGCCAGGATAAACCTTTTTGAAAAACAGTAATACTCTTTTGAATTTACAGATAAGAATATAAACAAATGTCACACACTATGGAAAAACAACTCTGAAGCACATTAAATGACACACATTCTATCACATTAAAAAAAAAAAAAAGTCGTATTTGGGTGAACTGTCTCTGTATATTAGTACAAATTGTAGTTATCTGACAAAGCTTGTCAAAGAAACACAATTCTCGCACACTTTTTTTTTTTTTTTTTTTTTTTTTTTTCATCTTTACATGTGTGGGGTCAGATTGCAGAAATCGCATTGATTAACAATAGTCTTAGCAAATTGTTATCTGACCCAAAGATCCACTCTTACAAACACAAGCACACAAAAGAGCTGCTCTCATGTGAGATGCTGTTTGGAAGGGCATGACATTGTAAAAACTGCAGGTTTACTCTTTTCATCCTCTCCTCTGGAGGAAAGCCATTTGTCTGAGGCTGTTTCATTTTCAGCAGGGTGAGATTCTCTAGAGATCTGCTGGGTGCATGGTTTGTCTCTTATTCTCTCTTCCTTATGTTATCTTTTTTCATCCTCCCGGTTTGACCATTTTTATGATTTATTAAATGACATTTAGCCGAAATAAAACTTACACAAGTCACAAATACTTAATACCTTATTTATTATGTTGTTATTAGTTATATGTAGCTATATTCTAAATGCCATTGTGGTTACAGTTATTAACAGGACTGTGATTAAAATTGGGATTGGTATTCCTGTTGGTTTTACAAGATTTGAATTAGGCTCCTGAGTTGCACATTTCAAAACCCATTGAAATAAACAAGACAATACTGTATATAGGTTCAATTAAGTTGCATGTATAACATTTGGTATAGAAAATAAATAATTAAGTAGCTGCTACTAAATGTAAATTAAATGACGTTATCAAAATTGATTAAAGGGGTCATATGATGTTGCTAAAAAGAACATTATTTTGTGTATTTGGTGTAACGCAATGTGTCTATGCGGTTTAAGGTTAAAAAAACACATTATTTTCCACATACTGTACATTATTGTTGCTCCTTTATGCCCTGCCTTTCTGAAATGCGCCGATTTTTACAAAGCTTATCGTTCTGAGAAGCGAGGCGTGCTCTGATTGGCCAGCTGTCCAGTGTGTTGTGTTGGTCCAAATACCTCAAGCGTGAGACGGAAATGTTATGCCCCTTACCGTATTGTGATGCCGTGTCCCGGCGCGCGACACAAAAACAATAAAACCCATTATAAATGAGGCATTTGTTGCATCCAGTGGGGACATAATTACTGATTATAATGACTTATACTGACTTTTTACGTGCCGCGTAAACATTACCATGTCTGCATTTGTGATCGGAGAAACGACAAACAACAAGCACTACTCTACACTGCTCAAAACACACTTTTGAATAGTCAGTGGCAAATTCTTTAAATATGAAAACATACTTACAAGCGCCAGACTGTCCTTGCAAAGTTGGAATTGCCCCACTTTATAAAAATAGTCTTTGAGCATAGCTGGCAGGCTACTCCCAGGTTCAGGAAACAGTCCTCCGTAAAATGTGCTGCACACTCTCGAATATTGGATTGAACTGTTCTGGAACAGTGTTGTAAATACAACTTAACCACTGATTTCTAGTTGTGTCATCTTTTGGAAGCCAAAACTAAGTAGTTTCACTTTCACAATGAAACACAGCGTCTCCAGGACATGGCGGCACCAGCGGCAGCAACAATACTACAGCGAGAATAGAAGTCCCACCCTCTTTCATTGCGTATGCGTTTAGGCGGTGTTTTGCAAATCTCCCCACCCATGACGTAGACGTGGGGGTATTTTTGAATGAGCCGTTTTAGGGGGGCATGGTTGAGTCTTAACTTTTATAAAGAACACCTCTTTGGTTTTGAGACTTTAGTCTTTGCAACTTCAGGATCTTATCTATGCACAAACAGCTTGAAACTAGGGCTGCACGATATTGGGAAAATATGCGATATGCGATACTGTTGTTGAATATTGCGATAACGATATTTCCCTAGAGAAATCTTTTTTTATTTTTTTGATATTTTTTAAAAATCATTTATTTATGTAATGATCATGCTAAAATAAACAGTTAATAGATATTCTTCTGATCTAATTAAATCTAATTCAGGCTAAAAAAAAAAAAAAACTGTCAAGGAAAGTGCAAACATTTAGACTTTAAAACATTATGAATGACTGAAAAACTGAGCAGATATTCTGATTTCTGGTTTGCTGTTACCATAGACCTGCAAACACAAAATGCATTACTCTCAAACATTGCTTTTTATTCACATGTAACCATACAATCATCAAGAGCATCTTAAAACAAGATAATCTTTTAAACAAAATATTTTCTTGCCTTGCCTGTTTTTTTTTAAATAAAAATAAATATTATTAAATTATTAAATTCTTTGCTCACGGTGTTAACAGGCATCATGTCTTTAGCTAAAAAGCGTGTGATAGCATCTGTTAATTCCTTGTGGCATTTCGACATTTTTCCGTAAGGCGTCGCATTTGTAAAACTTTGATCGATTGTTGTCTGTACATTTTCGGAAGTCTTCATATAGCTCCCTGTGGTTGTGTTCCAGATGACGGTGGAGATTAGTTGTATTTCCTCTCGACGTGACCACAGTTTTTCGGCACGACTTACACAGTACCTGCATTTGTGACACGTCTTCTCTCTTGAAGCCAAAATACCGCCATATTTCAGACGTGCAGTTCTTTTTAGGCACAAGTTCTTCGCTGCTGTTATTTTCCTCGCTTGTCTCTACTCCCGCCATATTTATTTTCCACTCTCTGCTCTGAGCCACTAGATTCACCTTTGGGCCCGGTCTAGCCAATAGCATATAGCACCTACTTGGGAGGCGGCTATAAAGATAGCAAGGCACCATCTGATTGGTCAAATTTGGAAAACCTATGCATGCAACAAATGCTTGGCACATAAAGTAAATTTAATTTATATGATACGGATATCGCATATACTATTATCACGATAACGATAATTTTGCGATATACCGTGCAGCCCTACTTGAAACACTCCAAAGAGAAAGGAAAACTTGAAATCGCATCATATGACCCCTTTAAAATAAACAACTAAACAATGTTCAAACCTGTCAATAAGGAGATTCAAATACACAGCCACAGCATTTACTCCAGGCCAAAAACATCCATGTGCGCTGCTATAGGGCACAGCAAGCTTTTGTACATATTTTTTCTTCTGTTACCCTGTGGGTGTGGTTATCAGCCATAACAGAGATAATTTACATATTTATGTGTTATAGGTACAGTAGCAAAAATAACCTGACTATTTTCAAGGATACATGTCAGGAAAGAGTAATGAAAAGTCATGCACAACCCTTTTGATCAGAAACCTGGGCCAAACATTCAAGTTGATTTCAGGGGAAAAGTCTAATGTTGAATACAGCTCCTTTCAAGAAATAACAGTGGAGGGAGAAAGCCACTGGTTATTGTCTGGATAAGAATGGAAATTTCCCACTGATCATTCTGAGTGGCCACTGTATCACTTCAGGTGGAGTTGTGCACTCAGCACTTCTTAATGCTACCAATTAACACACTCACTCACTCACTCACACACTCTCTCTCTCTCTCTCATAAAATAGATGCTTCTTAAAAAAAAAAAAAAAAAAAAGAGAGAGAGAGAGGGAGAGATAAAGGGAAAGATTTCCACCCAAGCACCTCTTTTTATTAATATTAAAGTTTAGTCAATGTTAAATGAGACCCCAGTTTCCAATTTATTTTGCCACTTCAACGCCTCATTGGTAACGTTAATAACTCCTGGATACTGGATTAGAGTATTAAGTGCACTGGGGGGAACGTCAAATTAGCAGAGCATTTGCAGAGCATCCATGAACTAAAACACTGAAATACTTCACTTTTTCTAAATTATTCGGCAATTATTTTAATGTTTGTTGTGAAGACATTTAAAGAGGCCATAACATCACCCAATAGTGGGTGAATTGGGAATTTAATGATGATAAATATTTTGTCAATGTGTGTGTATTATATAGATTTATTTATTTATTTATTTATGTATTTATTTATTTATTTATTTATTTATTTATTTATTTTTCAGATGTGTTCAATATAACATATGTGTGCTAACATGACAGTGGCAAAAATTTACAAAAGTTACATTTACCAAAATGAGATTTCAGTCATAACGTCATTCTAACAGCTACTACTACTAATAAAAATAATAGTTCAAACACTTGGAGTTAGTAAGATTTTTATAAATATTTTTTAAAGTCTTTTCTGCTCATTAAGGCCGTATTTATTTGCTCAAAAATGCAATTAAAATGGTAAATATAATTACAATATAAAGTAACTGTTTTCTATTTTAAATAATTTTAGATTGTAATTTATTCCTGTGATGAAAAGCTGAATTTTCAGCATCATTACTCTATTCTTCAGTGTCACATCATCCTTCAGAAATCATTCTAATATGCTGACTTGCTGCTTAATAAACATTTCTTATTATGTTCAGTGTTGAAAACAGTTGTGCAGCTATCTTTTTTCTTCTTTTTTCCTTGAAAAATGAATCTTTGGTTATAATTGTTCTACAGCCACTTTTGATCAATTTAATGCATCCTTGCTGAATATTTTTTGTAAAAATATTTTGAGCAGTAGTGTGTGCATGTATTGTATTGTGTATTCTGTTTTATTTTCATATATTTTTATAAATTGTAAAATATTTAATATTTGTATATTCCCATGTTAAAACAATTAACCAATAACCATTAACCCCCATCTTGTCAGCACAGGAAGAGTTTAGCATATTCCAGTGGAGTGCCATCCCCAAACTTTGACAATTCTGTCAGCTGGCCCACAATTCTCTCTCACACTGGCCCTTGTTCACTCAGCCATCTTTGAGTCCCAGACTGACAGCTGCTGCTGCATGAACTACATAAAAGTGGCTGCAAATGTGATGCCGAATAGCCTTAGGGCCTCCTTACGCAGGTCTTTCTTTGCTAAAGGCCACCCTTAACCCTCATTAACAGAGCAAGACTTTAACAAAGCCCAACAAAAAAGCGATTGGCCTGCTGTTTCTCCATTCAAATCCCTCTCTTTGAGGTTTGCAAGGTGTATTCCTCCCTTCTCTGTGGATTTCCCCCCCCCCTTCTTTCTAGAGAGCCCCTGATCAAACCCTCACAGGAAGTGTGCTGGGAATGAGCAGCGCTGTGAGGCTGCTGATTGACCCAGTCCTCTTATAGAGTATTGACCGCCTTACTCCCAGAAGCTTTCCTGCTTCCGCTTTGCCTCACGCTAATTACTAATATCAGAGTGAGCTAATATTGTTATTATTGCACACTCCATTTTATACTGCTTTGGAACAAATTGGATTTGTAGAAATTGTTGGCACGGTTTAGTGCTGATTAGAGGGAGTGTGTGTTTTGTTTACCGCCTGGATTTGTTGGTCTAACTGGAGCGTGGCCTGATAGTTTGAGTCTTATCTCATCTGTCCCTTCTTGGAGGCCGTGGCTAGAGTCAAAGGCTTTAATAGTGCAGCTTCAAAGCTGTCTAGCTTCTGCATGTTCCGCTGATAGAATGACAGATGGACAGGAAGACAAGGATGGGGTTGTCACAAAAAAAAACTGATGAGGGACAGTCACATTGCTGTTGTATAATGAGTGCACTGCAATGTGTTTGTAGGTCACAATACTGGTCATACAGTAGTGAGCTACATTGTTGTCATGATCTCATTAGGTTGAGTTTCAGTGACAAATAATTACGAATATTTAGCATTTTTGCAATTTTGTGAAGAAAAAAATATATACAAGCAGTATCAAAGGTTGTCTGATTGGCTGTGATTGCGTCATGTAATGCAGCGTTTTTATTTCAGTGTAGTAAAGCCAAATAGAACAAGAAAAAAAAATGTTGTTGAGTCAAAGTCAATAACATGATGCTTATTTTTTTTTCTGGCCTGAATCCTTTAATTTTATTTAAAAATGTTAATTTGCTTATAAAAATTACTTGAATACCTCTTATATTATTATTGCTATTAAACATGTTTTAAATGCATAAATGTTTTTGGGGCTATGAAGAAAAGGGCTGTCTGGAGGATATGAAGAAAAAGCCTGATTAAAAAGATGACATTCTTGAATAGAGTATTTTGGGATAATATTTTATTATTAGTGAAGCAGGTTTGTTCAAATATTATTATAAATAATCAAATCAAAATCATGTGGTATGACCATTGAGCAGAAATGTGCAGAAACTGCATGACTTTGTGCCATGTCTCTTAAAATATCAGATTTGTTTGTTTTTATGATATGCAAAATTAAATTAGGTTTTAAAAAAATAAAATAAATAAATCAAATAATAAAAAAGCACACATTTAGGATTAGGATTAGAATTAGGTATTTTATATACCTTTACAAAATATGTGTGTGGCATTTTATTTATTAAAAAAAATATATACTTTTAGAAATTGATTAGGATGTGTACATTCCATCTATTCAGGGTGTAAGGAATATATACACTTTCACTTTATGATTAACTTTTACTTGAGACATTACATTTGACATTTTCAAAAACCAACATAAATACTAAGACTACAAAATATTTTTAAAAAGATCTCGGACAGTGTTATTTGAGATTGACCCAATAGCATCTCACCCCAAATTTCAGTATTTGTATAATGTGTACAATATACATACAGCAAAAATAGCATACATAGTATAGCCGCATGACGATACCACGTCTGTTTTCCCCTTCTACATTGCCATTTTAAGAGTGTGTAACAAAAAGCTCTCGGACTGAACAGAAGCTGTTTTATTCTGCATCCTTTTACTGATTGTATGTTTTTAAATAATATGTGTATGGTGAAATATTAATGAGACTCCACATTAAACTTTAACAAGATTCTGAGGCAGATTAAACTAGACTATTAAATTTCTCTGACGGTGAAATAAAAGCGAATCCGATTGCAGTCGTACACCTTTTTCCCTTGCGCAGCGCTGTCTGTCAATATCAGTGAAGCTCATGTGAGTCATTTGAGTAGCTTGGAAAAATGAAGCAGGTGAAATTATTGCTGAATATCAGCCAGAAGGTCCCAGAGCAAAACAAGACGAAGGTTTTGTACATTTCAAATATGACTCATTAAAATAGAGTGGCACTCTGATTGAACAAACCAGATTGTGTGGTCAGGACAGTGAATGTATTTGGTTTTTCCTTTTATTTTGCTCTAATTTGTGCTCTTTCATATCTAATTGACTCTGCACTTCCACGCTGCGGTAGATGGAATAGACAGAGGAGCTGTAATGAGACGTGCCCACTCAAGGCCCTGAGAGACCAACCCAGTTGCTGGGGTACAGCTGCTTCACTTGCCTCATTTGTGTGTATCTGAAGAGGCTAGCAAAGTAAAGTCACAACTGACAGATGCCTCCCCAGCATCCACAAATTTCCTGCCTCTATGCAAGTCAGACAAAACAAGCATCATATTAAAATAATAACCTGCTGTTTTGCATGCAATTGATGTCGTGTTTTCCCCCCTCTTCAAGTAGCCCTCCTACCAGAGCTGTTAGCTTTCATCTCAAAACATTTCAATTCGACGTCTGGACACCAGAAGCACCGCCGTCAGCGTTGAAACCAATCACAATTCCCCGTAGTCCAATTTACTGGTATTCTATGAAGGTATTTGAAGTTCACATGGAGTAGCCAACTTAGCTTGGCCGAAGAAACGGTTTCATTTGAACTTGAAGTTCGGTGATGGGGTACGATGGGAATTTCGAAACTCGCTTAGTAGGGTCTTTTAACTTTTATTGAACATAAACTCCAAATTGTTCCCTTGTGTGCTCTTCTCAGAGTTTCCCCTCAGACGAAGGCTGGCCATTTGCGAAGTACCTGGGTGCTTGTGGGCGGATGGTGGCGGTGAACTACGTGGGCGAGGAGCTGTGGAGTTTCTTCAATGCTCCCTGGGAAAAGAGAGTAGACCTGGCCAAGCAATTGATGGACATTGCGGAGCAGCTTACTAACAACGACTTCGACTTTGCTCTCTATCTGCTGGACGTCAGCTTTGATAACTTCGCCGTGGGCCCGCGGGACGGGAAGGTCATCGTGGTGGATGCGGAGAATGTTGTGGTGGCTGACAAGAGGTTGATCAAACAGAGTAAGTAAATAGATTGCCTGTTTCCTATATGTACAGTAAACCTCTGTCTGTACACACAAAGTTTCTTTATTTACTGTACTGAAAACGGCATCCTACACACAGCTTTTCTTCCCAGAAATATACACAATCCACATAATTTGAATATAAAAATGAAAATTTAATCTGACCCAAAAAAGAAAATTCTGTTATCATTTACACAAGGTGCTGGATATTACTTACAAATTGTAGTATGTTACAAATTACATGTTTGTAACATAATCTTTTGGACTGCACATATTAGGTAGTCTGACTACTTGATTATTTTTAGATTACTTTTGACCTAAAATATGTTCCATTCTTTCTTATCAACATCATGAAGTGTATTTAACACTACTTTATGAACTGCAGAGGGTTTGTGAGTTGATGAAGAGCTGGAAGAATTCCAAGATGTGTAAAAGCAGTAGAATTTTAGAATTAAAAATTCAAAATGTAATAATTTAATCAAATAATGAATACTTTACTGCCATTGTGTGATTGATATGTAATCATGTAATTTATAAAAAGTAACTTTAAACTGATTGAGTATTTTAAAATGTAATATATTTTAATTACAAGTTATTTGTTTTTGTAATCTGATTACATAATACAGATTACATGTAATCAGTTACTGCCCAGCACGGTTTACACACTCATGTCTAAAATATATGAATTAAAATGTGTGTATATATTTAAATGGAATTACTGATACAGAATGTACTGCAAGTTAGCTTGCTTTTTTGCCCAAGAGCAAGATCCATTGAAGTCCACATGGCATATGCTTCTAACAATCCAACCACACAAACAACACTTTTTTTTTTTTTTTTTTCTTCATGAGGCTTGCAGTAGAACTTCGCTTGTAAACCTCAGTTTTAGTTTGTTCTATACACAGATCTGTCGTATGACTTCAGAGGACTACAGAATACTTAGATACTTTTCTGGTCTCATCTCCATTAATAATACACATGGATAATAACTATTATCAAATTGTAAAATAATAATAATAATAATAATGTTTAATCATTTTTGCCCTAACAAAGGAAGTCAGAATGGTCCAAAATAACTTTAGCAGAAAAAAAAAAAAAAAAATCACCTTTTGAGTTCCACATAAAACAGAAATGCATACGAGTTTGGAGCAGTGTTGTTATTGTTGGATAAAACGTAAACTACAAAAAAAAAAAAATAATAATAATATAAATTAAAAATATTAACTGAAATAAAATGTGTTTAAGTTCAACTACTAAAATGATTGCCTAAAACATACACACACACATACATACATACATACATATATATATATATATATATATATATATATATATATATATATATATATATATATATATATATATATATATATATATATATATATATATATATATATATATATATATATATATATATATATATATATATATATATATGCACACACACAAATAATACAGAGATACATATCTGGAACAATGTGAGTAATGTCATAATTCATTCAATAATTAAATTCATCATTTTGTCAAAGGATTTACTGTCACAAACAAATGCCATTGTTACTAAACTGGCCAATGTAGTTCATTCTGTCTTCATTCCCTCTGTCAAAATGTCATTATATTCTTAGAATTTTGAAGGCTGACTATTCCACAAGATTAAACCAGTTACATATGCACAAATATAATGAGGGTATGATGTTCACTGTTCAGAGAAGCTTCAATGCAGCAGTAGTACATGTGCAGGTGTGTTTGTGTGAAGTTCAAACCCGGTGTCATTTCCTGACCCCTTCCTCTCCTCTATCTCTCTTTCTCCATTTATAGTTTATTCACAGTCCAATCCATTAAAGTCATAAAAAGCCAATAAATGAATGCATTAAAAGTAAAGGCTACTGAGGCAAATAACCAGTTTTTTTTTTTTTTTTTTAAGAATCCAAAATTTGGCAGTGGCATCAGATGCAACTCTTTTCCCCTGACACCCAATCAACTTCTTTTTTAAAATGGATATTAAGTCGTCATTAACTTGCCCTCATATCATTCCAAATTTATTTTGGAACTTTTTTGTGCATATAATGATAATAGGTAGTGACCAGTTGTGCTATTACATTTCATTATACACCCCGATAAACGCCTTTAGAACCCAGAATGATGTAGAAAGTGCTGTTACACACCCAGCAAGTCAGAATCGAGTGCGTCACCAGCGTGCAGAGACATTTTGTGTTGTACCTTTGTGTCCTGTGACCAGAATCTCAGGGGAGATACCCAACATCAGATAGAACACTATTCAGAGAACAAGGTTTGTTCCTGAAAGCCTCTGATAGGATACGTGTCTGTGCGGGCGGGTGCGCGAGAGACTCACACGTGAGGACAGAGTGACGCCAGTCAGGTCTTTCTTCAATGGCGACTTGTCACGGTGCCAAAAGCCTCACAGAAGAAGCTCTGTCATTGAAGTGGGAGCGAGCCCTCGAGGGGAGGGCGTCCCCTTTTACCAGTCAAACAGCTCCGCTAGGATGAATTTAAATAGTTTTAGCTCAGCTTTGAAGGAGCACTAAAGCTAGACACTGTTTTTACAAGCAAGCTTAAGGACGTTGTGTTTCAGTCACAAATAGTTTCGTAATTATGTGAGTCAAAAACACTCTCATACTAAATGTCCACTGGATTCACAACAGGTGCATACGCATGGTAATTTCTTACCCTTGTGATTTGAATCTGGATTATTCTGGACTATTGATTAGTAGCATAATACACACCCTGGTGATCTCCATGTAAGGGCTTGTTGCACAATAACTTCTGTACAGCCATTCATCATCTTATTATTATTATTATCATTATCATCACAATTATTAATACTAATAATAATAATAATAATACACTTAAAAAGTTCCATGGTATGAGTTTGTTTGTTCAACATTTATATTTGTTTTTTGTTTATTTATTCATTTAAAATGTAGTTTGCTTTTTTTTTTTTTTTTAGATTGGTTTATTCTAATTCCATCCAACTTTTATATTTATCTATCCATCATTTATGTGTTATGTATCTATCCGTCATGTACATGTATTTTTATTTGTATTTATTTATCCATCCATCCGTCCGTTATTTATATTTACCTATATATCCTTCCGTCCATTAATCTGTCATCTATTGACATTTGTTTATTCTTCTATCTATCTGTCTTGTCTATTTCCATACATCCATATATTCTAGTTTATATTCATCCATCATGTTTATGTATTTTTATTTACAGCAAATATAAAGAAGATTTTTTTGTAATAAATTTAGAGTCAATTTGATTCTAAACTGATGCGATGAATCATGATTTTATGCACATGTGTTTGTACGGTTGGTTAGTGAATAGCAGCCATTGTAATCAGTCTTGACAGGAAGTTTTGTATTGCATCAAGAATTTGATGTAGAAACACATTTCAACAACTGTGCAAATAGATTGAGACCAAAAAGACTCTTTGTTATGAACAATTGATGGTACAGAAGGCCAGTCAATTAGCCTGCAAGTTCACCAGTGCAGTATTTAAAGAGCACAAAGCGACATTGATCTGCAGCTCCGTAATGAAATTATCTGCAGTGCTTTGGAGAGAGCCCAGCACAAGTCTTGGATACAGAATGTTTGTCTAGACCAGCGACGCAGGGAAAGCCACAGCCTAAAATGAATTTCGATCTGGAGCACGGCTCCGCTCCACTGATGCTCACAATCACCTTTGTCTCTCTGGCTTGCTAAAGATGATCAAGTAGCTTCTTTCCATCCTTGCACTGGGTGGATATATTGTCCAGACATAATACAGCACAGATTAGGATGATGTGTTGGTAAAGACACAAAAGAGAAGGGAAGAGGGAGGTGATTCAGAAGATGAGGACAACCTGAATTCAGACTTGAATATAATGTAGAGAACTGTAAAATGCTTTATAGATCAATATTGCAATTGGTATGCAGTTAATGAAAACTGAGTTTGTCGACAATGTCTTTGACATTGCTCTTCTTTTTTTATCTATATAATTATTTATTTATATATATTTTTTTTTTCTTATTCCATTGATCTATTTTGCACAAAATTTGTCATGAAGTGTTTTCACGATATAAAAAAATGTCTGTAGTCTGTACCAATTTTGGTGAAATTTCATGGTTTAATATAATAGCAAAAACGTTTGGAACGCATTCCCTATAACAATTTAACTATTTTAATAACTGATTTTTTTTTTTTTTACTTTTATACATTAAAGCAAATTACAAACAGTGAACTAAACATTCCTTAACAGCAGCAGTGAGTCCTTTATTAACTGTTCTAAAATATAAAAACAAAATAAATGTATTTATTATTGGAACAAAGTGTTTTTAATAGCATGTAACTATGGGCTGTTTTATTCAAGCTATACTGTCACATTTTCATTCAAGAATGATTTGTTTAATGCAAATATCCTTTACATTTGCATACTAAATTTTAATCAAATTGATTTGAATAATCCTTAAACATTATCTTATAAATATAACATTAATAATAGAGTAAAAAATACAGCTGCTTAAAACATTTTGTATAAATATTAATAAATAAGAATGGACCATGTCATGTATGTAATTTGTTTAAAAAATAATTGAAATGTATAAACTTAATCGTTATACTGTGGCCGTTGGTCCTCTTTGCAGCATAAAATGGGGGAATAACAGTTTGTCCAGTTTGCATAAAATATGTTGTCTAGACTTGCCTCTGACAAAAAGGGGGGAAAAACAAAAACAAAACTTGGGACACGTTTGGGCATTGCAAATTAAATTAGCTTCTACTGCTAAGGAGCACTTTAAAAATCACCCAAAGCACTGCATCCTCAGCATTCACAGGATATATATTCTACAATAAATGTCATAATTATGGTCATTTCCTCTTTCCATGAGCTTTGACTGTAATTATTGCCGCTTGTGTCTACATTTGCATATAGCATTCATTTGTGGTGCTGCCTGCCTGCTTGCTCCAATGTAAGGGTGTTAATGCTAAGAGGAAAACAATGAAGAGAAAAAAAAAACGGATCTAATTAACTGCATGCTACAGATATTGTACATACTTTACTGAGAATAAGCCTTGGCCTTTCGTGGTCTTTAAACCTATATGCACTTGCACAAAGACACAGACCCGCATTGAGACCTCATATGTCTTGATGCTGCTGCAGAGACGTATGTAACTGATCTGTGCATTAGAGGTAAGACAGGGCCTGATCACACATCAGTCACACAGATGTCTAGCAGAGAAAAAATAACATCTCTTCACCTTGGCTCTCAGCATCTGCAGATCTGTGTTGAGCAATGATTGAGTTTAGGCATTGGTCTGGGGCCTGAGGCAGAGCCTGATGCCGGAAACAAGGATTGAGTCATTGGAGTTGAGGAAGGACAGGGGCTGGAGTGCATTGAGTTTCTCAAACATGATTAGGGGTTGGCATCTCCTGGGTTGTTTCTCTCTAATCAATTTGATCATTAATGCAACTCCAAAGAGTTTCCCATCATAGAGATTGTTATTTATTTGCACTGGTTGCCAAGTTCTTGAAAAATAAGTGTGAAGAGGAAGGTTGTATGGATCGGTGTTCTGGGTTGAGAAACAGACCAATTTGTGTCCCTTTATTAAGGAAGGAACATGCTGTACTTCAGAAATGTCCACCTGATTGCCTCTGTGCTATTTCTAAGTCACAAATTGCTCTCTTGGTCCATCGACTGATATTTTCACTGTGTTCAAACTGAATGAGTCTGTCCAAATATGATTTATAAAAAGCAGATGTTTAAATTTTAAAATTAAGAAATACTGGCCTTTTTTTTATTTTTTTTTTAAAGAAATGTCAAACCTAAAACGCACTTAATGATCTAATTGTGAAAAGACAATGCAAGACAAAATGTTGCCACACTGTAAACATTGTGTTCTGTTGTAGAAAAAGCAGACTGGCTCCAAAAAGTAAGTGTGTGTGTGTAGCAATTTTAAAAAATAGTTTCAAATTTGCTCAATTAGTAGAAATATTATCTTTATAAATAAAAACTTTTAAAAATATATATTTTTAAGAGTTTTCAAGAAACAAGAAAAAATAAGTAATAATAAAACAATTTGGAAAGTGGATACATTATTATTATTATTATTATTATCATTATTATTTAAAATAGTATTTTTTTGCCTGCATTATGATACCAGAGCAGTTGTATCATCCTGACATTTTAAATATCAAAATTAACTTTAATTTAGCCATTGAAAACAAGTCATTGTATGAATTAATTGCATTTTTTTTTTTTTTTTTTTTTTAGAATAAATGCATACATCCAAAAAAAAAAACATCACGTCACTGACTCTTTATCAAATTTGAGTCTTTATAAAAACCTCCAAAACATGAAAGAGCAAATTCAATTAGTCTGTGGTACATTTTCTTCAACTACTGCATATTTACTCTTGTTTCTGTCATCTTCCTGTAGATAAGCCTGAGAACTTTGACGTCTGGTACGAGAGCAAGTTTGAGGAGTGCGACAAGGAGGCCTGTCTCTCCTTCTCTAAAGACATGTTGTGCTCGCGGGTCACAGTGGATCACAATTATTACGCCATCTGTCAAAATCTGCTTTCACGATATGCTGTGTGGCGGGGCAGCTCCGGCGGACTTCTTCACGACCCCCCCCCACACATAGCCAAAGACGGCCAGCTCGAAGCCCTGTTGGACGAATGCGCCAACCCTAAAAAGCGGTACGGCCGATTCCAGGCAGCTAAAGAACTGCGCGAGTACCTAACCCAGCTAAGCGGTACCGCTAGGTAATGACCGCCCATCCCTGTCAACACTCAACATTCACCCATCAATGTCCGATGACATCTTCAGGGTTTGAGGATCTTCTGTGACTATTTCAGACCAATCGTCCTTCACACCGCAATCTGTTATGTGTACATTTTGTTTAGCTTACCTTTATCTTTAAATTATTGAAATGTCTCGAGATCATTGCTTTTATTCAATGGTTTATTTTGCAATAAAGGCAGCGGTTACGTCACCATTGTCAGCATCCTCCGATTTCTCGCTGGAGGTTTACTTGCAAAATGGTGACACCTCGAAAGGCAGCTGGGAATGTCAATACACAAGCATTAACTCTGTCCAAAACTTTTCAGCATACGTCTTCTGCCTAATTGATTCACTTACATTCCAGGAAGAATGAGTTTGGCATAAAGCATAATTTTGAGATGGTAGAGAGGATGTGGATGTCTGTACATAATTAGAGCAGATTGGAGAGGGGAAATGAGTTGGAATTGCTTTGCATATACCAAAGAGTCTGGTTCTATGTAACTCAAACCTCTGAACTAAAAGGGCAGAGCCTAAAAACCATGCATAGTCAAACCACCCCGGAGCAAATTCATGAATGCGGTTAGACTTGTTACGAAGATTTGTGTTTATATTAATCAAGCAAAGTCCAGAGAGACGGCCACAATGAATCCAAATTACGTGGCGCTATTAAATCAGAGCGGGGTCCAGGTCTCTAATTGGCCGTTAACTATAAATAATGTACCGGCACACGGCGTGATGTGGCACTATCAACTCCTCGACGTGTGAACGTGCATCTGCACAGGCTGAAATGGAACTTTCTATCTTTAAAATTCATCTTAACATTTCAATTTCACAGCTCTGCAATTGAATTAATCAAAATTTAATTAAACGTCTCTAACACTTAAGATCATTTAACTTTGAGCCATCAGCCTGCTGTTTTTTTTTCCCCCCTCCCTGGTTTGATTTTGCACTTGGTGGACCAATGAATTAGATCAGTATGCTAATGAGTATGCGTTAGATAATGAAGTACGCTAGCGCTTGACTGACAGCATCACTCCATTGAGCCTGGATTTTGAAAGCTAGTTTCTGCCAGTGCAAATGAATGAAATTAAATTAAATGAATTAAGATTTGAAGATTTTGGTTTCTGGCCAGTCCGAGTCAAAGCAATAAGTGTCCATCAGCCATTATCAGTGGAGATCCCTCCGCCCTTGTCAAATTTAAACCGGTGTCCGGATGGCCTATTGTTAGGTGTTGGCACGTGAGAGATTTTTTGCGTGCTATAAATAACTGTCCGCTTTTGTACTGTACTTCTATTTCAGTTGAGTATTATATCAGCTGTGTCTGATTTTACTGTGCCTTTCATTCAGAAGTTGTATTTACAACTTTTTAGTCTGTTTAAATATCAATGAATAAATGAAAATATATAAATGAATATATATATATACCTCTGGTGTCTGTTGTCTAAATTATTTTTGATGCGACTGCATTTTCCTGCACTTAAGGTAACTAAATCTACTTAATGTACATTTACTAAATATCAGTAATAATATTATGGGGGGGCTGTGTACATTGTCATTTCTAGGTATCCCAAAATTTCATTGCCTATTTCCCTATATTATAGTAGGCAAAGAATGGCATGCGTGTAGTGTAGTATGTTCAAATTCACAGTGCTCATAAAAAGTACCTGGATTACTTTTATGGCTGGCGAGTTTTTGAAATGTGCACACAATTGACACTTTGCCAAAGATGGTCTTATTTTTGGGGAGATGCAAAGGTCTGCACCTCTACCACTGGAGAAAGCAACTTGATCAACTTGGATCACATCTGCCTTGGTAACCAATCACATTACAGATTCATTCAATTTCTGTCAGTGATGTGCGACAGTCACTGTCTGCGGATACCACATAAATGAATGAGAAGATGTGCCATCTACTGAATCCTGTCGTAAAACTGTCTGTGACAACTCAGCATTTTTTTTTTTTTTTGGTGTAAAGACAGATTGAGTCAAAACAAATGTTTAATGGCATGCACAGAACTGCCGATGGGCTGTTGATTCATTAAATAAGCTGTTTTCCCAAAGCCTATATCCTCCATTGACATCTATTTAAAAAAAAAAAGAAGGTTTGTTTTATGCCATGAGGCAGTGAATCGGTCTCATGACAATGACAACATAGCGAATGTAGTATGTTCGTGTTACATTCATACTGAACACTTTCATTTAGAATGTAATTTTTAGTACTTATGCACATCAGACAGCGACACAACAAGACATGACAAAATCATGAAAAGACATGAATCAATTATCCCAGCCAATCAGAAGAGTGTATGGACAGGCTCTCTCTGCAAACTGTCTCACACTCGCGATGATAGGATAAGTACAATAAATAAAGCAGTTTTAACATTATACAAATACATGCACAGTGAATTATATAATATTTGCCATTGAAAACACTTGTCAAAATGTCAGAAAAAAAGCAAAAATGATATTCAAACTCAAATTGATAAATTCTAAAAACACAGTCGTTACCTGAGATAATCATTGAGCTGTCAGCCTTAACGTCACAATAGACGCCACTCCAAAAATAGAATCCCCTGCTATCTGTTGTAGCCATGTTTTGTTTCTCGTCACTGCTACGCAGATACATTAGAAATTCCTTGAACCTAAATAATTTTTGGAAGAATTCTGTAAAATTCTGTTTAATACAATCACGGGACTAACCTGTTTACATGATGAAGCAAATAATGCTGTTTGGCATTAGAGTTCTTTACATGAGGTCAGCTAGCACACTTAAAAAAATATATATATATATATACATATATATATATATACATACATACAGGGGGAGATTATTTGATCTCCTGCTGATTTTGTACATTTACCCACTGACAAAGAAATGATCAGTCTATAATTTTAATGGTAGGTTTATTTGAACAGTTCAAAAAAGTTATGCATTTGTTTGCATTTTAATGAATGAAATAAGTATTTGATCCCCTATCAATCAGCAAGATTTCTGGCCCGGTGTCTTTTATACAGGTAACGAGCTGAGATTATCTCAATCTCAGTTTGTTACCTGTATAAAAGACACCTGTCCACAGAAGCAATTAATCAATCAGATTCCAAACTCTCCACCATGGCCAAGACCAAAGAGCTGTCCAAGGATGTCAGTGACAAGATTGTAGACCTACACAAGGCTGGAATGGGCTACAAAACCATCGGCAAGCAGCTTGATGAGAAGGTGACAACAGTCGGTGCGATTATTCGCAAATGAAAGAAACACAAAATAACTGTCAATCTCCCTCGGTCTGGGGCTCCATGCAAGATCTCACCTCGTCAAGTTTCAATGATCATGGCAATGGTGAGGAATCAGCCCAAAACTACACGGGAGGATCTTGTCAATGATCTCAAGGCAGCTGGGACCATGGTCACCAAGAAAACAATTGGTAACACACTACGCCGTGAAGGACAGAAATCTTGCAGCGCCCGCAAGGTCCCCCTGCTCAAGAAAGCACATGTACAGCCCGTCTGAAGTTTGCCAATGAACATCTGAATGATTCAGAGGAGAACTGGGTGAAAGTGTTGTGGTCAAATGAGACCAAAATCAAGCTCTTTGGCATCAACTCAACTCACTGTGTTTGGAGGAGGAGGAATGCTGCCTATGACTCCAAGAACACCATCCCCACTGTCAAACATGGAGGTGGAAACATTATGCTTTGGGCGTGTTTTTCTGCTAAGGGGACAGGACAACTGCACAGCATCAAAGGGACGATGGATGGGGCCATGTACCGTCAGGACCAGGGCATAGAATATGGGTCGTGGATGGGTATTCCAGCATGACAATGACCAAAAACACATGGCCAAGTCAACAAAGGAGTGGCTCAAGAAGAAGCACATTAAGGTTCTGGAGTGGCCTAGCCAGTCTCCAGACCTTAATCCCATAGAAAATCTGTGGAGGGAGCTGAAGGTTTGAGTTGCCAAACGTCAGCCTCGAAACCTTAATGACTTGGAGAGGATCTGCAAAGAGAAGTGGGACAAATCTCTCCTGAGATGTGTGCAAACCTGGTGGCCAACTACAAGAAACGTCTGACCTCTGTGATTGCCAACAAGTACTAAGTTATGTTTTGTGAAGGGGACAAATACTTATTTCACTCATTAAAATGCAAATCAATGTATAACTCTTTTGAAATGCGTTTTTCTGTATTTTTTTGTTGTTGTTGTTATTCTGTCTCACACAGTTTAAATAAACCTACCCTTAACATTATAGACTGATAATTTCTTTGTCAGTGGGCAAACATACAAAATCAGCAGGGGATCAATTTTTTTTTTTTTCCACTGTATGTATATATATATATATATATATATATGTGTGTATTTTATTTTTTTCATTTCCAGTTTCACATCCAAATGTTATGCTCTTTTTTTTTTAATCCGGACGGCTGTGTTGGGGATGAGGAACTCTTGCTATTGTGAAGCGTATACGGCCTGGAATGAGTCCCTGTGCTGCAGCTAAGAGAGTCTGACAGCTATTAGGATCAGCTTCATTAATACGGCGGCTGCTGCTCCTCTGATAGCAATCACCATTTCAGAAGTTGCGTGTATGTTCAAAGATGTTTCACTGGCTAAAATAATTACTTGATCCCTTGAGCCAAAACACATTTCAGACTCAATGCATATATGAGGTGCTGGGAGGAACTGCTAAGTGGCTAAATTATGTGTTTGTTTGTGTGAGAAAAAGAGAGAGATGTGGATGTACTGTAACTGTCTCCACGTCTGCCAGTCTATAATTATGCCTCTCTGTTTTGACAAACACATTGTT
Source organism: Onychostoma macrolepis (assembly GCF_012432095.1). NCBI lineage: Eukaryota > Metazoa > Chordata > Actinopteri > Cypriniformes > Cyprinidae > Onychostoma > Onychostoma macrolepis. Next base: position 22,261,569 of record NC_081178.1, read on the forward strand.
GACGGTATTCATCATAAAACAGACACTCGAACACACATTGTCTTCTTAAACTGCTTTATGGAGCAGAATAATTCCAATAGTGTGAGCTTACAGGGGAGCACTGCAGGAAATGAATCTGACTCCAGGGGACCGTACCATCCTCATTTGTTGAAATAAACACGAACCTGAACCGACTCGAGCCCGGGTTCTTTTATCGATAGAGCACAGGAGGAGAGGAAGCTTAAAAACTCCTGCTGTCTCCCATGAGTCGAATACGGTATCTCAAAGAATCATTCAAAAAGCTGCTTATGTCTAATTCTATTTCTTGAATATGATCTGTGGTACATGATCACTTTTTTAAAACTCAGATCTCACACTAAATCTTCTGATTCAGGCAGTTTATAATATTGCAGAGCGATGTGGATGCTGTCTTGAATTGAAATACTGCATAGCCTGAGTAGGAAGCTTTTCAACAATAAAGCCCGGTTTCTGGTTAGTCTCTGATATGGAAGCTCATATCTGATTGGCTGGCTCTATGCAACCTCTGGTAGTCGGGGTTCACAGACTTTTGGAAATCATGTTTACAAGGGGTGTGTTCAATTCTACAGTGAAAGCTTTGGTTTGATAAAGTGCCTTGGGGCTGAAAATATCTGTATTTAGGCTCATATATTCAGCTGTGTAGAAGTAAACAAATGTTCAGTTATGAATGAATGAAACATTGATGTGTATGTTTAAAGGGGTCATGAAGTGAGAAATCAAATTCGCCTTGATATTTTGGCATATAAGAGGTCTTTGTACCATTAAAAATTCTGCAAGTTTCATAGCTTAAAACGTCCTCCTCGTTATAAACTAGGGCTGCCCCCTAATAGTCGACTAACCGTTAGTCGATCAGAAGAGGCTTGTTAGACCAAAGTTTTATTGGTCGCAGAAAAAAAAAAAAATTCACAGGGCGAAGTCAACGCAGTCCGTAATGGACAGATCGTTAACGGCTGGTCTATGGTAATATATATATATATAACATTCAAACGCTCGCCTATCATTCATTGACCTCAAATATGGTTTATCATCTGAAATATGTAAGTATTTGCAACTTTACATGGCCGCTCAATCTAATGTTAACCTAGAGAAATGTGCGCTATTTACAGTGGGGCAAAAAAGTATTTAGTCAGCCACCAATTGAGCAAGTTCTCCCACTTAAAAAGATGAGAGAGGCCTGTAATTTTCATCATAGGTATACCTCAACTATGAGAGACAAAATGAGAAAAAAAAAAATCCAGAAAATCACATTGTAGGATTTTTAAAGAATTTATTTGCAAATTATGGTGGAAAATAAGTATTTGGTCAATAACAAAATTTCATCTCAATACTTTGTTATATACCCTTTGTTGACAATGACAGAGGTCAAACGTTTTCTGTAAGTCTTCACAAGGTTTTCACACACTGTTGCTGGTATTTTGGCCCATTCCTCCATGCAGATCTCCTCTAGAGCAGTAATGTTTTGGGGCTGTCGCTGGGCAACACGGACTTTCAACTCCTCCAAAGATTTTCGATGGGGTTGAGATCTGAGACTGGCTAGGCCACCCAGGACCTTGAAATGCTTCACGAAGCCACTCCTTCGTTGCCCGGGCAGTGTGTTTGGGATCATTGTCATGCTGAAAGACCCAGCCACGTTTCATCTTCAATGCCCTTGCTGATGGAAGGAGGTTTTCACCAAAATCTCACGATACATGGCCCCATTCATTCTTTCATTTACACGGATCAGTCGTCCTGGTCCCTTTGCAGAAAAACAGCCACAAAGCATGATGTTTCCACCCCATGCTTCACAGTAGGTATGGTGTTCTTTGGATGCAACTCAGCATTCTTTCTCCTCCAAACACGACAAGTTGAGTTTTTACCAAAAGTTCTATTTTGGTTTCATCTGACCATATGACATTCTCCAATCCTCTTCTGGATCATCCAAATGCTCTCTAGCAAACTTCAGACGGGCCCGGACATGTACTGGCTTAAGCAGGGGACACGCCTGGCACTGCAGGATTTGAGGCCTTTGTTACTTTGGTCCCAGCTCTCTGCAGGTCATTCACTAGGTCCCCGTGTGGTTGTGGGATTTTTGCTCACAGTTCTTGTGATCATTTTGACCCCACGGGTGAGATCTTGTGGAGCCCCAGATCGAGGGAGATTATCAGTGGTCTTGTATGTCTTCCATTTTCTAATAATTGCTCCCACAGTTGATTTCTTCACACCAAGCTGCTTACCTATTGCAGATTCAGTCTTCCCAGCCTGGTGCAGGTCTACAATTTTGTTTCTGGTGTCCTTTGACAGCTCTTTGGTCTTGGCCATGGTGGAGTTTGGAGTTGGACTGTTTGAGGTTGTGGACAGGTGTCTTTTATACTGATAACAAGTTCAAACAGATGCCATTAATACAGGTAACGAGTGGAGGACAGAGGAGCCTCTTAAAGAAGAAGTTACAGGTCTGTGAGAGCCAGAAATCTTGCTTGTTTGTAGGTGACCAAATACTTATTTTACTGAGGAATTTACCAATTAATTCTTTAAAAATCCTACAATGTGATTTTCTGGATTTTCTGTCTCTCATAGTTGAGGTATACCTATGATGAAAATTACAGGCATCATCTTTTTAAGTGGGAGAATTTGCACAATTGGTGGCTGACTAAATACTTTTTTGCCCCACTGTAAGTGTGTGGAAACTGCGCTCACTGCAGGACAGATAGAGGCACCAGTGCGCTAAATTGCTTTTAAAATACTCCGTCATTTTTGGTCCTACAGATAAGAGAAATACATCTTTCAAATCTGTAAAGACTCTACGTTTATTTATGCACTCACAATAACAACAAAACATTGCACTTTTGTAAAATAATGAAAGCAAACAGGATGCACTTTCTACCGTCTTGGTCTGTGAACTTGAGCGCGAAACTCCAAAACTCGTGTGTGCTTGTTTTACAGATATGAAAAACATATCTATAGAGAGTGAAATGTCGACTTTCAAATGAACCAATTCAAATGGAAAATAAATGTTCTCCGATTATGTAATCCATATGAAATGTGTATACAGGCGCGTTCACTACTGCGGAGATGACAAGTCAAGTCAAGTCAAAGTTTATTAAGATCCCTTACGGGCAATTTGGATGCAGCAAGAACGCAAAAGTCGGTGTCGCCGAGTTCATCAGCTGAAAACAAATAATAATTTATCAATACATTATGTTACTGTTATGGCTCGTTTCCACTGAGCGGTACGGTTCGGTACAGTACGGTATGGTACACAATTATTTCCGTTTCCACTGTCAGAAATTGTGAATGGTACCAAAATAGCGAACAGTACCGTACCACTATTTTGGTACCCTTCCATTGGGGTACCTAGCACAGCAAAGGGTACCAAAAGGGTGGAGCTAAACGTCACTTTTGCGTGATACAAGGGGATAAAGCTTCTCCTTCACTCGTTCTGCTCTGCTGTGTTCGGCTTATTACTTCAGAGTGCGCAAACACACACAAAAAAAAATATAACATTGTATTTTATAATTTTATATTTTCACACAGACAAGCCATTTCTCAATATGCGTTCCTGTCTATTCTTGTGGACTTGTGAAACGTTATTGCCCAAAAACCAGCGTAATTTTCTAAATATACTGTTATTGTGTCATGAAATGTAGTTGTAATTGTTTTTCAGGCAATAATGTAATTGTTTAAAACTCAAATCTGTGGTTTATTTATAAAGATAGTGCCAATTTGAAAATTTGCTATGCCAATTTCGGAGCTCCATGCGATCACTGGGTGCTCAGTGCTCATGTATTCGCCTCGAGCAGCCTTAGCTCGGCTAGTCCTCCCGACATCTGCTGCTGGCTCTGATGTCTCTGTTGTGATTAAACATGAGATACAATTCGTTTTGGGTATATTTAACAGGCATTCGTGGTCTCATGAATCTATGCTTTGTTCCTGGTCATATTGTTTTGGCTGAACACAAAATTATGTTTAACTTTATATTTATTTTGAACTTTACAGTATAACGTTACAGTGCTGACTTTGTAGCATATGTTTGACTGAATTGTTTGCTTTTGTCTTTATTTACTCTCATATAAGCCTCTTATACTTTGTACTTATACTTTTATAATGGCTATTATTGTTCATTAAAACTGACATTTAACAAAAAGAGGCAGAGTTGTGCTTATTGTCACGTTTTATCGTTGATCGCTACTTTCCGGCATACACCACGTCTACCAAGTAAGGGTACTATTGGCATTGGAAACGCAAGCCTGATCAGGGTTACCCATACCAAATCGTACTGTATTGAACTATACTGTACCGTACCGCTCAGTGGAAATGAGCCATTATATTACTGTTTTTCCCTGACATATTCATAATATTACTTCTATCGCAAAATAATCACCAAATATGGATGCTTAAGACTCAGATCTTTCTGACAATATATATTTTGTCAAGATGATAAAAAGTTTTGATTCTAAAATACCGTAATGCATTTTGTAATATGACACCACCTACTAAGGGGGAGGAGACCGCTAAAAGATTTTAAAGTACCATTTCCACGGTAAAGCAATGTCCAGTTTCAAAATGATTTTCACATGGATGAATTTTGAGGTTTTAAGCTTTCAAATGATCTACAATTTATGATTATTACTAAACTATGTGATAGAGAAAAAAGAAGATGAAAAAAAGAGCACAACCGGCCCACAGGTGACACTTAAGGGGTTTTAATCAAGTTCCAAAAATGGCTCATTTGACTATTCATACGTGAAAATCAAAATCACATTCAGATGCGTGTTCGCTCACAGTCCACGCACTTGAGTCTATCGTCAATAGGACAAATGGAGTGATTTTATTCGCATTTGGTTTAAACAGCTCATTCATGTCTTTGTATATCAGAATGTTTCCAGTATAAGGAATAAGTGGATAGTTTATTTTTAATGGCATCCCAGATCATGTCTGAGAATTGTTCAGAGTATTTTGTTTTGTAAACGAGGCACAGTGTAATGGAGAGTTCACAAAGAAACATTTGTTGAAAGAAGCGGTACTAGATCTGACTGCAGCTGCCTCACAAACCGTAAGTAAATTATTTCATAAAGCTTTGTCTGGTAATAACAGTTTAATTTTGATCATGTTGTCAAAACACTCACATACAATAGTGAGGGGGCGTTGATACTGTTTCCTATACAATGTCGTAAGCCAATTAAAACAGTAGCCGATTACTGACATGCCTTAAAGGGCCCGCCCCTTAAAACAGGTTGTTTTAGACCAGGGTGTCAAACTCAGTTCCTGGAGGGCGCAGTCCTGCAGAGTTTTGTTCCAACCTTAATTAAACACACCTGATCCAGCTAATCAAGTCCTTCAGGCTTAATTGAAAACTGCATAGTATGTGTGTTGGAGCAGGGTTGGAACAAAACTCTGCAGGGCTGCGGTCGTCCAGGAACTGAGCTTGACACCCCTGTTTTAGACAGAGGGTCAGAATAGGGGTTGAAAATAAAAAATAAAAAGCTCAAGGAATATATTAAAATAATTTTTAAAAAAAATCCATGTTATGACCCCTTTAATACGGTAATAATAATTATAAATAATATATATATTTAAGTTCTAGCAATGTTTTCACTGATAAATAATAATAATTATTAAAAAAAACTTTTTTAAATTCTGTCTATATTAAAACAACAACAACAAAAACAAAAGCAGATTATATTGTTTTGGCTGAACACAAAATTATGTTTAACTTTATATTTATTTTGAACTTTACAGTATAACGTTACAGTGCTGACTTTGTAGCATATGTTTGACTGAATTGTTTGCTTTTGTCTTTATTTACTCTCATATAAGCCTCTTATACTTTGTACTTATACTTTTATAATGGCTATTATTGTTCATTAAAACTGACATTTAACAAAAAGAGGCAGAGTTGTGCTTATTGTCACGTTTTATCGTTGATCGCTACTTTCCGGCATACACCACGTCTACCAAGTAAGGGTACTATTGGCATTGGAAACGCAAGCCTGATCAGGGTTACCCATACCAAATCGTACTGTATTGAACTATACTGTACCGCATCGCTCAGTGGAAATGAGCCATTATATTACTGTTTTTCCCTGACATATTCATAATATTACTTCTATCGCAAAATAATCACCAAATATGGATGCTTAAGACTCAGATCTTTCTGACAATATATATTTTGTCAAGATGATAAAAAGTTTTGATTCTAAAATACCGTAATGCATTTTGTAATATGACACCACCTACTAAGGGGGAGGAGACCGCTAAAAGATTTTAAAGTACCATTTCCACGGTAAAGCAATGTCCAGTTTCAAAATGATTTTCACATGGATGAATTTTGAGGTTTTAAGCTTTCAAATGATCTACAATTTATGATTATTACTAAACTATGTGATAGAGAAAAAGAAGATGAAAAAAGAGCACAACCGCCCACAGGTGACACTTAAGGGGTTTTAATCAAGTTCCAAAAATGGCTCATTTGACTATTCATACGTGAAAATCAAAATCACATTCAGATGCGTGTTCGCTCACAGTCCACGCACTTGAGTCTATCGTCAATAGGACAAATGGAGTGATTTTATTCGCATTTGGTTTAAACAGCTCATTCATGTCTTTGTATATCAGAATGTTTCCAGTATAAGGAATAAGTGGATAGTTTATTTTAATGGCATCCCAGATCATGTCTGAGAATTGTTCAGAGTATTTTGTTTTGTAAACGAGGCACAGTGTAATGGAGAGTTCACAAAGAAACATTTGTTGAAAGAAGCGGTACTAGATCTGACTGCAGCTGCCTCACAAACCGTAAGTAAATTATTTCATAAAGCTTTGTCTGGTAATAACAGTTTAATTTTGATCATGTTGTCAAAACACTCACATACAATAGTGAGGGGGCGTTGATACTGTTTCCTATACAATGTCGTAAGCCAATTAAAACAGTAGCCGATTACTGACATGCCTTAAAGGGCCCGCCCCTTAAAACAGGTTGTTTTAGACCAGGGGTGTCAAACTCAGTTCCTGGAGGGCCGCAGTCCTGCAGAGTTTTGTTCCAACCTTAATTAAACACACCTGATCCAGCTAATCAAGTCCTTCAGGCTTAATTGAAAACTGCATAGTATGTGTGTTGGAGCAGGGTTGGAACAAAACTCTGCAGGGCTGCGGTCGTCCAGGAACTGAGCTTGACACCCCTGTTTTAGACAGAGGGTCAGAATAAAAATAAAAAGCTCAAGGAATATATTAAAATAATTTTTGAAAAAAATCCATGTTATGACCCCTTTAATACGGTAATAATAATTATAAATAATATATATATTTAAGTTCTAGCAATGTTTTCACTGATAAATAATAATAATTATTAAAAAAAACTTTTTTAAATTCTGTCTATATTAAAACAACAACAACAAAAACAAAAGCAGATTAAACTAATTTAAATTATAACAACAATGGTCATAGTCAATTACAAAAACAATAAAATGTCAGATGTTTAAAATGTTTAAAGTATATAATAATAAAATACTTACATAAAACCATGACATCAAGGGGCTTTTTTTGTTTATAGAAGCAGAGTGTGTTTGCAGGTGCAGCAGGTTTAATTTATGTTACACTGGGCAAACCTTCAGCAGATTTATGTCAAATGGCCCAGACTGAGAGGTTTTAATGCAGTGCAAAGAATCTTGGGAGTGAAATGTCCATGAGGTGAACCATATGGAAATAATAATTCCAAAAGTCCCATTCAAGCATTTTTCATTTTTTTTGACTTTGATATAAAACAATCCTACAAAATAGCTGTCATGATTATTTCCCTTCAAAGTGCCTTGTGTATACGTAATTTATGCTGTTTAGAATGTACTTGAAAGAGTACTAGACTACATTAGAAGAACTAATCTCTAGATTTGCTAAATATTGCCAGGTTAGTGGTAACATACAGTAAGTTTAAAAGATGTTTGGTTTCTTAGTTTTGTCTGAGACAGTTATGTGTGCACTGTGAGCAGTTTAATAAATAAGTAAATAAAATTCAGATTACAAAATCCAAAAACATCTTCAGAATTTTCTTGAGTGCTTTATGTATCTGGTAACATAATTACACTGCTGTGCAAATATTTTAATTTGTTGTTTCCATGCTGGCGTATTGTGTTATCAACTGCTTCAAATGAAGCTCCCCTAAACCACACATCCAAATGTCAAAGTGGGCCAGCCTTTATGCCTACAGTCAAAAGTCTGGTTCTGTGTTGTCGGCCACATGATTTGCACCCCTGTAAATGTTCCGCCTGTCATTTGATCCCATCCCAGCAATAACGGCAGGGCAACTCAAATCTACCACCTCTGAATCACAACTTTCTTTGCTTATCGGTAGAAGCACTTTAAATAAGAAACATGCTGGGAAGGTTCTGGGATATGTTATCTTAATCTGAACATAACTCCAGCTTTGCCTGTCAGAAAGCAGGGCTTGTGTTAAGGCCCAGATATCTCATTTAGACCAGAAAGTGAGAAACCTCCCTGGCTTCCATTACGGAGCCAGAACGGAAAGAAAAATGAACAGCGACAAAAGGAAATGTTCCCAGCTCACAGTTGCTCCGCTAACTTGATAAAAAGTCTATTTAGTGGTTGTCAGGCTGAGCCAGAGAAAGAGAGAGAGTGTGTGTGTACGCTAGAGAGGAAGCGTTTGGGTGTATTTGTTGGGAAATAACTTTGGCCAACGTATACAGGAAAGGTTATGCTGTTTGTCAGGGCTGGTCGGGAGAATTTACTCTGAGGTTCTAGTCTAAATCCATCTCCAGAGTACGTGGTTTGGCAGTGCATGAGGTCTCTTTTTCTGACAGAAGATATGCAGTAGTTGATGGGGTGACATTCCTAGCAGGTGGTAAAATGGTTGCTTGTGATCTTCCCTGTTGAAAGGTTAGGGTCAAACAAAGCATGAAAGCTGATTTAATGGCCATCTTCAAAGTGAAGCTGATGATGACATCCCAAGTATTTGATACGTGGAGGTCTGTAAGTCAGGTTAAAACCGCTGACTAAATACACATATAAAAGCAGAACATAAAAGTTCTGTACCCAGTGAGCTGCTCACCTAAGCAACCTTTTTTTTCTTTTGGCATCATAGGTTTCCAAACACTTCCAAACAGTGGGCAGCAAAACTAGATTTTTGCATGTTGAGAAGAAAATTTGAGTAGTGTTTGTCAATGGCAAATGTCAAAGAAGTCAAATGAGCTTTATGATATTCTGGCTTGGGTTACTCTTCCAAAATAGGTCTATAGGGATTTTATGCTTGCTTAGAAAAGTAAAAAAATAAAACAAAACTAAGGAAATAATCACACATAACACTAATCTCTGATAAGGCAATCCCAGAATACATTGCAAAGGTTCCCTGATTCAAATCCTGGCTGAGCCTGGAAGCCTTTCTTTTTGGAGTTCTCCCCATATTGGGGTAGGTTTCTTCAGAGTGCTTCGGTTTCCCCCATCATAAGTGATTTAGATACACTAAATTGTCCTAAATTGTGAATGTGAAGTGTGGGTTAGTCCTGTGAGGGACATACCATCCATTCAGGGTGTTTTCCTGTTTTTGGCCCGAGATGTTGGGATAGCCTCCAGCATCCCTGCAACCCTATATAGGACAAGTGGATTGGAGAATGAATGAATGTACAGAGTCATACACTCATACATTAATACTTCTCTCTTTTTTTTAAAGGACAATAAAACATTTAGCTGAAGCTTTTACAATTTAGCTGTGGCATAAAACAACAATTCCTGGATGCTGCAGCCCTGTCGCAGATTTACTGTTGATGTTCCCAGTATTAGAATATCAGCTTATTAGCTTAGCAACATGCTAACATCAGACTCTACTGTAGTATCATCAGACTCTCTGTTGTATCTTTTGTGCACTTCATATGAGAAGCACAACAATCATATGTGAATGTCTGCATTTGCCGCCCATGAATAACCAGGTCAGCATTGCCAGTCAGGTTCCATTTGAGGGCCAGACCAGTAGGGTTTGAAACAGAGCTCCGGTCTGTCCAAATTTTCATCCACTATTCTGAATAAGGAAACCCACTGTAAAGAATAACTTTCTATCATGTACACTGGGTGCTTCATTTTGTTAATGATTTCCTTTTGCGCTTGTTACCCTAGCTACACCTCACTTTCCCCACCTCTGAGATGATTTTGTCCATCTCATATCCTGGATTTCCAGCTACGGCTAGCTGTCAGGGAGAGGTCTGGAGCTTACCCAGCAGGGGTTCACAGGCCCTAGTGCAATTCCATTACTCACCCGCACTGCAGCTTAAACCCACATTATCATCCACACCGGAGGGGTTTGGATAGACAGATGATTTGAGCCCCCCTTGCCCCCTTCCCCCATCTCCTGTTCCCTTGCTTATCTCCCCAGGCACATTAGCAGACACCCTGCTTCATTATAATAAACATCGTTTATTCAGAGTGTGCTCTTATCCGAGGTTTACTCCCAGCCAAAAACAATGTACGATCCAGTGCTCACACAGGAGGAAATTCACACTTATGTGAAGAATAACAATGAAGGAAATGCAGATAACCAAATCCTGTGTCAGAGCTAATCTATGGTAGATATGTTCACAAAGGGTTTCATTACCTGCACTGTCCAGTCAGTGAGCTGTGTTGTGTTTACAGGTTGTGTCGAAGGAAAAAAATGTGTAGTAGAAGGAGCATTGTTGGGAATAAGAACAACACACAACTGGAAAATAATATCATAGAAAGGACTCCAGCAGAACTGTGTGTAATAATTACTACCTGGTCTCATGGCATAAACGTACCTGGGCACACTTTTTAGCGAGACGCGAAATACGTACCAATAAGTACATATCACTGCAGTTTCCAAAAGAAATGAACACTAGAGGCAGTAAAACTCTGACGATTGTTATTAATTTTCGATGAATAAAGTTTCAATTAATAAAGCATAATTTTCGCACAATTACTTGAAGAATATCATGTTATGACTTCAAAACAATATTAATATGCTGGGCAATTTGAAAAGTGATGCTTTTGAACGTTAGCATCACACATATCCAGCTTCATATCTATAGGTTTTCATAGACAGTAGGTTTGTTCGGTAGCTCAGGGAGTACGGAGACATACTTGACAGCTGAGGAGCTCCGGTTCAAATCCCGTGTAACTACGGTTCAACAAAACAGTTCAAATCTGCAAAACAGGAAGTTCAAATAGCATGGTTGCATCAACAAATGAGTTTTTATATCAGTTTTGCATTTGTCAACACTATCGGGTAGGGTTGGGTTTGGTGTCGGGCATATTTCCAACACGATAGAGCATTAATTTTTAGCGACGGCCCCCAGATATTTGAATTCTGAACCGCCACAATACATACCTCGAGCAACGTAATAAAAACACAGCAATACGTACCTATATCAACATAATAAAAATGTGCCAGGGTTTACGTATTGAACCCGTGTTTTAGCGCCACTCAGTGGACATTTATCTTTGAAACTGCAGCAAAACGTGCAGTAAGGTACGTAAAAATGGTCTCGCTAAAAAGTGCACCCAGGTAAGTTTAATGCATGATACCAGGTTGTAATTCTAATAATATATCAGATAATCTAACCTCTTTATGACAAGACAAGGTTAGTTCAGATTGTATATGTGGTGCGACTCCCTATTTTTTTACTTGGCGGTTACACCTGATGATGTTTTAGAGTGATTGCATTTATAAGGTAAGGTTTAAAAGGCATTCATCAACAATAGCAGGCCCAAATTCCAAATATCCCAAATGCTATCATCAGCCCTTGTGTTTTGCCTTAGAGTTCTCGCTTTGATGATGTAACACTGCATAGAGTCAGACTGTCGGCTAGTAGTCTGCTGTGAAGTCCGCATCACTGTATGCTACTGAAATAAGGTTCCTGGACATGGACTAGTGAAGACAGTGGCTGTGTCCGAAATCATATACTCTTGAATAGGTACTTAATTTGAACAAGTAATTACTTAACGACTGCTAAAAAAAAAGAAAAGTTCAGTGACTGTAATTTGGACGTACTACATTTGCCCATGTTGTCATTATCATGTGACCTTCCTGCATCATTTGTGATGGTTCAATGCCATTCCCATATCTTCCTCCAGGGCCTCATGCAATAGTAAATTGTCCATCATATGCACATTTCAGAATCTCACCAGAAGTAGTAGGTCATCCGGATACATTTTACCTACTCTTAAGTGACAAAAGAAGTATGTCCAAATTCACAGTATATGTGACCCTGGACTACAAAACCAAGTAGCACGTAGCACAGGTATATTTGTAGCAATAGCCAAAAATACCTTGTATGGGTCAAAATTATAGATTTTTCTTTTATGCCAAAAATCATTAGGATAATAAGTAAAGATCATGTTCCATGAAGATATTTTGTACATTTCCTACCATAAACATATCAAAACTTAATTTCTGATTAGTAATACGCATTGCTAAAGCCTGTGTTATACTTACTGCGTGCGCGAGTCCGCGTGACGTAAAAATCGTCATAGGAGGGTTTGCACGGAGGCTCTGCGCGGACATCCGTGTGCCTCTCATTTTTGTGACCGCAGTAGGCTGCAAAAGCACCAACTGCGCAGGCTGTGTGAAGAAGCCCATTGCTACTTGAACCTGTACAATCCGTCGATAAAACAATACAAAAATTGTTTGTTCACGTTTGTATACTGTTGAAGCCGATCTACTGCGCATGTATGAAACACATCCGCGGAACGGACCACCAGCGTACACTTTCAGTAGTATAAATACAAGTAGCCCGCGTACACGGACAGCGTCTGGATTGCCCACGCGGAAAGTATAACACAGGCTTTAAAGGTGATTTTCTCAATATTTAGAATTTTTTGCACCCTCAGATTTCAGATTTTCAAATAATTTTATTTCCTATACTAGCAAACCATACATCAATGGGAAGGTTATTTATTCAGCTTTCAGATAATGTATAAATCTCAATTTCAAAAAAATAAAAGACCCTTATGAATGGTTTTGTGGTCCAGGGTCACATATGAGAACTGTATCTTTGTCACACACTGTTTTCCGCCTACTGTATAGTAGTCCCCAAGTCCACATTAAGTGTGCCATTTGTGGGAGGGCCACCTTCACTTGTTTGTTAAAAAGAAGAGGCGTTCTTGGGTGGAAAGCAAAATCAGATCATCTTTATATAGTGTCCTTCACAGTTTCTTCACAGTGTCCTTTCATTAGGGAAAATCCATTGACATCAGATGACAGATTCCTGGTATGGTGTGACACTACTTCCATTATTGTAACAATCAATACATCTCTCTCTCTCTCTCTCTTTCTCTCTCTCGCTTTCTCTCACTCTCTCTCTCTCTTTTTTTTTTTTAACTGCTGCAAGGCTTACTAATAGTCCAGAGTGGTCTGAACTGACAATAAGAGTATGCACAGCATGTGTAGACCATGAAGTGCTGACATGGAGCGGGGGAGAGATGTAGCAGAGGCCCCTGACCCCATATACTTGCCCTTGTGTAGCATTCACCATGTGCACCCCATCCAAGGCCCCTTTTCACACTCAAACTCCACACGGCTTCCATCCTCACACCCCTCCTGAGCTATATTTACACTGATGTGACCCCAAATGGTATGCCTGCCAGAGGGACACGAGATGCTTTTCACATCTGCCTAGGTGTCCTCCTTGGGGTCTTGCACCAGTGTAGTTTTGTCCATCTATTAGTGGCGCCATAGTGAAGATATGCAATCGAGGTTGCTGCTAAAATGTCTTTGGCACCTCCAAAAGTGTTTGATTAAGAAGTCTGGTTGTGGCGTTTGCTTGCGCCACAAGATGAGACTTGTTTCGCAGCTTTCGGCTCAGACGTGTGATGCATTTTGAGAGTTGAACAAAACATTGCACGTGTCCTACAGACCTCTCGGAGAGACTGGATGACTGCATTCTTAATCTTGAGATCAAGAGTTGTGATGATGATGTGAAGTTAGAGGTCTCAAATTGCTCCTTAAATGCATCTTGCTTGACTCTGCAGGGAATGAGCTTCCCATGTCTTTCCACTTCATCCTGTGCTCTTGTAGTCTGGATGTCTGATGGGCTGACAGTAGGAAGCATGTCACATTCTCTCAACTTTTGTCACCTTCCATCGCAAGGATAATTTCAAAGGTGCACTGCCACACTAATACCACAAAGGGATTATCTGGCAGCAGAAAAGCAGATGAAAATGTGAAACTGCTACACCACTCCTGGTTGCTAACAAAGCAGAGCTTGAATTCCTCAATGCATATTAAGAGGAAACTGTTGTCTGAGTGGCTCCTATGTTGCAAGGGGGACATACATTTGTTGAGATTGTTCTGTGTCTCGTGCTGCCAAGCCTTGCAGATATCTTCCTGTTCCTTTTGAGTCCATTTGAGAAAATATTTTTAGCTTCAACTAGAGCTGCATTGTGATGTCACGCTTTAAGCTTTTGGAGATAATCTCCCATCTCTCTGGGTTCTTGCTACAATGGGATTTTGATGATTCAGAATATGCTGAAAAGTCTTTAGCTAACAGTAGTTAAACCTGCAATTCTTTGTTACACGTGTAAGTGTACATGATGCCCACTAGAAATGGACACAAAGGATTAGATCAGGATCTTAGGAACAAAAGGATTACAGGCAGTGAATGTGGGTCACACACTATCATGAGTGAAACCAACCACTCGCCGGATTACCTAAATCCTCAACTGAAGGTCAGCGTGAGCAGGGGTCAATACAAGGTTTGGACAGGGTTACGGCAGCCCATCTGCTTGTTCAGGAATGCAATACAGAGAGGCAACTTTAAGCACCAGAGCATGCAGCCAAATGTTGCCCTGAGGGATGGTTCTTACTGATTGTAACCTAATGTTTTTGAAGGGTTAACTTACACAATCATGTGTTTTTTGACCCTCAGTGCAAAGGTGAGAAAAGAAGGACACATTGACTGTGGGATTTTAATTTTTTTCTTTTCATCTTGGTCTTGAGACCCTTCGAGAGGATATGGATACAAATATAGTCTGGGTCTTGTTACTTGTTGTCTTTGTGTTTAGGTCTCCAGAAATCCTTTATATGATTTCACAATTTCTTTCTTGTACTCTTCCAGGTAATATTTTGGAACTCTGTATTTTAACACATCTGATGTTACTACTTAGAGTGAATCCCTTTGTTGTTTTTCTAATTTATAATTCAATTTAAGTGAAAATGTCTTATACATAAATACATGTAAAATTTAAGATATTGGTCTGGATTTGAGTCTCTTTGTCTATTTATTTATGTATTTGCTATCTTTCTTGCTTGCTTGCTAAGGGAGAAAGACCTGAAAATAAGGTAACCTGCAATTAAATCTACATTTCTCTATTTGAGTTTTTCATTTGTTCTTATCAATTTTATCTTCTTATTTGTCTGTAGGTCTGTTTTAGGTGTTCTAGTTTTGGTCTGTCTTTGTGAAGATAACAAAATTACACATGTACATTATTAGCTTTGTTTGGACTCGCTTATTGACTCTTAATATTTATTATTCACTGCATGCAACTTAATTAAATAATTTATTAATTAAGTAATTTATTTAAATATATGTGAAACTACATCAAATGCGACAACCATGCCACACTGGAAATAGGAAGTCAAACTGAGAGCATTATATTGTGGGATTCAATGTTCAAAACATACCATTTGTCAAATGTAGCAGGGTATCCCGGGATTACATAAAATTTGCATACTGTCAACTGTGTCCTGTATAAAACTATAGTAGTCTATATATACAATGTTTTTTTTTTTTTTTCTTTCATAGAGGCACCACCATTCAAATGCTTGCATATGATGTGATAACTTATGGGTGCAACCTCATCTCATGGTTTGTGGCAGTGCTCCAAGATTTGCGGTATGCTACTGACCTATACTGCAAAACTGATGTGTGTGTTATGGTAGTATGCTATTTCAAACATGGCGTGTCCCTGTGGTGCATTTTCTTCTTTGATTACAATGCCTCTACTCAGAAGTTTTCGCATATTTACTCCACAAAGAAAATGCAAATGTTCTTCTAACAGCAAATATCTACTATCTGAGTCAAAGACCGGACAGGAAATAGACCTTAACCTCCACTTAGCCTGATGCTATCATCTGGGTGGTGCTCACTTGACCCACATCCTTCAGACAAGCATCCTCTTACATGGCGGGTCAAAGAAAGAGCTGCGGTCTGTGTGAAGTCTGTGAAAGAGAGCTCCATTACAGTGTGGCCGGACTTTGATGAAGTGCCATTCAGAAAGGTCCTGGTATCAGTTCAACCTTTCATATAGTCATGATAATTTCCCCTAACAGCACTAATGGATGACACAAAAGATATGAGTCAAAAGCGCAGAAATGCGAAAAAATTATTATTATTCTATGATCAAAATAATATTGGTATGCTTACTCTTATAAGCAATGTCCAGAAGGTCAAAATGTGTAAAAGAGGATGTATAGTGTGCCAATTAAACAGGCAGGTGTTCCACCGTGATCATATTCTTGCACTTAATATTTAGTATATTGCAATTAAAGGTGACATATCTGCAGACTAAGCTTGCATATGGGTTTGGAATAATAATAATAATAATAATAACAATAATAATAATAATGTGGCGAGTGGGATGGTGCCAAGAGCCGTGGGAGCAGAGCGGATGGCTCTAGCCCAGACCAGAGTCGAGAGAGGGCTGCTTTTCCCGAGTCCAGGCCTGGTCCTCTCTCGTCTTGCGCTGTCGTTGCTCATCCTTTTATCCTTGCGGAGCGCCTCCGTGGGACTCGAGACCGATGAATGCCGCAGGTGTCACTCATTATTATTAAACTCCACCAGCCTCGCTCCGCTCCTACGGCTTTTGGCCCCACCCCACTCACGACAAATATTAATAATAATAATAAATATTCCAGTACATACCTATTTAGTTACAACAAACTAACTTTAATTGCGTTAACAATTATTTTCTTATGTTTAAACCTGTTTTGATGTGCTTTGCTCTAACATGTCTAGGCATCAGGATACAGTAAGTTATTAATTATTTACATTACAAATACAATGTAATCATAAACTTTTGATAGTTTGAGTGATTGATGCTTTGGACCCTGTTTACACCTGAGTTGTACTTCAGATCAACACCATCCCACTCTCACCATCTGGCTGTTCAGGAGTTCAGGAACGTGGCAGAGAGTGTGAACTTTACACTTCAGAGTTACTGCTAGAACATTGTCCTGAGAGGTTCTTTCTGCTTGAAGGGTTTAGTTTTCATAATCATCTGTCCAACAGCTGTCAGCTCCACATCTGTCTGGAACAGTAGTCCCAGACAGAAAATAACCTTAAACCTTGCGGAACCAAAAACCAAAATCTTAAAGTATATATAGTTTCGTAGATTCTTTCTGAAGGGGGAGAAAGAAAAATATATATATTTTTTTTTATATTTTTATATATATTTTTATGTCTCTTCCTACATCTTTGCAAAACCTGTACATACAATTCACTGCAGTTTTCAGCTAAATGAACACTAGAGGAAGTAAAACAACTTTTATTTATTTTCACACAAAGTATGATTACAGGTGCAGACATAATCTCAAAGAGCAGGTCATATGGGTTTTGAAAAAAAATTAAATCTGTTTTGCAGTTGGTAACGTAGCTGTCCTTCTATGTAAAACAGTCTGAAAAGTTGTTAATCAAAAAAGTGCATGGTAAAGATATTGTCTCTCAAAAGAAAGAGTCGACTCTGAACTGCCTTAACGAGTCGTCATAATCACCATTATTGTTTTGTTAAATGTTTACAGTTTAGCAGCTAAACTTTAGCTGTGGGCACGATTCGCTAGCATAAGTGTTTTTTTATTTATTTTTTTTTTTATATGTCATTATTTTAAGAATGGATTGGAGCACTATATTATTATTTTATGTAGAGGTGCATGCTTTGCCAATGGTGGCACTTGCTAACTTGCTCAAGTACTGTTCTCTGTACCAGTCACAACCGACTTGGCCAGCTGACAAATCAGAGCATAGTAGGCTTATGGAAGGGAGGGGTTTGCTTATGGAAGGGACCTTAAGCTCAGAACTCTTCAAACTAATTGTTTTGAAATCATTGACAAATGACTCTAGTATTAAATGTATATTCTGAGAAAATTACAGTGTTTTCTGACCTGTTGTAGGGATTCCAACACAATAGTAGGACACTTTAAAAAAACAAAAAAACATATGACATGCTCTTTAACAAAGACAGTTTATTGCACAACCACTTTACCATAGTGCATTATTTAAAACAGATAGACATGCTCAATAGCTCACCAGGTACAGATTGTGATGCAGAGCTCTGGGGTATGAGTCCTGTGAAACATAATAAAAGAGTTCAAAGACTTATACTGTAGAATCAAGCTAAACTGGCTTTTAAAAAAGCATTCCAGATGCTTTGGAGTTACATGGACTACTTACATGATGTTTTCTCTGCCTTTCTGGGCCTTCAAAGTGAAAGTCACTTAAGCTGTAAACGGAGGGACAGAAACCTCTTGGATTTCATTTAAAATATCTTCAATGTGCTCTGAGGATGAATGAAAGTCGTATGGGTGCTATGGGTTTGGAACATGATGAGGGTGAGTAATTAATGACAATTTTAAGTTTTTGGGTAAACTATCCCTTTATGTGAACTGGCCTTTTCTTTCCTGTTTTTTTTTTTTTCTCTCATAACCATAAGACTACCACCAGCCAGGCTGATGTGCTTGGAGTTTTCATGCAGAATGTTTTGCCTGGCTGTTCGTGCGAAGCTAGAGTTCAAAACAATTTCAGACAGTTCTCTACAGTTGTCTCTCAGACAGTAGGGTAGCTGGGTTTCAGAGGAAGCCTTCAGTACGAGCAGTATCCTTCCTACACACATTTCACAAACACACACACAAGCAGTACTACCTCCAAACCTCTCCTTCCACAAATCCCAATTCACACTACATCTTCCTTTTCTCCTCATCCATCTCCTCAACTACAAATATGAGATGTGCAGAGTGATAACACAGCCAGAAAGTCAATATTTAAAACAAATGTCAGCAACATGTTGAGGCCTCCTGTCCAGTTCTCATTCCTGACACTGCTCCTGAGTGACTATTGAGTCCTCACAGCTGCGGATTTAATCATTTCAGTCCTCTTGCGGCCAGTGGGCTTGTCCAAAAACCCCAAAAAAACACATGAGCAAGGAACAAGAAGGAAATTATGCTCACGCAGAGGCGATGCAACTCTGTTATAATCATCACCAAATTATGCAGCGACAAACTCTAAATATAGCTCTGGCACACAGTGTTTATTTCTATTAGCGTGGTAGTGTCAGTTCTTCAGCGGTTGTGGTGATATTAGCTCTGGAAATACACTCCACTCTCCAGCAAAACGATCTGCCCATCAAACAGACAAACAGATATTTATTGGAAAAATGAAAGTATTTCGATTAAACAGATGTATTATTATCAAATAAGAAATTATCAAAGCAACATTTTAAGGATTTGACATTTGGTTTTAAATAAACAGTAAACATGCTTAAAATTAAATCATGAATGACTGATCTATCTATCTATCTATCTATTCTTTGTTTGTGAATACTAATATGCAAAAATACATGGAGCTTTTTTAGGATGTACCTTCATAATACCATTATTACACACATAACACTGTTTTAGCGTACAATAATAGTTTTATATATTCTTTGAAGTATCATGGAATAACATGTAAATACCATGGTATACACCTATAGTGACCATTAAGTAGCATGTTATTACAATCTGATACCATCATTGTACCATGGTACTTTAAGAGTTCAGGTGCTGTATCTGGGCTCAGGGAACAATGCAGAAATGTGCAGAATTTGATTTAAATCCCTCTCATTCACAATGTATATGTTATACTTTATTTATTTATTTAATAAAATCAAGTGCTTCAAATAAAAGTGCAGTATCTTATTTGCATTAGAAATTCAACATAGACAATGCAAAATTATAATATAATACCAAAATATGTACGAAGAGTGCTGTCTGAAATTTTCTTTTCATTCCTATGTTTATGTTCAGTTATTTCACTTTAATAGCAATACAAAGAACCTATTCATTGCCATTAATGAGAAATTACTGAACCTACACATAGGAACCTGATAAAAAGCTCATTTTAGAAGAACATTTCAGACAGCACTTAGAGGCTTTTGCATCTGAACTCTTCATATTTAACATAAAAAAATATATATACACATCTTTCTCAAGAATTTAAATACTGTAATATATAGTACTTTTAAGTACTATAGATTATAAAACTGACAATGTTTTATATGGTAACTTTATTTGAAGCACTTATCTATGTCATTCCTGCCTTGGGCCTGTCTACCTCTGTTTAAGTGGTGATATAAAGCCCATGGCCCCTCATGAGAGAAAGGGCTCTGTGGTTTTAAGGGTGACAGCAGGAAGACATGCATCTTTCTCACCCGCTGTCACAAGCTCTTATCACACCCACGTGACTCAAAAGTGACAGACGGAGTGTCAGGAATGTCCAGAGTGTTAATGAATGCAATAATGCTTTATTTGTATTTTAAATCAAATAAAAACAGGAACAGGCATTTACATTTACATTGATAAATCAATAATGAAATCTCTTCATAAAACACTGCCCTTTTTTCTGTTTCTGGTGCATGGGTGTCATGGGTGTTTCTTTGTTTATTATGAAACCTTTTTTTTTTTTCTTTTTATATATGAAACTTTCATTTATTTTTACTCTTTTCATATGCTTTTTTCCCCCTTTTTTCCTTTGTTCAAGACCTAGACTTTTAATCTTAAACTATGAAAAGACATCATGAAATCATGATACATATAAATTATTATAATAATAAATAATTAATCTAAACAAATAAACACAAACCACTTCTATATATATATATATATATATATATATATATATATAGAAAACAAGAAACAAGAACTGAGACAAAGTCTGACACTACTCCCCCCTCCCGGAAGGTGCGTCCCGCGCCGTACAACATCCAATGGGGAGGGGGGTGGGCGCTCTGGAGGCCTCAGGGGGCAGAGTACGGGGACGGACAGCCTCCAGGGCAGATACGGGAACTCGGGGGGCCATGGCGGATCAGGGGACTCGGGAGGTCATGGCGGTTCTGCCTCCGAGACCTCGGCTCCAGCTCCCGCCTCGGCCTCTATGGCAGGAGCCCTACTACCCCCTCTCCGCCCCAAAAAAACAAAATTCTTGGGGAAATTAGAGGTAGTTTTGGGTTGCCGTTCAGGGGGAGCGGGCTCTTGGGGGCGCTCTGGAGGCGTGTAATCTTGGGGGCGCTCTGGAAGCGCGAACTCCTGGGGGCGATCTGGCAGCGCGGAGATAGGGAGACGACTTCGTGGCACAGGCACTGGGGGGCTCTCTGGAAGCGCGGACTCTTGGGGGCGCTCTGGAAGCGGAGATAGGGAGACACCTTCGTGGCGCAGGCACTGGGGGGCGCTCTGGAAGCACGAACTCTTGGGGGCGCTCTGGAAGCGCGGAGCTGGACGGGACCAGCGGAAACGTATGAGGGCTGGACGGGACCAGTGGAGACGTAGGAGGGCTGAACGGGACCAGTGGAGACGTAGGAGGGCTGGATGGGACCAGCGGAGATGTAGGAGGACTCTTGCAAGGAGCTAGCACTGAAGGGCACTTGCGAGGAGCAGGCACTGGCGGGCACTTGCGAGGAGCAGGCTCTGGCGGGCACTTAAGATTCTCTGGCAGGCTCGCCATACTCTCTGGCGGCGGGCTTGCCATACTCTCTGGCGGCGGGCTTGCTCTTCTCTCTGACGGTGGGCTTGCCATTCTCTCTGACGGTGGGCTTGCCATACTCTCTGACGGCGGGCTATCGTGGGCCGCAGATAGCAGCTGGCTTGCGTGAGCCACAAGACGGCAGCTGGTGAGGGAGAGTCGCGGACTGTGGCGGGCTTGTGTGAACTATTTAAAAAGAGCACAAGATTAATCAGTTTGATCAGGGGAAACTCCATGGCAGGAAGATCGCAACGGATCATTTCATCGTCCAGCCCCAACAGAAAGCACGCACCAAAAGCGGCCTCGTGCCAGCTCAGCTGGTGAACTAGCTCACAGAAATCCTCCACATACCACTCCAACCTCCGACCGGCCTGCCACAAACCCCACAGCCTATCTTCAGCCGTCATCGAGCTGGTTGGTCCGATCTTCTGTCACGTGTTGTAGGAGCCAGGGAAACAAACAGACTAAGAACTTCAGAACAAATGACTTTATTGACAATTACAGACAACTAAGACCGGACACGGAGGCAGGGAAACAAGGGGCATATGAAGGCTGGGGAAAACAAGATAATTAACAACACAGGACTGGGGACTAATTAACTAATGATCACAACAAACAAGGACAAGAACAGGAACTCCAAATAAGGGCACGGGAGGAGGGGGAAACAAGACACTGAGACAAAGTCTGACATATATATTGTCACGTGTTTTAGTTCCTGTTTGTCCTTTTTTGGTTTGTTTCCTGTTTTCATTATTAGTTAATCCTCCTTTTGGTTTGTTTCCTGTTCTCATTATTAGTTAATCCACGTTCATTCTGATCACCTGTGTTTATTAATCATCTTGTTTGCTCCTTTGTTCCCTGTCCCTTATAAGCCTTCTGTTTCGGTATAGTCTTTGTCTTGGATTAATGTTATTTTGCAATGAATTTGTGTGTTGATGATTAAAATCCCTTTACGTTTACTCCTTCTTTGTGCGCCTTTGTTCTACAGCCACGTCCCGTGACAGAATCCAAGACCAAAACAGAAGACTGATTATGGAGATCGCTGTGCGCTTCGCTATCCTGGCCCGCCGAGATCTCCAACTGGTGGAGTTTGCGCAAGAGTTCAGTGGGCTCGCCGTGTGGACGGGGCTTGACGCCGTCCGCGGGGAAGTCACGCCCGCTGTCGTCCGCGGCTCACTCAAGCCCGCAGCAGTCAGCAGCAGCCTCCCTCACTGTGAACCAGAAGAGTAATAAGAGGAGGAAAAGACTGATCTCAACCCTCATTACAGTCCCAGAGCTCTCTCCAGTGTCGGCCCCAGCGCGCAATTCAGAGCTCCTGGATTTGGCATTACCCCCAGTGTTGTCTGCACCATTCTCACCCCAGAGTCTCCTAAGCCTCTGCTGGTCCCGTTCAGCTCCCCATCGTTTCCTGTGGCCATCAGCTCCGCTCCTCCAGAGCGCCCTCAAGTGCCCGCTTTTGGAATCAAGGCCACGGAGGCTGACCTTCCCAAACTCCCTGATCCACCCTATATATATATATATATATATATATATAGTATAAAAATGACAGTAGTGTCTGTGAAGAGCTTGAGATGAAATGCGAAACAATGTGATGTTTTAAGAGAACAAAGAAGAAATCAATATAAATATCACATAATACTAACATATTTGTTCTGTGTATAATTTCCACTAATTTATAGCAGATTATGCAAAGTATGAAAATATTATTCAATTGTGAATCTTTAGGAAACATAATGATAGATATGAAATTAGCTTTAGCAAAACAAAGCAGTCAGACAGTTTATTATTTTATAATTCATTAATTTATTTTGAATTCTGTTCTAAATTGCAGTATCATTTTTTTTTTTTTTATAGTATCTGCTGGGTAAAAAGTGAACAAAAAAACATACTTGCATATATAAAGATTTTAACTCTTAAGTTTAAGCTTGAACTGCGTTCTTGTGACTAATGTATTTATTTATGTTTTTTGCACATAAATGAGTATAACATATTTAAGTGGTATTATGCCAAACCTCATTTTAAAATAAGTGATCGAAAACAATTACTTTACACAATCCAGGACACCTTAATTAAGCGTTTCCTGGTATGTGAGATGAGAAGATCACATCACAGGGAAAAGTAGGATTAAAATTGATGCCTGGGTCCATTTTTGACCCACATATGCATTTTGGGAATTTCTGAAATTATTGCAGGCACTTCATTTTCGAAAGGTTCAGCCACTGAGTATTGCATTAGACTTTCAAATAAACTTGAGCCCCTTTCTCATAAGAGATTGGCACCGCAATAAGAAAAGTGATTTCAAAGTGTTGCAGAACTGAATGGCCTGGGGTGTTGGTTAACCATACTGTTTTAATTAGCACTATGTACTTCCGGACTGATATCAGAGAATGTAATTGGAGTCGGAACAAGTGTGTGCCATTTTCATTTTTACATTTCTGGAGCACGATTGGTGAATTGCTCGGAAGTGGAGAATTATCTCGGTGTTACGGCTTTAACAGCGTTCAAAGGAGAAGTCATAAAACGCCAACAAGTTTAATGGAGAAAGGAACTTTTCAAATCCTTCTCCCAGAAAGTTAATTACCAACACCACTATTGCATGATGAAAAATGTCATGGCTTGTGCTATCAAGACAATTTCCTTAAATTAGTATTACTTGATTCCAAAAAAGTCATTGAGGAAATGTGATTTGTACCTGAACAATGCTGCACCACACACCTGTCGCAACAATATTTACATTCATATCAAAATTCACTCGTTTTCCAACATTAGTTCTTGATTGTTCCTGTCTAAAACCCCACCACTTCTCACTCTGAATGTCATGGGGCTGCCGAGAGAGACATAATCTCGCTCATTATGAGGAACGTAATTGGAGCAGTGTAGTTGCGAGGATGTTATCGGAAATAAACAGCGCGTCAGGCGGCCGCCCCCCTGCCTCAGAGCTCCTGGGGAGCTGTAATGAGACTAATAACATTAGCTGTCTGGGTAGGCCTCACTCCGCTCTTCCGTTCTCTGTGGGGAGTCAATCACGAGGCCGCAGAAAACCGGGCACGTACAGGGAGGCTGGCCGTTTCATCGCAGCAGCACTCCACGTGTCTTGCAATAGAAGATGTCTGCAAGACCAAGAGTAATAAAATATAAATAAATAAATAACTGCTAGCATTTCTTTAAGAATTAATGAGCCCTTACTGTTATACTGGTGTCATTATTAATATATTAGGACTCATTGTCAAGAGCTTTTTAATAACTTCATCCAAAGTTGCTAATAGCTAAAACTCGAAATCTATTCATCTGTAATAAATGGGGTACGGATTTTATTGCTGAGGCATAAAATTATCCGTACACCTACTACGCATATTAAAAGACCTTATTAGCTGCATTTGCTTAGGCAAGCATCACTGTAGATCATGTTGCAGGGCTATAACCATCATAGACATTGAGGTTTACAAGTCCACCAATAATCAGATTTGTCCCCCCAAATGTTTGATATTGATGCAGGTCTCTATTATGAACCGCTGTGTATGTTGTTAGGAAGATGAAAAGTTTTAAAAGTTATTTCTTTAGGCTGGTCTGTGATGGCCAGTGTCAAGATGTTTGAGGTGGCCAGGGAAAATAGGCTTAGACTTTTAAAATAGACATTTTGTGAGGCAAGATTATAAACATTAAATATTTAACAGAAATGTAAGTAATATCCATGCAGTGATACAAATTATTCAGGTTTTTTTGTCAAATTTCACCATTTTGAATCAAATAGCTTATAACACTTATGTGTTGGGGAGTAACTAGTTACATGTAACTGAATTGCATAATTACAAAATAAATGTAACTAATATGTTACTGTCACATGCCTGTTTTCTGTTTTCCCTGTGACCTAGTTTTCCCCAGTCTCTTTAATTAGTCATTCTGTTCACCTGGTGTCTTGTTAATTATCCCATTAGTTCTCTTTGTTTGGTCCCTGCTTATAAGCCTATGTTAAGTTGGTTTACTTGCCTGTCTCCTGGATTTTCTAATTAAAATACCTTTTTGTTTATTTCCTTCATCTTTGTGTGTTTGTACATCACCAACCCATGACAGAAGAACGGACCGACAACAGTTTTTTTTTTGTTTGTTTGTTTGTTTTTTTGCAGTGTTTTTGTTTCCTTTTTTCCCCATGAACAATCCTAATGTTGCCCTGCTATGCCTGGAGCAGAGGGGCTACTCCCTAGAGACTCACACCAGGGATTTTTTGGATTTGGAACGCACTATCCAGACGGCTCATTTATGTGTTTTACATCTCAAGCCTCAGCAAGCGGTTTAAGGCACGCCTCCCCAGGAGCTGTCCTCGAGACAATTTCGCTGCATGTGTGGAGTGGGTTCTGGAAAATAATGGACTATACTTCTCCGTCTGCCCCGCTGATGAGGACATCTTCAGCCCCACTCCCAAACCAGTGACCAGCCAGCCGTCATCCCGCTGCATGGAGGTATCGCCTGAGCCCACTGCAGATGGAGAGCCTGAGCCTGCCGTGACACGTGAACCAGCGTAGAAACCCGCGACTGAGCCGATCGTCACCCCGGAGCCTGAACCTCAAGAATGTTCTAACCAAGTGCGTGAGCCGGCAACGCCGTCCGTTCCTGAGGGAGTTTTAGTGAAGCTCGAGGGCTATGAGGAAAGCCCCACCCACACTCCCGCTGCTGAGGGTGAGCTGCAACTGGCCACTGGACTATATATTGAGGAACTTATGAACATCTTTGATATGGATTTGATCGACTGGTTTGGGGAGGTGATTTCCAGTGTTCCTGAATCTTCTGTGTCTCTGCTGGTTCTGCCCAGCTCTTAATCTCCTGCGTCTCTGCTGGTTCCGCCCAGCTCCTGTGCTCCTGTGTTCCCTCCCAGCCTCCCTCTCCCACCTCCTCTCCTAAATCCAGCCAGTTCCTCATTTCTGTCTCCGCTGGTTCCCGCCAGCCCCTCAGCTCGCCCTCAGTCAGCACCAGCTGGGCACTCTGATCCGCCGCCTCAGGACTTCCAGTCTCCAGCTCCACCCCTGTCTCCGGTCTCTGGATCTTCATCTGGCTCCTCCTGCTCCTGGCTTCCCCATGGCTCCTCCCACCCTCCACTCCCCCATGGACTTTTTTTGTACTCTTTTTGTTTCTGCCCCTCACCTGCTCCATGCCCTCCTCCTGAGCCCCCACCCTCCCTACTCAGTTAGAATTTGTTACGGCGCAGTGATGCGCCTTTCCGGGAGGGGGCGAACTGTCACATGTCTGTTTTCTGTCTTCCCTGTGACCTAGCTTTCCCCAGTCTCTTTAATTAGTCAGTCTGTTCACCTGGTGTCTTGTTAATTATCCCATTAGTTCCCTTTGTTTGGTCCCTGCTTATAAGCCCTCAGTTCTCCCTTTAGCTTCGTCCGTTCTACATCTCTGCTAAGTTGGTTTACTTGCCTGTCTCCTGGATTTTCAAATTAAAATACCCTTTTTGTCGATCTCATCCTCGTGTGTTTGTACCTCACCAACCCGTGACAGTTACAGTTACTAGGAAAAATGTGTAATTAAATTAGTTACTAATGAAAATGTTAACAATTAACAAGGGGTTTAGGACACAAAGTAGGACACATACATATTCAATAACTGTCTGTTTCTTATTTGGGTTTATTTAAGCTTTATTTCTTAAGATTAACTGTTATTTTGTCATTGTTAGATGCTAGTATTTTCTGTCATAGCTATGCAAAGATTTGTTTTCAAAAACAGTATCATAGCTATTAAACGATGTCTTATGATTTTAAACCTGTTTTTAACCTAATGATCTCAAAGTAAAAAGAGGTGCTAAAGTCTGATTTTGTGGTGGCTGTGCTTTAAAATTAAATGATTACAATCCTAATTCAAGTAATGAAGGCTTTTGAAAGTCTAACAGTATTTAGTGTTGAGAACTACTGTAAGGTTAATCCTGGTTTAAACACTTAAAAATTATTAATAGTTGAAAACATTCAATAGAAATGGAAAAATAATCAAAAAAGTAATAATGTAATCAGTTGCATTACTTGAATAAAGTAATTAATAATTGCACGACTTATTGCTTTTTAAAAAGGGTAATTTGTAATCTATAACCTATTACATTTTCAAAGTAACCTTCCCAACACTCCTAATTCATGTGAAGTAATTTGTAATTAAATGTGAGAGACAAGAAACTTTAACAGAGCTGTTAAGGCATATTAGGCATACAATTAAGAGTAAGTGTGTGTGTGTATTATAAGAATATTATCTGCAAATAGTTCAAATGCATAGCTTTACAATATGTCCTAGTTCTTTACCTATTCATTCCTTCTTTGTTTACTCTTTCTTTCTTTATTCCCTTTAAATCCTTAATTTCTTTAATTTGTCTAGAAAAAACATTTATCCAAAGAAAATAAATTACCGTAGAAAATATGGGCTTTGATTCTTTCAAATAGTGTGGCTTGTTAAAGGGTTACTCCACCCCAAAATTAAAATTTTGTCATTAATCACTTACCCCCATGCCGTTCCAAACCCATAAAAGCTTCGTTCGTCTTCGGATCACAATTTAAGATATTTTGGATGAACACTGGGAGACTTGTGACTGCCCCATTGACTGACACAGAACAGCGTACACAGTTTGTGTTCAGTGGATACTCTACAAAATGGTGCTACAGTGATGCGGAGACAAATTGTTGAATAAAGTCATTATTTTTATTTTCTTTGCATACAACAAGTATTCTTGTTGCTTCATAAAGTTCCGATTGAACACTGTAAATTCTTGAACACTTGACACAGGGTCAAGGCAGAGAAGATTTGGAGAAGTACTTCATCTTCAATGATAGTCAGCAACCCAACAGATACTAGTGCCCAGACTGTATCAACATCAGACACCTGTGTAAAACCAAATAAAAACAATATTAGTAGGGAAAGGTGGATGATCAGTTGCCATGCCATTGTGTTAGTTCACCCAAACTTGACATTTTGAAGTGTCAAATTTTTGGGTTAAATATCTTCATTCGTGTCACGAAAATGAACACTTTTTTATGGGATGGAATGACAATGACATAATTTTCTTTTTTGGGTGAACAAGGTATATAATCAACATTAATCTTTATACAAGAATCTCAGTAATATACCAGCAAATACAAAGGAAATATTCCTACAGATATGTGCTTCTTTAAGGTGTAACTATGAGAACTTACAAAGCGGGTTAGTTGAAGAAGTATCTGGGGTAATCACAAAGTAAAACAGGTAGGCCTCTGATGGGTATGCAGTGCTGTCAAATCTGGGTTCTAGAAGTAAAAAAAGAAAAACAAAAGTTTAAGATATTAAAAAATTACAGTACAAATATGTTTCTCGGTGTCAATAAAGAAGTCATTTGCATTGTTTATTTAAAAATATTGAAAACAATTAAGGTAGCAACATACATTTTTAGGTGTTGTAGGTGTCAAGTGTCCTCATATATCTGCAATAAATAAATAAATAAATAAAAAATACAGTGATTACAGGTATACTGCATCTACAAGAAATGATTTGAAATTGTAAATAAAGTGTAGAACAGTGACTGAGTCAAAGACCGCTCTACTGCTGGGTATAACAGCTTAAGATTAAATACCTCACCTCCAGTGTACTGTGGCCCGTGTTGATGAGACAGGTGCTCAGAGAAGACAGTTACCACAAGCACTTTTCCTAAATATGACAAATAATTATTCAGTTAAAGAAAAGTTCCACTAGTGTTGTGGCTTGTAATCGGTGTTTGTCCAGTGGTAAAATGCAAGCAGTCTCTCTCCTTCTTCCCAGGTTCAGCAAATTTGTCTAATATTCAAAACACTTGTTGCGCATGCTCTCTAACCGTCCTTATTTCTTCTTCTGTTGTTTTGTTGCACATTAGTGATGGGTCGTTCTTGAACGATTCGTTCATTTTGAACGGATCTTTAATGTGACTCGGGAAGAACGAGTCATTTCAGGGAGTGATTCGTTCAGTCGTGCATGCACAACATCCTGTAGGTTCTGCACTGAATTAGTTCACCTATTTCGAGTCTTCGGGTTTTTCGAGTCGTTCGTTCATCACGTGACAGCCTTATAAGCTAAACCTATACAGTCAGAGCTGGAAAGAGAGTTGATTAGTTCATCAATCCAGTCTTCGGGTTTGAGTCGCTCGTTCATCACGTGACAGCCCCAGCTAAACCTATGCAGTCTGAGGGAAAAAGACTTAATAATAATAATAATAATAACCAACTCTTTAGTTTATTACTTTTGTTACCACATTCAGTGTTATGGAAAGAACCATCATGAC
Source organism: Onychostoma macrolepis (assembly GCF_012432095.1). Classification (NCBI taxonomy): domain Eukaryota; kingdom Metazoa; phylum Chordata; class Actinopteri; order Cypriniformes; family Cyprinidae; genus Onychostoma; species Onychostoma macrolepis. Next base: position 22,291,539 of record NC_081178.1, read on the forward strand.
AGAAATTCACACATTTATAAACTGTAAGAAATAAAAAGCTACAATTTGAGTCCAGAAACGCATCACGTAACTGTAAGAGTAAATAATAATAATAATAACTATGCACCCGTTTGTAAGGAAGGTTTTAACTAATTTCTCTATCCAATGCTGTCACGTCACGTGACAAAAGAACGAACGACTCGAAAGACTCAAGAGACAAACTAATAAATAGAGTGGGGGAACTATGACGTCACTTTGTAGGCGGATCGGCTGTTAGCATGAAACTGGTTCCCTCGACAAAAAGCCAATGGGATTTTTCCATAGGCTTTTGGATAATCGCAAAAAATAAGCTCTGTGTTCAATCATAGTTCATGAAACTTACACGTTTTGCTAATCAAGATAATCTTCACAAAATAATATAACTTTGACGAATTTTGAAGCCTAAATAAAAGCGCCAGAACTGAAAAGCTAAACTTAGGCTATAAACAAACTACACCACCACCGCGCTCCTGACAACTGTTTCAAACTTATTTTTAACATGTTCAGTGAAAGGATTTACTCTGTATATGAATTTTAATCCACGCTACATGAACCGTTTCATATAAACTGGAATAAATACAAAACTAGAGCCAAACTAAAACTGAAATGAGACATTAGTAATAAATAGTATAGAGAATAAATGAAATAATCTTAACTAAAGGACATTTAAAGCACGTATTTATGTACATTTCGAAATAAGGTGCATTAAAAGTGAATAAATCCTTGATTAATATGAATATTTTAATTTAAAACGTATCCCCGCGTATTTAATCTTTTAAATAGCAGCAGAGAGTTTTTAGATATGGTAAGATTAAACTTATTTTAGTGAACAAAGTACCACATTTCAGCTATCATTTTGTTAGGGTGGATACACAAAATGTTATTTTATCCTTGCTTCTAGGAAATCCTATATCTATATGCTTTCTAACAGCTTCATGCTGCCTTAAACATTTAATTTTAACGTGGCTTTAATCACTATGCATCATTAAAGTTTAACTTTCACCACGTAAAGCCGGTAAATGTGGTGTTTACATGTAATAATCGTAATATGAGTTTACCTTATGGTACGAACCCAGAGTCTGTATCAGTAGGAAAGCGATAAAAAGGAGCTTCTTCCAGCCGAAGACATGTGTTGCATTTCGGCGCAAAGCAAAAAAAAAAACATTGTCCAACAACAATATAAAATGCGGGAAACTATTCATTGGTTATTCTAAAATTAATTGTATTACAAATTATACTACAACTGCAAAATACTAAATTGATAAACTGTCTGGCGTGATGACGTTTAATGTCTCCGACAGCGCCTGTAGTCCCATTTAGCAACTTGTTAGCAACCGTCTTTTTTAAGAAACATAACAGTTTAAAAAAATCACTAGTGTGGTGTAACTGGTGTGTTTTATGTCGTAGAATAAAACATGAAAGTATCTTGAGTTTGTGTGAACCACGGACCTTATTTAAGGGATTTAACCAAAATCCCATTCAAAAAACACATTGACTCTGGGACGATGGAACCGGAAGTGCTAAAATGCTAACTCGCTTCCGGGTTTTCGCCTACAATGTGACATCATAGTTCCCCCACTCTATTCTCTTTCCAGCTCTGACTGCATAGGTTTAGCTTATAAGGCTGTAATGTGATGAACGAACGACTCAAACCCGAACACTTGTCAGATAAGAGGTGAGGTGAGCTAAAGACCCAGGTAAACAATACATTTTTTTTTTCTGTTTCTTATACCATTATAGTTTTTTTATTGTTTGTAGTGTGATCAACGTTTGCATAAGTATTAGATGTGTTAGGGAAGTAGCATGTAACATTTTAATTATATTTTGTTAAAATGAACGAAATGACTCGAAAAAAGATTCGTTCATTTTGCTGAACGAGACTCAAAGGTCCGAGTCAGTAAAATGATACGAACTTCCCATCACTATTGCACATTAGCAACACATTAGCGCACTGCTGCCCAAGGATATTATAGTTTTGAATTTTTAAATTAGTTTTTATTTTCAAAATCCAAAATATCTTAAATTGTGTTCCGAAGACGAACAAAGCTTTTACGGGTTTGGAACGACATAGGGGTAAGTGATTAATGACAAAATTTTCATTCTGGGGTGGAGTAAGGCTTTAAGGAGGTTATTACTTTTCTGATTGAATTGGGCCCTTCTGACATATATATATATATATATATTTTTCCTCTATGAACTCATTTAACATATTAACCTAACATCTTAATGCTGACAAAAGTCTATTGACAGCCTGTAGTCAGGATGAAAGCCATTCCTTACCTTTTCTATTTACTCTCTCTAAGCTGTTTTCAACTGCAACGAGTTGTGCCTCAGATGTGTTTGCAGTTGACATTGCAGGTTTGTGCCAGTGGTCCTGACTGACTGTATGTGGTAAGGCTGTGAACCGCCTGTCAGTCATCCGTAATCCCAGTAGGAAGCGGGGTTACCAGGGCCTGCTCCCACCCCATCTGAGACCCCTCCACTGGGTACAGCTAGAGCAAAGGCCACTGGGTGGCTGGGAGTGACAGATGGACCTCATTTGAAGTCATGATGAACTTCAGCTAGAAAGAGTTGAAGCATCTGGGGGGAATGATGGGGAACACAGCAGATAAGAAGCTTATTGTGAATACTGATGTGTAGGAGGAACAAAAAATGAGGGGGGTGCAGGGTTTGAGCAAACCTGGGGAGATTTATAATCCAGGCGTGCGTGAGCAGTCAATAGAGATGCATCATCAGAACGAGTGAAAGAGACAAAGAGATAGAGAGATCTCAGCTGACAGCATTTAAAGCATCATAGATGAGATGTGATGACTGCTCTACAGTGTAGGCAGCGATATTATAGTTTTGTTTAAGAAAATTTAATTTGGTGAAATTCTAACGCCATAAAAAATCACATGCATTTTGCAACAATAGTAGAAGGAAAAAAATCCATCCAAGGCATATCAAGAGAAATTCTGAATGTAATGTTTTTGGACACTTAATTGCAAATAAATTAAAATGTATTATAGTTTAAATTTGTATTAAAAGCAATTAGCTGAACTTTAGATTGCTTTTAGACTCACTTAAGTAGGACTTGATTACATTTGTTTATCTAATTTTAAAATCACTACTGTCTTTGAAATATGGTTCAAGTACTGTTGAGTGTACTAACAAGCATTTATGGTAAACTAAAATAATAAAAGTCATTTCTATTGAATATTGTGTATTTCAAGGATTGCTCATATTTACCAAGGGTGCCAATATTAGTGCAGTGCACTGTATATATATGTTACTCTAGGCTCAAGTAGCATTGTATTTTATTCATATCATGTTTTCTGCAGATACATTTTATTATTATTACTTTAAGATTTGAACACATTACTGCCTTTATAGAGCATTCCAGACCCGAGGTTCCTTTTCAGTTAGGATGCTGCTTTAGAATTTTATGTTTACCCTGCTTCTTTTGTAGGCTGATTTCACCTGTTTAAATGCTCTCATGTAATGCACTTAGCAGCCGTGTGCTTATTCTGGACTTTAATGAATGAATGGATCTTAAGCACAACACGATCTAGCTGTTGTAATGGATGACACTTCTTTCCCTTATTGATGCCAATGAGAAAGTAAAGTATTACAGACCCACATAGGTTAAGAAAGATATCGTACTGCCTCTAAGTCACCTTTTTTTCCCTTATTAGCCAGTTGTAGAAAACCGTATAATTTCTGTTGACAATTTCCTTAGGGCGACAGGAAGATTCTATTGCATCTGTTTTCTGGCTTTTGAATTTTGAGCATTTTAAGAGGGTTTGAGAAGGGCTTGTAAACATCAAAGGACCGCAGTCGGCGGGTGTGCATCTCCAACGATTACATGCTTATCTGTGACCAAAATATTCTGAAGTGGGGGAGGAAGAGTACAAGCGTCATTAAGAAGTCTACAAAGCAATTTCCACCATTTAGCGCTTGTTTATGCTGAATACATTCTTTTGTGCCGAAACAAAACTCCCACATTTAGAGGGAAGAAAATGGATGAAAAACATTTTCCAAAATAATCCAAAAAACACATTTATAAAGAATTGAATAAAATTATGGCTGGATCAGAAAGCAAAGAATAAAAACTCACAGAAAATATCTTGGATGAATCTGCAGCATGTGATAGTTTCAGCCTGAAAATGGAAGCAGCGCAAAACACGTTTGCCTATAGCTTGAAGGCCCGTATCTGTTTACCTCTGATAAATCTCACCAAAGCCTCGGAGCCACATTTAATATTAACATCTTTAGCATGAAAAGAAAAAGAAACCGCTGTGAAAAACACTTCTTAAATCCTAAATTCATTCACTTTATTTTATTTTCTCAGATTAAGAGACAATCCAATTTAACTACAAGACATGCTATGTGGTGGCATACTGATCATAAGTTTCACTTTTTAAACATAAATGGAGAAGTAGTTGAGCCAAAAATTAAAATTCCATACTCATATGCTGTTCCTGTGGAACACAAAATGAGAAATTTAATTTCTTTTATAATTAATATAATGAATATATTATATTACCATTATTTATTTTCTATAGTCCAGTTCATAGTGACCATGCATTTCAATCAATCAATCAATCAATCAATCAATCTGATATGGTTGTTCTTTACACTCAGATAACACTAATAAATTGTATAGTTTAGTTTGGTCCAGTCACTTTATGGCTTTTTTTTTTTTTTTGTGATATTTGAGCTTCCAAAGCTGGCATAAAACAAGAACTGTCGTAAAGGTCTGGTGATGATGTTGACAATTGTCTTGGTTTGGAAGTGTTTATTTATTTCTTTTATTTTTTATTTCTTTTAATTTTTTTTTTAAGTAGAGCTGCCATATTGAGCATTGAGCATTGAGCCACCAATAGAAGGTGACCAATTACAAGTAGAGACCCACAGGGTCCATTACAGTTTCCATTAAAACCAATACAAGTCCCATTATAACCAACAGAACCATTACAAATTTTGTCAAACAAAACAAAAAAACCTTATGGCCAACAAATAAAAGTGAATAAGTTTAGGACTAAATCTGGTAAAATTATATACATTGCTCTTTGTATTGTTGTAAAATACATTAATGAAAAACAATATAGAGAATATGGAGAATAATGTTTTTTTTTTAACCTTAAACCACATAAACACATTGCATTGCACCAAATACACAATATAATGTTCTTTTTAGTAACGTCATATGACCCCTTTAAGATATTTTGGATGAAAACCGGGAGGTCTGTGACTGTCCCATTGACTGCCAAGTAAATGACACTGTCAAGGCCCAAAAAAGTATGAAAAGCATTGTTAGAACAGTCCATCTGCCATCAGTGGTTCAATCTGAATTTAATGAAGTAACGTAATACATGCATACCTTTTGCCCTGATTTACAGCCTGGACGAGTCAATGGCCATAATTGTATTATGGACACAGACTTTGATTTTTATTTATTTATTTTCTTTCTTTTTTTTTGATTCACACTATAATTCCACCCAGTCAGGGAATATTAATTAAATTATTTGATATTTGGTAAAAAAGATGTTTGGTCTGTGGGTGGCATCCTAAAGATATACAATACAGCAACCATGTCATCCAAGACTATGCTAATGCCCATATTTTGCATTTATTCATTAAGCAGACACTTTTATCCAAAGTGACTTGAAGAATGAGGAACACAACAAGTGATCTGTCATAAAGAGGCAATACACACAAAATAATACAAAGTTTCAGACATTGTAGTCTAGACAAGAAGATAAAGTGGAGCATAAGCAGGAATCTTACTTGTTCAATAAATTTACATGCTAAATGTGCGATGCTAGCAGAGCCACCACTCGATTATGTTAAAAACTAATTGGGACACATTAATATAGTTACAATTAAATTTTATATAAATCATTAATATAATGCATGAGTCCTTTGGATTTTTATTTATTTTTTTGTGGTGTTTTATGTTCTTTTTGGAACTTGATGTCATCACTATGAGAAAAGACTTCAACATTTCTTCTTCTGTATTCCACAGAAAAAAAAAAAATAAAATAAAATAACAGCAAATGGGTTGACATGAGGGTGAGTAAATAATTACAAAACTAATTTTTTTTTTGCGTGTACTATTCCATAAAATTGCCTATTACAGTTGACGTTTCTGATTTTCTCAACATGTCACTTGCTGAACAGAGGATGTTGCTCCTGAATCCGTGCTAGATGAACAAATGTCTCAATGGGTGCAAGATATGGGTGCAAGAGAAGGGCAAATGAGGGAATGGCTTTTGTGAGATCAGTACAAAAAAAAGGATCAAGTTTCTTCAAAATTGCACTAGAAAGCTTATGAGAGTCCCGACTGTATTCATTCAACACTTGTCCCTACTCAACATCGCCCATTATAATCATCGCATTTCTAGGAAGACTGAAAGAGGTTGCGATCCCTCCCTATGATTTCTGACGTTTACCCCACCACTTTTCCAGTATTTTACACAGGTTTTATCTGAAATGAAATGCAGAGCAAGAGGTCATTTTCCAAGTGATCATCTCCATGGTGTTTTTATTTGTTAGAGATGCAAGGCCATTTGCCCCAGTACAGATTTATCAGTCAGTTTAACTTTTAAAGCTTTTTTTTTTTTATCTTTAATACATTCCCAAAACAAGGGTTGACAAAACTCTTGTTACAGGTCTAGGTCAAAAAAAGCTCACCTTAAAGTCTTTATGATATTCTTTATGATCATCATGTAGATGGAACTTGGGTTCCCCATGCAATGTTAATCTGTAGAATTTATTGCATTCATTTTACAGCATTTCAAGGTTAGGGTTTTGTTTACTATGTAAGAATATATGGTTAGCTGCCTTAGAAAACACCTCTAATGAGGCAGCTGGGTCAATGACAAATAAGAATGTCCTTGATAAAGAAGAGGAAAAATATTTGTAAAAATGTACTCATGGTTTAAATTAATGTTGTGTTTACATTTAAAGGGGTAGATTTCCCCCGAAAAAGAACATTTGCTCACCCTCAGGCCATCTAATATCTATGTGACTTTTTTTTTTCTTTCCCTTCAGTAGAACAGTAAAGAAGATTTTTAGCTGAAACCATGGTTGATTCATTTCATGGGTGATTCATAAAATGCAAATCAACAGCTACCATTTGAGAGCCAAAAAAGCATATTGTAACGCGATGAACGAGACGTGAGACATGCGGATCTATTTGCAGGCTATTATTAGACAGAGACGTGGTCATAACAGGCATGGTTCAAACAGTGGAAAACAGGTATAACACGGAAGACCAAGAGTAAATCCTAAGCAAAGCATGGGTTTACGATCGGCGAACAATATCCAGAGGGCTTGAGAAGAGAGGTAGTCCAATACCATGAGCAATAGTCCAGGCGAGGTACAAACAGAGTCCGAAATGGCAAGACAAGGGTTAATCCAAGATCCACAGGCAGGAAACAGTAAACAAGGCAACATGAAAAGACTGGACTAACTAGAACTGGAGACTATACTCAGTAAAGCAGCTATCAGTCGGTGAGAGATAAACGCAGAACAATACTAGAGACTAAACAGAAACATGGAAAGGCTCTGTAAGGCAGCTAACACTAGGAGAGTGCTAAACGCTAGAACAATACTCGGCGATCTGAGCAGGAACTGAGTGCATGTTATATGGTGTGTGTAATAGCTTTCAGGTGAGTGTGTGATTGGTACAGCTGTGTGCAATCAGTGCAGTGGAACATGGGAAATGTAGTCCAGGGTGATGTGTAACAGATTATGTGGTGTGAAAGTCAATGTAATCAGAGGGCGACCTCTGATGGCTAGCGGATGGAAGTCCATGAACCAGATTCATGACACCTATACAGGCAAGACAAAATTAATACATGTGGCTCCTGACAATATTTTGAAGTCTTATGAAGTGACATGATCTGTCTGTGCAAGAAACTGAACATTATTTACAACATCCATGAACATTATTTAGATCATAACAGATCTACTCAAATTACTAATTTAAAACTCACTTTTGAATGTGGCGGAGTCACTCCAACTCTAAATGCACCAGTGTACCGGTGTATATTATCCTATGATGCCAGTTTTGTGTCAACTCATCCAGATAGATAGACCTATTGCACAGAGCACAAATCTTGGACGTCTGAGGAATGGAGAAAGATAATATGATATTCACTTGCTTCTTTCAGCCAGGTGAGTTTATGTTTGGCAGAAGATGCAATATGTTTGTCAAGTTGCAACTTGAGCTAGATATTAGTCACCTGGCCGTTTCTTATTGGTTGAAAGCATTTCGTGACTAATCTGAAAATTTCAGCCTTATCAAACCGCTATATCATTAAACTTAGCTAAAGCCATAGCACATTTGAATTACTGTAGGATCAGTTTAATTGAATCAGTGAATCCCAAGAAATTCAGTCCAGATGAACTAAGCATTCAATATCTGCTATTGTTAAGTATTGGGGGATTTGGGGATCTTGTAGGATTTATAGAGCTGTTTAGCCATAACATCAATCTGTTGGACAACCTGGAAGGCTAATTTACCATGGGTTCCTTTGGGAATTCCTAATGGGTTTTAAGAAAAGAGGTTTTCGATTTATGAGTGAAATAAGGTTTGTGGTTAATATAGCTTAAAAAGACTTTCAATTGTTTTGCATGCTTTTTAAGAAACTCATTTTTACCAGAACATTATGTGACAGATGCAGCTTGTAGTGGCAACAACTTTTCTGATGTTTATAGGTAGAATTCAAAATGGTTCTCATCAACAAATAAACATTAGTGAACATTTATGACTTCAAAGTAGATTCACAGTCCTTCATTCCTCAAATAATAGAATAGTTTCTTCTTGAAAATTGGTTCAATATGCCATGACACACTCTTGAGTTATTACATAACAGCAATCTAATAAGAGGCTGAAACTGAGCTTGAAGTAAGGGACAAGCATTCATTTTGTTTTTGTTGTTTTGTTCTTTCCATTCTGCTTGTCTGTTTACTCTTATAATGTGTTCTTCCATTAAATGAATAATTTACTCAATAATGAAAATTTGCTGAACATGTACTTTCCCTCTGGCCATTCAAGATATAGTTTGTTTCTTCATCAGAACACATTAAATAAATTTAGCATTACATAACTTGCTCACCAGTGAATCCTCTGCAGTGGATGGGTGTCGTCAGTCCACACAGTCCAACAGCTGATAAAAACATCTCAATTATCCAAAAGGAATCTACATGACTTCAGTCCATCAGTTTTGTTAAGAGAGAAAAAAAAAGAAAACTGTGATGGGACTGTTTGTAAGAAACAAATCATCATTAAGGCATTTTAAGTTTAAACCATCACTTCTGGTTAAAATATGAGTCCATAATCCATAAAAACACTTCCTCCGGTGAAAAAAAAAAAGTTCATCCCCTGTTGTCCTCTAACCCCACCCACATATTTGTTTAGAACTGTTTTCGACTTACAGTACAGTACACTTACAGTATACAAGGTGCTTGATCTGTGCCTATTTCTCTCCTGATTCATGCAAGATGACTTTTTCATTAGAAAAGAAATATAATAGAGGTCTGTTCTGATGTAGAAACAAACTCATTTACATCTTGGATTGCCTGAAACAGCAAATTTAAATTTTTGAGTGGACTGTTCCTTTAAAACAGACTTGCTAAAAGGCAATTCAAAGACTCAATTGCTCACTTCACTTTCTTTGCTGACAATGTGTTTTAATATCACAAGATTGATATATTTATTATTTATTAATTCAGTTATTTGTTTGTTTAAAAGGCTGTATTTTGTACCAGACTTTCGTCTTGTCCATGCCATATTGCACCATAATTTCACGAGAGTCTCATGAGAGTAAAATAGATGTAGGCACTCTCATGAGAACCACCAAAATGGAGTTTTGCTGATGTGGCTTCAAACACAATATGTTTTATTTTATGTGATATATTATAGTAACTGAAGCCAAACTTGGAGAAATTTATCTTGAGGTGGCAAGGGCCACATGAAGGACCACAATGGAAATAAGAGTTTAACTTTATTGTGTTATCCTTGACGAAGGAGGGTGCTGAATGAGTGTGAATACATCTAAGTGGAAGGAAATTTTATTTTAAATAGTGCTCTTTTCCTTTTGTGTCATATTTGGAACATGTCAGCAAAAATCATTGTGATATTTCTTTGTTTTGGAAAAGAGCAGCTTGGACATTCTGAGGAAGAAAAGAAAAAAAAAATGTTGGTGATGACATTGCCATATCAGTGATGCAGTATTGACCTTGCTTCAGATGATACCGAAGCGTTAAGGTTAAACTGAAAATTGTCATCATTTACTTGCCCTCATATTGTGTTGTATAATTATTTAGAGTCATATAAAAGCATGAACATGTAAGCACATTCACTGTTATCTCAAAATGTGACCTATATACATTCCGTAATATGCTATTATATTCATGCCAAGGATCAATTGAGAGGAAAAGCCCACATGAAAATTTCAGATTAGTTTTATGATAGACCCCTCACACCCTGCCGAAAACACCTCAGTTTAATGGTGTGAGAAAATCACGGTGAAATATTTGAATTGTTGGTGTGAGGTTTGGAATATATAATAAGCCGCTATTCATCAGGACGTTCTCTGTAATAATTCTGGGAGTACTGCTCATCGTTGGGTTTATTACTGATTAATTTCACCATCTGTCTTCCTCTGGAACATCCACAGAGAAAGGAAAAAAAAAATAAAAAATCCACAGTGCATTTCATTATTCAGACAGGTGATTTGAGCCAGCATAGTGACATTTCTGTCTAACAGGCAGCACAGAGAACATGTTCACATACATATGGCAGCAGCACTGCCTGTCTAGCATGTCTCTGGTTATTGGACACTTCACTTCTACCATGGTGAAGCTGATGTCAGTGTTCATGCATCCTGTCACCAGTGTCACATGACCCTCTCTAGCATGAAGGGCATTAACAGATATGATGGGACTGCGTGAGAGCTGCTTATGATGGTTGTTTCCCTCTGTCAAGAATTTTAAGCAGCACAACTATTAATAAGAAATGTTTCTTATAGGAACCAAATCAGCATATTAAAAATGATTTCTGAAGGGCCATGTGAAACTAAAGGCTGCAGAAATGACTGCTGAAAAATTAGCTTTGTATATATATATAATGTATGTATACAGTATATATATGGAGCTTGGAATTTAGTTTTTATGTTTTGTGTGCAATATGCATCAAGTGGTCAGTGAACAGACTGCAGGCAATGTGTGGACTACTGTAGTCTTAGCTGGCAGGAAATTATAACAAACATTTGCAGTTCTTTCATGGAAAAGTATTGTTTGTGTCTCTCATTTGCCATAATGAAAACTGCAGTTCTTGATACACAGCGGTTTGCGGTATTCTGATGAAGCAACCCACAATGGCTTTTTGACATGATTTCTTGTTCTCTCTCAGTCCCATTAAGACCTGCAGTGGCACCTTGGGAAATGCACCTACAATCGTTTAAGCATTAAATCTAATGAGCCCCAGTCTGTAAGTGGGATGTAATAGGTGAGAAACAAAGGTCATTTTGCTAATTTTGTCAGTCTTTGCGGAGTAGGAAGTTTGAAGGTGTACACTGTGAGATTTATTTATTTATTTATTTCGTTCATGACTGCTGCTTGTCAGATTGATATGATCTTGTTGAGATATTGGACAAAATCTAAAGCAGAGGGTCTTTTATGTCAGGCTATACAACATACATCTGACTGAGGTGGACCCAGAGTGAGTGTGGATGATGATGGAGCTAAAGGAGTGAGTGGACTAGGCACGGCTGCAGGCCAGAAGGCAGTGGAACCAGGGGCATGATGAACCCAGGTGGAAACAGTAGGACAAGGGATCTCGGTGTAGCAGGAGGGATGACAGGTCATGAGGGAGCAAGGAGCCTTGGTGGGGCTGATGGGTCAAAGAGCCTAGGTGGAGTCCTGGGCTCAGAGGGATGCAATGGAGCTGAAGGGTCCACACTTGGAGGCCCATTCATTGGACGTTGGTGACCTGAAAATCATGGTTGTGCTGGCGATGCTGGAGGGCCGATGAGAGCTGGGGAATCAGGAGAGGGAGACGGAGCCAGAGTATTTCACAAAGGTGGAGTCAGGGTGTTGGAAGGAACCAGCGGAAGAGGCGAAGCCAGGGAGCAGGGTAGAACCCGCAGAGTTCTACCCTGGGTGGAACCAGCAGAGACAGATAACTGGGCTGGACCTGTGGAGGAGGCAGAGCCAATAATCCAGGCGGAACAGTGTAGACAAAGTAGCTAGGAGGCTGAGCGAAGACAATGGAGGCAGGAGGCTAAATAGAACTAGCAGAGGAGCTGGATCTAGGAAACCAAGTGGAACTGGCGGGGACAGGGATTTAGATGGAACCAGCTCTTTGTGTAAGGACAGAGATGTTATTTTAAAGATGCTATTTGTTCACTATTTGTTTTCTTTAGATTTATATTTTAATCTAGGCCTATATGAAGTATTAGATTATAATCTGAAGAACTGTATCATAATTCCAATTGGCAATTTCACTATTTTAGAACTAATGGCAGGTGAAATTGTGGTTGTCAAAGTGTCACGTCTCAAGAATTAGTTTTACTTCATACTGCTAACCAGGTTTTTGTGCTCACCTGAATAAACAGTTCCGCTTGATATTGATACCAGGAAATAATTTTGTTGCAAATGCCACTCAATGCTGCTTGTTGGACCATCACCATTTAAATACTCACTCTGAACATTTCCAGATGATTTTCCTCACAACATAATTAAATTGTTTTTCAAAAACAGACGGTTCAAATGAAACTAGTCTAGCATGCACACCGCTACAAATTCATATGTAGACATGGCAAGGTTGTATATGTGTGCACAACCTAAAAAGAATGACATATTGGCTTGTCTGCTTGAGAAGAACTCGACGGGTTCTCAGTGGTGAATGCTGGATTGCGGGGATGTGAGTGAATGTGTCTCAGGCGGAGAGACAGGGGTAGATGTTGATGGAGTCTGCAGTCATGCGGCGCGTGGTGGGCCGTGCATTGCTCTCACTCTTTCTTTCTACTCACACAGCTGTGACAAAAGCTAGATTGAAAAGAGCTTGACAATCTGCCTGAGATCTGACAGGGCTGTCACAGAATCACTCAACATCCCTTGCATAATTACAGCATTATCTCTGATCCTAGAGACAGTATGAAATGTGTCTGCGAGCAGGGATATCTTCCATTCCAACTGTTTCTTAGCCGGCACAAGCCAAAGACTAGATGGAAAAACCTTCACAGTAGCTTTCCATGAGAAAATGGGCGGAAAGATCCTGGTACAAAATGATTTTAAAAACGCAGGGTTACCATGACGACAGCTGGGTTCTAATAGGATTAACATCCTGCAGTTGCGATGAAAGTATTATCTGTTCAAATGCTTGTTTTGTTAGAGCCTCTGCTGTCTGAAGTTGTGCCATGTCAAGTAGGAGCAAGTGAAAATGTCGCACATCCATAAGCATATTTGTTCAATTTGATATGGATTCCTTGTGTTGTCGTTTCATACTCTGTAAGTACATTTAACATCAGTCAAACATTTGCCTCAAGAAAGGATTTAGCACTGATTTTAAAGTCATCTTGATTTCAAATTAAACTGAGGATTTAACTACATCAAAAACATTTGGGGAGCCAAAAGTAGCAGTGCTATTAACTTAACATTTTTCAATGGCATGACAGAAGTTATCGTGAGCATTGCTGCATTGTGCTACATCGGCTTTATTTTCATTATTTTATGTTTTTTTTTTTTTGAACATGGCTTTATCGCGGTGTGAACTGAGGCAATAATCAAACACTAAATTGGTTCTCATGTAGCATTTGGATATGTGATTCACTCAGTCCTTGCAATGTATTTTACATTTTTTTTTCTTTTTCTAGCAAAACATTTTGTTAAATTCTGTTAAATGCTTAGCAGAACTTTTGAGTGCTTATTTTAATAAGGACTTCAGTTCATCTTTGTATGTAATTTCACAATTATTTATATTGTTTTGGTTGGTTAAAGCTAACTGCAGAATGCACTGATAAGCATTTATTGTAAACTAAAATACTTTAATGTAATTTCTATTAAAACTGTATTGTCATGTATTCAAATATATTTGAAATTCCACATTTATAATGATCATTCAATTTAGTGCTTTTAAAATATATTAACTGTAAATGTAATATTGAATAACAGATTATAGTTAAAACTATAATCAAGTACTTTACATGTGCTTTGGCATGTTATTCAATACGTCAAAATAAGTGTATTTTAAAACGACAAAAGACTTAAAACATGATTTAAAATGTATATTTTAATTTGGCATTATTATAAAGTATACTTGTTTAAAAGTGCACTTAATTTTATTAGGAAACATAACCATGAAAGTGTACTGTCTTTAAGTACACTTAAGTTGCCTTTTATTTCATTAATAGTGCATTGTCTGCAATTTTATACTATGTACTTTTAAGGGCAGATTTAATACAGTACAACACACAAGCACCTTTTACACAAAGGTGTAGCCAACTACTAACATGAGAAACTTCAGTAGCTTCCCTAACACTGATCACAGCACAAACAGTTACTAAAAATAAAAATAAAAAATAGAGGTGAAGAGTGATGAAAAATAAATTGTTTTCCACCACTGATAACTAGCTTAATAGATACCTATATAAAGTATTGACCTTTGGTGATTGAAGTCTTTGGAGCTTTAAGGAACAACATTCTCCCTTTGTGTGAACAGCTGTAGTTCATGTAAGAGTCAACCAAGCTGAATTTAATTTATCTTTAAAGGTCACTTTAAGAGGTTCACAGAAATGACATGTATAAAAAAAATAAAATAAAAAAAATGGACAGAAAACAAACTGAGAGGCAGAGAGAACTGAAGCAGCGTTGAAGAGGTTTTTTTTATTTGTTTATTTTATTTATTTATTTTTTTTACTCAAACTTTCTTATAGCTGAACGTTGTAGTTATTGCCAAATCTACCTGTTAAGTTGTGACATGTTGAATATTGTTTTCAGGTTAAAACCTGTACTCATTTAAACTGAAGATACAATCGGTTCATTGAAAAAATAAAAAATAAATAAAATAACTGTCTGTTAGAACCAATTTGCTGAACATAATCTGACTTCCCCGTTTGCCTGAGGATATGGGTTAGAGGTAATAATTTTGTAAATAATGTTCAGTTTCTTGGACAGACTGATCGTTTTGCTTCATAAGACAATATATCGTCAGAAGCCATAGTTTTTTTTTCTTTCTTTTTTTTGGACTGTCAAGTGCCAGTAGCTGCTGACTTGCATTTTAGGAATCACCAAGGACCATGGTTTCAGCAAAAAAAAATCAAAAATCTTCTTTACCGTTCTACTGAAGAAGAAAAAAAGTCACATATACATCTTGCATGGCCTGAAGGAGAGTTAATTAACAGCAAATTTTCATTTTTTTGGGTGAACTATCCTTTTAACCAGATAGCTATTAGCAATTTTTGACTTAAATTATAGTGCAGTAATCAGAACCCCTGTGTGAGGCTACATAATACATGAATTGGAAAATACTGATTTGAGTTTTATTACTTGGAATGATGTTATTATGTGAGAAGAAAGATACTGTGAGTGAACAAGAACAAGAATTCAAGAAAATTGAACTTGATCTCACTGTTGCAGTCCTGATGAATCTTTCAATGTTTTATTTATTTTGAAGTAGTGAATGCTAACTTTATCATTATACACTATATATGATAACTATATTAGTGTCCACACTAATGGATAGTGATCTGTTTATTATAATTGCATGCTGCCATTATGTCATCTGCCATTTTAAATGGCATTTAATAATGTTCTCAAAAATTACTAGACAAACTTTTTTTTTTTTTTACATTGTTCATAAGATGTCGATTTCCAAAATAGTTTAATTGGACATTTATGTTTTTATTTTTATTTTTTTATGATTATATATATTTTTAATGTTTCCTCTTGTTTCAGAAAACAAAATAATGATACAATGATACAATAAATTATAAAATTATAAATTACAAATGATAAAGGATAAAATGACATGGTTCCTTAATTTTTTACAAACATAAATTAAAAAAAAAAAAAAAAATAGGTCACACTTTATATTAGGTGCCCTTAACTACTATGTACTTACATTAAAAAATAAGTACAGTGTACTTAATGTGTTCATACTGTATTGCAAAACACTATTGCTGCTATTGAGGTGGGATACAGGTAAGGTTAGGGACAGGTTTGGTGGTCTGGGTAGGTTTAAGGGTGGGTTAAAGTGTAAGGGATGGGTCAACAGTGTAATTCTAAATGTAATTACAGAAAGTAATTACAGATGTAATTACAAATAGCTATTTTAAAAAAAATATAAATCATGTATGTACACAATAAGTGCATTGTACCAAATGATTAATTTAAATGTAAGTACATAGTAGTTAAGGCCACCTAATATAAAGTGGGACCAAAAAATACATTTTAAATGTCTAGAGAATATCCAGAAATAGCATTTTCATAACTTAATGGCAACGTTACCAAAGGGACCCTAAACTGCTGTTTAATTTGCAGTGGCTGTCTGTATGTTTATCCTAACTTACTCTTTTTTTGAGTTTTTAATCCACTCAGAACTCGACCAGCAGCATCAGCATAGACAGACCAAAGCAATGAACTCGATACACGCTTGCAGTGTTTGACAGCAGAACAGCAGCAGCAGACGCTGGACAAGGCTTTGCCTGGATGACAGCAGCATATGATACAGCATGTCTTTCTGTCAGCTGACGCAGCTGCTAACAGGACAGTGAGTCTGATAGCGTGTCTATATACAAATAATTTTCTAACTCACGTACTGCTATATTGATAGAGGGCTAAGAGACTTTCACTCCTTCTGATAGCACAGCACAGGTGCATCTCAGCTGTCTTTATATTTCAAGATTCAAAGCTCTGACCTGTGCCTACAGGGGAAGAATTTCTTGACTTTTTCCTCCTCTGTGGTTCCTTGCCATCTCTATAAATGACACCACAGTGCTTGACTCGATCAGTAAGCTGGGAGGAATTATATAACATACTTAAATTTCAGGCTCTCATTTCACCCATATAAATGAATAACCTCATTTTTTTTTATCATGGGTCATAATCCCTCTATTTCTCTCCCTCCGTGGGCCGCGCTTCACCCACGCCACCTGTGCCCTGAGATATGAGTGGAAAACATCCAGTCATATCACACAGACTGCTAATCGGGACAATCTATTTGTGATTATCCTTCACAAATTACACAACAGACCATCTTGCTCTTGCTCTTGGAAGAAATTATTCGGAAATGGCCTTTGTCTATTTTTATTTATTTATTTATTTTTTCATTTCCAAGTGAAGCCATTGAAGAGCCAAAAGCAATTTTGGTAACAGCGACTTCTCTGATTGCTAGATCATTTGATAGTTTAGTTCTACACCATGAATTATTCAAAACATTTTTTGTAGCCAAGTTGAATTGACACTGCTTTGTATACAGTATATTTCTTAACAGTTTCAGAGCTCATCATAGGTGGTTGTGGCTAGAAGGGAAGCAGTAAAAACCAGAAGTTAACAATAAATACAATTTTGTACCTATTAGATTGTGTTTTATCAACGTCTACACCTACACCTACCCCAACCCTAAACCTACCTTAGGGTTTGTCTTAGGGTTACTTGGACTTGTTACTTGTACTGTAATTATGCATAATTTATTGTTATTAAAATAGTACATGTGACGTGTAACAAGGACACCTGTGTTACCAAATCAATTTCTCCACTTTTTACTCCAAGAATCCGGCTGTTGTGCTTTATTACTGTTACTTGCACATTATTCAATTGATATGACTCATCCAATTATTCAAGAAAATTTTAGATTTTGAAATATCAATTTTAAAATAAAACAATAAACTATTTGAAACATAACACTCAATTTTACAATTATCATGTACTTGAACCAATATATGTATTAGAGGGTATTGGCTTAAAACAATGGCAACAATGTTCAGTAAATGGAATAAAATATTACTACATTATAATATAATATAATATAATAACCATTAACAGTCCCACTTTATATTAGGAGGCCTTAACTATTATGTACTACTACTATGTCTCAAAAAATAAGTACAATGTACTTATTGTGTTCATATTGTATTGCAAAACACTTCTGCTGCTATTGAGGTGGGATACGGGTAAGGTTAGGGACAGGTTTGGTGGTATGGGTAGGTTCAAGGGTGGGTTAAGATGTAAGTGATAGGTTAACAGTGTAATTATAAATGCAATTACATACATTAATTACAGATGTAATTACATACAGATATTTTTTTATTATTATTATTATTATGTAAGTACAATGTAAAAACATGTATGTACACAACAAGTGGATTTTATCAAAAAATAAATAAATAAATAAATAAATAACTTCAATGCAAGTACATAGTAGCTGAGGCAACCTAATTTAAAGTGGGACTCAATTAACAATTAATCTGCCAAATATTGTAATTACTGTAGTAATTAGCTTAACACATTTCTCTGCTGCACAGTCACAGTTGTGCGATCAGAAAAACACAAAAAATAAAAATAAAATAAAACATAAAGGCTTCACACATGACTTATTCAATCACATTTTTAAATCAGAACTTTTATTTAAAAAATAAAAAATAATAATTGTAATGCTTTTACAATATAATAATATAATTTAAAATGAGCTGTTAATTATACCATGGAGAGGAAAAAAGAGTCGTCCGGGTCATTGAACAGCAGTAATTGTATTTCTGGTAATTTCTCTGAGGGACATTAATTTGAGAAATTAAAGTTGAAGTTGAGATGATGTTGAGATGAGGGAATAAATTAGACTAAAAGCTTTTTCAGAGAGCAGAACGAGGTTATGAGCAGAAACTAGGTTCTTCTGGATCTTTCTTCTTATCTTTGCCCAGCAACTGAGCCGTAAAGAAACCGAGAGAATACAAGGAGAAGAAATGGAAACGAGAAATGATTTGCAGAAACGAAGGGTCAAAGTTCTCTGTCGCTAATGCTGCACTCAGTTCAAGTCAGAAAGTCTGCATTTACAACTTTCAGAAGGGTCAGGATGGTCGAGCTTGGGAGTTAACTTGCTAATCTAGACTTAAAGACTTATATAAAAATAGTTCATAAAAACATATCTTGAGACCCCATTGATTCTGTTCCATTATGTTGCTTTTCTATAGTTTTAAAAGCAAGAATACATGCTATAAGTGTCAAGTGGACATGAACCTAATGGCATAGCTTCCTTCAGATGTACTTGAGATGTACCTGTTTGGATAAATGTAATCGGTAAAACTTTTGGATAGTCCACTTTAGACATTCTAATAACATTTATAGTAACTTTTCAACTACATGTCAACTACAGCCATTTAGAGTATTGGTAAACTGTATTAATATCTGCTAATACTTTATTTTTATGGCCTCCCAACATATATTCTACTGCCTACAAGTAACTTTTCAAGTACATTAACTCAATCAACTTATTAACCAAAGAGGCTAATGACACTCTAATCAGAGTTAATTGACATGTAGTTGCAAATAAACGAGAGTTAGTTGACATTAAATTACTGTACTTATAGTCAGTTTTGGGTAGATTTCTTACAATTTGTAGTCCGCTACTGATTACAGATTACATGATGAAAATTGTTGTTAGTAATGTACTTTTTAGATTACTTTTTCAACTTGTTTTAAACTTGCCATTAAATGTACACATTGATATAAAAAAGCAAAGATAAATTAAATATATTCCATTATTTGATATCATCATGTTAAATATATTCCATTATTTGATATCATCATGAAGTCCATTAAACATTACATTACACCAGGGTTTCCCAAACTGGGGTTAATGTAAGAAATGCAGTTAGTTTGTGAGTTGATTAAAAATCTAATAATTAATTTAGTCATAAAAAAAAAAAAATTAAAATTAAAATAAATTATTTTTTAAATGAAAACAACTGAAATGAAACTCTTGAACACTAAAAAAATAAGATATATTTAATGTGTTTACCTGTGTGTCATCCAAGAACTGTGAAAATGCAAATGTTTTGCTATATTTCTGAAATATTAACTTCTTCAGGGATATTTCAAGTAAATATTTTGTGCCAAAGGGGTTTAGCTAGCAAACATGCCTAAAGTCTTCCAGGTTTGACACATTTTTTGCCCTGAATTACAGAACCAACAATTAATTTTAGAAGCATGGTTTGCAAATTTATTTACATCGCCATTTTATATTGTGAATAGTGAAGGCTAAATTATATGACACACAGCAGGATATTTGGAAAGGAAACTTTAAATGAGAGAGGGGGGAAAAAAAGACGAATTAGGGATAAATCATAAATTATGAATACTATACTGCAATTTTGGAATAATATGTAATCATGTTATCTATATAAACAAAATTAAAAAAAAGTAACTGTAATCTGATTATGAGCATTTTATAATGTAACATAATCCAAATTCGAGTACTCAATTTTTGGAATCTGATTACGTAATCATTCACTACCCAGCACTGCTTACAGATCTGAGGTGTCTAAAGTTATCTATCACAATAAAGTGTAACTTTGAAATCTTTTGCAGGGATTATTTATCCACTGTAACTTGGTTGCTAGTAGACTTACTGGTTTCACTTTATTTTGATGGTCCCTTTAACACATTCTATTGACTATAAGTAATGTTGCACCTACATTTCTACTAACTCTCATTAGAGTGTTAGTAGTGTATTAGTTGACTGGTAGGGTTAGGTTAGATTAAGTTGACACGTTCTTGCAAAGTTACTTATAGTCAGTAGAATATATTTTGGGAGACCAACACAATAAGGAGTTAGTAGATATGAAGCAGACAGTCTACTAATACTCTTATGAGAGTTTGTTGACATGTAGTTGCAACATTACTTAGTGTCAACAGAATGTTCAAAAGGGACCATCAAAATAAAGTGTTACCTACTTACTTGTTGATAAACTAAGCTAACAGTCAATGGAAAGCTAACAGTAGAGTTGCCATGTTATACCATCAGAGCATCATTCAGTGGAGCGTAGGATGAGTTAGAGATGAAGCAAGAATATTCCAGATTTGATGTTGAATGAAACGGAGCATAAACGTGTCCATTTATCCAAGGTTGCGATCTGAAATGATTGTATTAGAGACACTTATGAGTAATATTTCATTTGTGGCCTAGCTAATAACATTTGCGTGGCGGCACAGTGCTCTATTGTAAAGGGGTGTATCAATCAGATGTTTAGCGTGAGGTCAGATAAAGATGTGCCTGTGTATGTGGATATGCTCCTGTGCGTTCCTAATGGCTCTCAGGCTGTGAGTTAAGACTTCTGCTCTCAATATTAATCAGCCTCAGTTATTGCTGGGAATTTACATTATTGATCAAGGGGGTGGCAGGCGGAGACAAATGCAATGAGCCAGTAAAAAAGATAAACATCAGGGTAGCAACTCCGATCAATCATCTCCTTCTTCTTCTTCTAATTTCCCTCTGGATGTCAGAGGCACTAATGAAGCACTACAGGCATCCACTATATATAAAAAAGAGCTCATAAAACTGTAAGTTGTACAGTTGTAACTTGATCAAAATCGTTGGAAGCAGCATTAAAATAGTTGAGATGCATAATTAGCTATAACTAAATGGAGTTTCTCGTCAGGAATAATATTATTATTATTATTATTATTATTATTATTATTAATAAATCTATTTAAAAACAATTAAATATAATATAAAATTAATCTTTGCCATCACAGGAACAAATTATTATCGGAAAATATATTAAAAACTTTAGTTTTTTACACATTCAAAATTTTATTGACAGCTAGCTGATTTTATATGTTGTTAAGCTTTTCTTCAAATAATATATAATAACCACACATCATTACCATAAATCCACACTATCAGACATTATAATACCCTGATCAGATCTTTATTCCATAGCCCAGCTTTGGAATAAACTTTTGGAATAAATATCACCTACTCTCAGGTTTTCTTATCCGCAAAATTAATAGGAAAATGTCTGTATGAGATGGTGTCTATGCACATCAAAGACTGACAAATCTGGCATTCTTACATCTATAAACCCAGGTCAATTGTGTGGTTTAGTAACTTGCCGTGTCGGCGGGGGATCACTGCACATCCGAAGGCAAAGCGTGAGTCAGCCGGGAAAAGCTCACATGTTCCTCACCCTTCTTGATCTCTGTGATTTGTCTGCACAGTGAGAGCTGAATGGGTCGGGAAATTCACCTCTATTCCCTGTCAAAGATGAGTACTTCTAACCGCTCTACATGCTCTGGCTTCCGGCCCCCATCAATTCCTTCGTCTTACAGAGAGGGAGGACGTGAGAGAGAAAAATAGATTGAAAGCGACAGAGAAAGAAAGACCGTTCGATATGGGTATGCGTGCATATTGGGCTTTTTGGTAGAGCCTTAAAAGACCAAAGAAAGACCAAATATCAAATTTCGTACAGTCTCAATCAGACTGAGCAGATCACAGCACTTTTTCACAGTTCATTTTCTTTTGCACAAAGGCCATGCACATGCTGCAGCTTTCTAATTTTCTTCTAAAAATTCACATTTTAAAACCACATTCACCCTTGAAAGACCTAGATAGTGACAACTTTCATTAAATCTTTATTTTCTTTACAGTAATAACTAGTAG
The DNA here is from genome assembly GCF_012432095.1 of Onychostoma macrolepis. Lineage (NCBI taxonomy): Eukaryota > Metazoa > Chordata > Actinopteri > Cypriniformes > Cyprinidae > Onychostoma > Onychostoma macrolepis. Next base: position 22,314,205 of record NC_081178.1, read on the forward strand.
TACTCTGTACATATATTCACAATGATAATTTAAGCGATTCATACCTGCATTTACATATGGTTGTAAAGGTAAATCACAAAAAGGATGGTAATTATAAAGAAAACTATAGTGTAAATTATATTAGCCTCCACACCAATGAACAATAACATTATGTTTATTATCAGTGATGGGAATAACGGCGTTATTTTTGACAGTAACGAGTAATCAAACGAATTACTGTTTCCCCCGTTACCGTTACTGACAATAAAGTACTAAACATGCTACCGACTGTAATTAAAGGGATAGTTATTAAAATTGTAATTCTGTCATTATTTATTCACTCACATGTTGTCCCAAACCTGTATTAATTTCTTTCTTGTGCTGAACACAAAAGAAGATATTTTGAAGAATGTGGCTAACCAAACAGTTGCTGGTTCACATTGACTTTAACAGAAGGGAAAAAAAAATACTATGGAAGTCACTGTAGACCAGCAAGTGTTTGGTTTTCCACATTCTTCAAAATAGCATTTATTTTCAGCAGAAGAAACTCGTTCAGGTTTAAAACAACTTTTGAGTGAGTAAATGAAGGTATAAAAATCAAACACTAGTCTATTTTAATTTTGGGGTGAATTATTCCTTTAATGTTAATAAAACACCAAACACAAAGAGAAAAATCACTCACTACTCTTGACTGAAAAACTTTAATACAGTTGCTTTAATAGGAATCAATCTATATAGTGTTTTATTTTTATATTTGTTCATTCAATTTCTTGAATGCTCCTGCTAAATACACCTATTGTAGACTACAATAAAACACTGTTTATTTTATTTGTATATTATGTGTATTTGTAATGTGTATCTTTGCTCTCATTTTTTAATAACAAAGATAAAATAATGACAACGATTTTTATCATCACCCACTTTGGCCTAAATATCCGCCATACTTTTTTATATTTTTTTGTTACCTTGAAAGGCTTTGTCTTTATAATAGGGAAATTAGTCTGGCTGTACTGCTCAAACAGCTTGCAAAATAGAAAATCCAACATGACAAAGAATTGTGATAATATTGTGAATCGTGATATTTAAAAAAAAAAAAATCGTGATATTTTTGCCATATCGCCCACCCCTAGCTGAGGGGGACCAAACCTATACAGCCCCCCCCCCCCAACACACATTTTGCCCCTGCCCCTCCGGAGGTCTGTGCACGGCACTGTTATAGAATGAATATTATATATTAATATAGATTATTGATTTATATATATAGAATGATTCAACTTTATAGTTATCGTTATAGGTCTCATCTTTGGTGTGAATGGGCCTTAACTCCCAAAATATTGTGTAAATGACCTTAGTGAGCAAAAAATGTAGTGGTAAATTAAAATCAGAATTACATTCAAAGTCAGAATGAGTAACAATAAACCAAATTATAAAAATAAGTCAAATTTAGTCATTCATGATTTAAAACAAGTCGCATTTTTTCTTGCTTAAAATATTGTGGTAAAAATTTTCTCTAACATTTTTTCTTAAATTTATTTGGAAATGTGAATGAAATTATTTTGTGAATGCCCTGCCCTTTGATGTCTGTATCGAATATGTGAATTTTGTGAACTTTTATTAACAACCACCACAACAATATAGTCCCGCAACAAGAAATTCTAGAAAAGTAAGGACATCCTGAGTGTGAAGCGGTAATGCCTGAAAAAACAACAAAAAAAAAACAACAACAACATGCAGTAAATTTGAGAATACGGAGACAATCATGGTGGATCACACGGATTATCAAAACTGGAAGCTGCTGGTACTTGAAGGATGTTGGGTCTTAAGGGTCAATATTTGCACAAGTGAAATATGTTTCCCAGACTTCGTACTGGTTGAAGAAGCCATGGCGAAATGAAGATCCATGACAATTCACCAGAGACAATTAATAGAGCCCCTCGTCTGAGTGGGCTGATGAGACAGGGTTAAGTCCTCCAGGCCTCTAATTAGAAAGCCGTATGGGCTGAGACCAAGGAGCTCACGCTCAACCCACACGCCACTTAATCCTCATTAAAACTACTGTATCGTCACAATAAGAATTTCAACATGTGGATTTCACCATTTGAAATGGCATTACTCAACGTCCATAATGCACATTAATAATTAATCCATTACGGATAATCACCATGCGGAGCACAGCTGTGCAACCAATATCATTAAGGACATATTAAATGGTATCATTGTTTTCAATGATGCCATTTGCGTTAATAAAACAGTTCTGCTAAGGCTTGTGATATCCAATACAGTATAGGGAACATTATCAGTGCACCGTCAACAGTTTAACTTCACATGTTTTTTTTCTTTTTCTTGGACCAAGACTTTTCCACTTTTCATTTTGCACTAAATCTTTCTCCACCATGGTGGTGGTGATATATTGATATATTTTAGTTCTCTTTCAATGATGTTTCATCAATACTTCAGATCCTAGTATCGATATAGGATTTACAACTGTGGTCGATATGAGTTTTTTTAGACATATTTTTGGATGGTTTCCACAAAATGTCAGATGTTGAACTATTAAAACAGAAACAGACTTTTTACAAAAAGTAAGTGAAAAAAGCCTTGAGTGCTTGACCAGTCTTTGTGATTGCAATGTGACATATTTTGGAATGCAGTGATACACAGAATTAAAATCGAGTAGCTAGAAGCCTCTGCATTCATATTTTGGTCATAACGTGAGTTGTCAACTAAGGCTTGAACACTAAAAATCAACAACTGTGACAACCAACAAATATAATTTTAGATAAAGATGAACTCTGAACACAACAAAACAAAACAACTAAGGAACTTAAAATGACTACAACAGCTCTGTAAACCAGAAAACTGTTGGAACAAAACATTCTTTGTTTATGTTTCAGTGCATAATGGGTACTGTAAAAGCCAGCATAGTACTGGACTTACAAAAGCCCCATTTCCACTGCAGGAACTTTCCCAAGGAACTAGGGACTTTGGGCCGGTACTCGGTGTGTTTCCACCAGTGGTGGAAAGAGTACTGAAAATTTGTACTCAAGTACAAGTAATGTTACATTGCTGAAATAATACTCAATTACAAGTAAAAGTACTGGTGCCAAAACAGTACTTAAGTAAAAGCACAAAGTACTCCTCTCAAAAACTACTCAGAGTACTAGTTACTTTTTAGCCGGTGATATTTAATGAAAAAAAAAAAAAATATTAATATCAAAGATCTATGTGGATAATAGCTACTTTGAACAAAACCCACTTTTATCTTATTGACTGAAATGGAATATTGGATATTGAATACTGCAACCTATTGCTCATAGCAGATTCATGGTTGGATAGGAGTGTTTAAGAATATCTGCTTGTTACGTCTGACATCACGCCTCACAAGACAACAACAAAATGTGCTAATATACACCCACAATGTCATGTAATACTGAAAAATGATCATTTCCATACTAAAATCCCAGATGGGATTGCAGTGCGTTGAGCTCTCTCGGCCACCGTATATATGGCTATATACAGTATGTAGTAGTTTTGCCAATGGTATTGCAAATGATTAGTCGTCATGAAATCAAAATGACCCTACTTACTTTTTTAGACAAATTGTTCCAGATAATTTTAGTGGAAAAGCGGCTAAAGTGACATTTTTAAATGTTAGAGGAAGTGGGAAAATTGTGGGACTCCATTTTAATTAATGATAAAATAAATAAATAAATAAAAAATCAAGGCTTTTCAGGAAGTTGAACTGGAGTGATAGGAAGTGAAATTTACTGAATTACAATTGAAAGAAATTCAACACAGATTATGTGAAATTAGGTGATGTTCTACCCTGTTCCACAAAAGTTACCTAAACTGTCTATTTACACTAAATGCAAATAGCCCAGGGTTGCCAGGTCTGTGAAACAAAACGAACCCAATTGATAATCAAAACTTCCCCAAAATTAGCCCAATTGCATTACTCCTCCATCGAAATACCATTCCGTTTAAGATTGCTCAACAACCTGCAACAACAAGTGCAACAGTAGCCCAGCTGAAATAGACTGTCTTGTTAGCACTAACTTCGCCCACCATTGTCTGGTTAAGCCAGAGAAAATGACAAAAGAAACCTGAATGCAGTAACAGGAGCTGTGGTGTGGAGAGTAAGGGTGCCGTCACATTTATCATTGCTCTTCAAAATTTCACAAGCAAAATCCAGTCATTTTAATAGCAATCTGTGTGATCATGAGTTTCTTGTGAGGGTTAAAAAGAGTTCAGTGCAGATTTCGCAAGTGGTCATCCAAATTCACCTGCTATTAACCAACAAAAAGCTGCTTGGTATGAAAGAGACTTATTTATATCCAATAAACAATGGACCTTTTTTGCCTATGACATTTCAGTAGTTTAACTGAACCTTAAGGATAGCAGACACAACCAAACTGAGTTTGAATTCACCTTTTACGAGTTCCATACTTTACCCTACACCCCATCACAGATCTGTTCAGAGAAGCATTTATTTTAAATAAAAATGAGAAAAATGTCTGAAAAGTGGAAATAAAGTACCTAACAGCATTTGATAAGCCTAAGTTGGATGTGGTGTCCACATCTGTAGGGGTAGGGGTGACATAAGTAATGTCCCAATAAGGCAGCATCCATTTACGATTTGTTTTATAAATATGATCATACACTGAATATGTTATTACTATTGAATACTGTTGTATAATGCACTACACTATGCTGAGGTGCAGATTTACAAGAAAATACTGCTGTTTTTTCTTGCAGCATCTGTCGCTAGTCTGCAAGGCCTCTATCAAAGTTATTGATCTACTTTATTTATCCAAAAGGCCTAAACCTTTAAATGTCAAAGCTTTTTAAACTTTTTCCAAAACTTTCGTACAAGGCTGTCAAGCCAAGATTAAAAGTTTGCTTTTCTAGTTAAAATGCAGAATCATACTTCCTTGCATTCTCAAATCTCAATTCTTCATCCTGTTCGCTCAATTCATATTCAGAAATTGAATCAGAATTTAAAAGGCATTTCTAATTCAGTTCTGAATAGCATGCAAGATATTACTCTGGTGGTCCTGTTTACTGCAAACTCAATGTACAGGTGCAAATGCAAAGTATTGTACAGTTGTTGTGAAAATTATGGCAATGAGAATACTCTAAATTAACATTTTCCAGTGAAGTTAACAATATCCATTTCTACTGCTTTCCACACTATTTCTGAAAGATGTCCCCACATTTGCGCATACACGCCACATGCCCGGCCCGAAGACTCACTCCTGCGGCTCCTTCATTAGCTTTTACATTGCTAAATAATGAATGTGCAGTCGATGATAGAGTGCATCTGTGGGGAGCCTGCACTACATTTGGAGACATATACATTTACATTTACATTCGCTTCATTTAGGTAAGCCAACATAAGGGCTTTCCTGTTCGCTGTGATTTCTTTGCCCTTTCCCCTCCTTCCTCTATTTTCCCTTTCTGCTTTGAGCCAAGGTTATGATGGCTTTCGTCGAATTTACTGCTGCTTCACATCTCCATCTTGCATGGGCTGACATTTATGTGTCGCCTGTTTGATCAAACAGGCATGTAAGTTGGCCATAAAGTCATCTGTCTGGTGGAGGTATGCCAGAGCTGTGTCGACCCTGCTGAAAGGAGCCTGAAAATGAGACATTGGGGACGTGAAGGGGTTTAACTGAGACTTACAGAGAGACAGAGAAGCTCCTTGAATCCCCGGGTTGACACTTGTGAGTGCTTTTTCTTAACACATGGGTGTCCTTTCTAAGACAGCCCCTTTTCTAAGTGAGCTGGAGAGGAAATATGTCCTTGTGTACTTGTAAGAGATGTGAGGAACTGTCCCTGAAAGATGGAAAAGTCTTCTTTTCTCTCCCCTTCAGCTGGAATTCCTCAAGCTTACATTATACAGTGTGTCCTTTTGCAACATGAGCACTGCCTGCTGTGCTATCTCCTCAAAAGCCTCAGGTAAAGTACTAACTATGATCTGTTTGAAGAAAATTATTTTTGTATTGAGATTAAGCTTTGATGACTCAGTTAAGAAAGAACTAAGCACTCACTTGCAGTTTGTCAGAACAAAGAAACAAATAACAAGAACAATAATACATCAAACAAAGAAAGATACAAATGTATATAAAGTCTAACAGTATTCAGGTGACAAATACTACAGGAATCGAATAACTTGTTCAAATGCAAAATAAAATGTACAGTGATTTTGATCAAAGCTACAATAATTATTCAGTCAAGAGCAGTGACTGATTTTCTCTTTTTCTTTTTTTTTCTGTTTAAATAACATTAATGACAAAGTAGCAGGGTTTTTTGGCTGCTGTCACTTTAAGACCTAATTCACATATATAATATACTGACAAACATTGTATTTTATCCCAACTATTTATGTTCACCTAAGACATAACCAAATGTGTTTACACGAATTATAGCATATTTCTTGTGTGTATTTTACTGCTTTATATCAGTATAATTACGTATATTGAAACGTATGCCATGTATTTCAATATATTTGTAATTACACATTGTAACAATGAAGTTGCAATTTAGTACATTTTTAAAATAACAATAACTCTAAATAAAATATGACATAGCAGTACAGTTAAAATTATAATCAAGTAATTTACATATGATTTAGTATAAATGATACCGTGTTAGTCAACACATCAAAATAAATGTATTTCTTTAAAGTATGACAAAAGATGTGTAAATGTACTTAAAACTCAAAATGTACTAAGAAATGTGTTGAGAAACAGTTTTTAAAGTATACACTATTTAAGTAGCATTTTGAATATGAAACATATTACATTAGTACAATACAGTTTTTTTTATTTTTTATTTTAAATATTTGAAGTGCACGTTCAGTTGCATTATATATCAAACCTATTGGCATTTAGTTTAAAGATATTTAAGCACAAACACACTTTCCACAAAAATTCACGAAATAATAAGGCAAAAGTGGGACTGGAATCTTAGATATAGCAGTCCAGGCCTATACAGTACTTCACAAAACTTTTGTGGCTATCACAGAAGTCGTGACATCATTTCCCAGTGTGCAAAGGCTGAAGTTGTGATTTTAAAAAGTCAAACCGGCCCAGGTAAGGCAATCGATTTCAATTCACCAAGGAGTTCAGGACCGCAATTGATGTCAGATCTGTTCAAAATGACTTCTTGTCCAAGCATTCACATTGTCTTTGGAGCAATTGTTGGCAAGAGCGAACGCAGAGGTCAAGTGCGGTACATGCTCGCACCAGCACAGTCGGCATGAATCTGTCAGGCAGCTGCCAATGTCTGGGCTCACAGTGGAGGTTGCCAATTAGTATGCCCTCTCTCGACTGCCCACAGAGAGCTGAAGAAGGCATCCAGCACACCTGTCAATATTTACTGTTCCAACAAAATGCATCATTCAACGCCATCTGCTCCTGGTCAGAGTACGTCCAGAGATTTGAAGTGGTGACACTTACTTTGGGCTTAATCAATTAATTCCTCATGTGCTACTGAATATATTTTAAAATTCTATCTATCTATCTATCTATATATCTATCTATCTATCTATCTATCTATCTATCTATCTATCTATCTATCTATCTATCTATCTATCTATCTATTTTAATACTTACAATAATACTGTATTTACGCAATATGGTAAATTCCCACAGAAACTGAGAAGATCCATCTAAGATGCAATAAATCTACTAAATTGCAATAAACCACCATCAGGATGGCACATCTATTATTATCCCATAATCCCTGGACTTCTTAGTTTGAATTGAGGAGATCTTCAAGAGAAGATTTTTGGGATGAAATAAGAGTCAGCAACCACTGTAAGCATATGTTATTAAGCGCTACAGATTGTCTTTCTCTCGGGGCAAGGGGGTTATGACAGGCCTACAAATTGAGATTTTTCAGCACATTCGGTTAATGTTAACGGAAAGACCTTTGGAGTCCTAAATCGAGGGATTAGTGCTGATATGGGAAACTGTCAGCTGAACTGCATGGACCACCACTATCTTCATTCCGATGCCCATGAGTGGCAGTCTGCATACTGCATATAATTGTGTGGTCGAATTTGGCTTTGCTACTTTCCATAACCCACCAGATCAAGAATATTATTTTAACCCTTAGTGTTATTGATTGCAGAGAGTGCTTGATGCGGTTGGTACTTGGAAGTTCCGTTGAAGGTATGTGGCCCAAATATGTTGCCCAACTAAAATCTATTTATGGTTCATGAAATTGTATCCCAAGGGACTATCCTTGTTTTACTTGAAAAATTGAAAGCCGCACCATATTATGTCAGTGTAATGTGTAATTTATGTAGGTGACCTTGAAGATGCATTATCGGGGTGATCACAGAAACACTCACAACACATCAAATGATCCATTCTCTCTCCTGACACCAGCTCTGTAGGTATATTTCCTCTGTTTTCCTGGGTCAGTCTTCCGTGGAGCCTTTCTCCCTGATGGATCACTGCTGAAAGAGGATGGATGGCAGCTTATCCCTTGCATGGTGCCTGGAATTTCACCCTTTCTTATCCGTTCATCCATCTTCCACACTGGCAATTTGTTATGGTGCAGTAGCCACTGTGTACTCTACAAATACATGTATGTGGAAACAGAAAAAAAGCCAAAAGTATACTTCATTTGTACTTTTTCTGGTAGCTCTTGCTCACAGCTCACATAATGTGAATTTCCTCATCATCACAATCTATGTAGACACTGTGTGTAGCACAAATGTTTGAGCCTCGTTCACATTTGCGAAAAAAGTCAAAAGATGATTGGTCGAACTGAAGAAGAATACAAACTGGACAATCCTGACCAAAACAGAAAGAACATACATTATACAGCAATATGAGCAAATAAGATCATTTATTCTGACATACCTTCTTGGTAAAATTGTATCTTGACCCATCACTTCATTTGATTATTCAAATAATTTTGCCCATTTACATGCACTCATAATTTAAAATATGGCTATATATCTCCTACAGTAAAAGGTATGTTCCATTCAAAAGTAATTGCCCTGCAAAGTGCATATTCTGCTATCTTAAGTGAGATTCCAATCCAAAGGGAGCATACAGTTCGAAGGGCACTGTAAATGGCATAGGGAATAAGGGAATATCAATGCATCACTTGACAGGAAGTGGAGAAGGCAATTTACTTTTATGCATATAAGCCACAGTTTTTTTTTTTTTTTTACATATCACTCCAGTACTTAAAGACATTTTAATAAAATAAATGCATTAAAGGTTGCAGCATTTTTACTGAGTTTATTGATTTTATCGACACATTTCCAGTTGTTTGGCTGTTTGTGGATATTAGTGTGTGAGACGCATTAGTTGCAATGCAACTATTGTGATTACGGTTAAATTAAAGAAAATAAAATCTATTGTAGCCAAATTATGTTTATTTTCATATTAAACAACATTTATCAGCAATTTAACCTTAAACTCCTTGGTTACACTTTATTTTGACTCTCATTAGAGTATTATTAGACTGTTAGGTTAGGGTTAGTAGAATAAGTTGACATGTATTTGCAAAGTCAGTAGATTATGTTGGGAAACCATCAGACTAAAGCATTCACAATTATTAAGCTGACAGTCTTCTAACACTTTAATGACTGGAAGTTGACATGTACAGTAGCTGTAAAGTTACTTACAGAATGTTTATAGTGGACTACCCAAATAATGTGTTACCAATTCCTCTAATACAGTATGTGATGACAATACAGGGTGTTCAGAATTAACACATTTAATCAAGTGAAACAGATATCCTGTGCTCAGGGAGTAGGGAGCAGTGAATACTGCGAAGGGACTCTGTCAGTCGGAACACAGTTAAAGTTTTGGCAGGGTAGCCCCTCTTATGCTAAGACATGGAAAATACGGCTTTCAGCATGTTAGCCTAGAGGAACAGAACTCTGTCTCGAAACCCTGTCCTGTAATATCATGTAACTCAGATGCAGGAAGCGTGAGAGCTTAGAAACAACAATGAAACAAGACCCCTGTCCCTCAAAATATATTGCAGGAGACAGCAGTTCTTTTTAGCAAGCCCACATCCCATGTGCTACACTGCCTGCACCCTCCAAGGCCAGAAGCCCGGCAAACAAGAAACAAAATCAAGAGTGCTCCTTAACTCTAAACACATTGCTGTCAAACAAAATAGTAGCCCAAGGAAACACAAACTACAGGTACACCTGTCTGCATACTCGTAAAGAACAATTCATAAAATAGCCTACTGTTCTCATTTAATACATGGGCATTTTCAAAGGCTGTTTTCATGCACTCCAATATTAATATTATGAGAGAACAGGGTTCAGGAGAGCTTACTATTATCCATTAGAGCCCCAGAGAGATTTTTAAAAACATATTCCCCGGAGGGCTTTATGAAATACATAAAACTGCCCTCTGTTCTATTATTTTTTCATTTGGTGGGTCAGTGGGGTCAGACAGAGTAGCAGGCTCCGTCCACATCCCCTCCAGGCCTGTTATTGGCTTGAGTGTGCGTTCTTGTGCGGCGGTGGGTAGAATAGCTTAAAGATTTTGCCATCTAAATCACTTCTGCCTGTGCACAGCGGACAGGACTGCTTCCCTAGACTAGCTTCCTCCTACGCCCCATCTCACTAAAAAAAGCCCCACAGTTTTCCAGCTTAACTTTCTTGTGGCGAAATCACTAAACAGTGCCATTTTATGCAAGGTATTGTATTGATTGTATCGTATCCAGTTTATTTAGGCACTATCTATATAGTGTAGCACTGGCTGGTTAGCGTAGCCCAATCAGCCCCTGCTGGTAGATGTTGTAACTACTCCATCTGGTTTCATTTTACTCCAGTGTACATTGTTAATTTAGTCAGCAGCTTTCTCCACAATGTAATTTCTTCAAGATATTTCTGTAATATACATGACTTGAGAAGTACACTGTAAAAAAACAAAAAAAAAAAAAGTGTAAAAACGCTACAAAAAAAAAAAAAAAACTGTTAATAGGTTAACAGTAAGTTCCCGTACTATACACAGGGAAAAACTGTAAAATATCTAACCAGACATTTCATGTAATTTTACAGTAAAGAGCTGTTAATTGTACAGTTTTTAGAAGTAAAAAAAAAACAAAAAAACAAATCAATGTATAATTTACAGTCAAAACTGTAAACTGATGTTACCAGAATTACCTGCGTGGCACTCCACATTTGAAAGTGTTTTAATAATAATTTAATAATTATGTTTTTTATATATTTGTTATCAGTTATGTACATTTGGGTTTTATGTTACATCTTCTGTTGTTTAATGAAAGTTTATTGCATTATTTAAGTATCATGTGTGTCACCATGATGGTGTTTTGTGTTTGCATGAATGACTCTGTGCACCTTCTATATATTAGTATATACTTCTGCTTGTGGCTTGTTCTGGTTCGGGTTCGGGTTCGGGCCCGGGCCAGTGGTGTCTGGGAGGTCCACCGGGTGATGGTAATTAGCCCCGAGCCAGAACAGATGATTGAGGGTGGCGTCATCCACTGTCGCTGCTGCCGTGAGCTTGCAGAATTCCCCAGCGTATTCGTAGAAGGGGAGATCTCGATAGGCTAGGGCAGTGAATTGAGCGGTGGTTTCCATGCCGCTGGGAGAAAAAACAGGGAAAACAAAAAAACCTTCAAAAACTAAACAAAAACACGGGGAGAATTTTTTTTGTTTTGGGTCCAGTATTATGTCATATCTACGCTGGAGCAAGGAGAACGCTGGAGTCGAGGAGCACAATCAAACCTTTTTTAATGAAGCATAAACACAGGGAAACATGGAGCATGGGGGAAAGACAAACAATATCGGATATCAGACATGGGGAAAACCAAGGCTTTTATAATAAACATAACAATGGGACTAAAGGGACACACCCGGAATCAAATCAACCTAAATGAGGACAGAAAACAGGAAAAACCAAATGAGGGCAAACAGGAACACACACGTGACAGGTGGAGAAGGCATTCTCCGCTGCCTGTTTTTTAGAACCATTTCTGAGCACTATGTTTCGTGTTTTAAGATGCAAAGACGCATTCTGTGTGAACGGTCCCTAACAATGCTTTCAGGAAATTAGCAAGTCACTGTAATTATGATATAATTCCTCTGGTTTGATAATAATTGGTCACATGATTTATGTCTCAGGTGATTGGCTCTCAAACCTTGAATGATGGCACCTGCAATGATGGCAGATTTTAAATTGTATATTTTCATAGAACCACATGTCAGCTAAAGAACCACCGTTAAGATAAATGGGAATGGAGAGCTTCCTCCAGGTATTATATATATCTCCACAATGCGGTACAATGCAAATTAGGTCATTTTCAATTTTAGATGAACTGGCCCTATCATAAATGGTACCTTCTTCACAGATGTTACTGCTATTTACCTGATGCAAAAGGGATGTGTAGATTTTCATTGATTATGCCAGAAGTAATTCATAAATTATGATGGAACGATAAAGAAGAGTGTTATATATCCAGCCTGATGTGGCCGAACACACTTTAAGCATTTTAAAGAGTATTCAGGTTTCTGCATCACAGTAGTGGAGTGATGCTGTACAGTCCTAGTAATGTATGCAAGATTGCAGTCTGCTGCATTTTCCTCAACTCAGTCCTCAGAACCAACCTGTAAGATGCAAAGTTACATTGTACAAATTGCGTTCAGCATACTTTTTGAGGTGTGTTTGCACCGTTACCTTATTTGCATAATTCCTTAATGAATAAGTTGCTAATGCAATGCAGGCAGCAAGTGGAAATAAATACATGCGCTATCAGTGTGTATAATACACACATTTCTTTCTGTTCTTTTCATGTGCAGGTACAAATCTCAGTCAGACAGCATTAATCAATGGCCGTTGGGGTCAGCCAGCCGTGCCAATCCTCACACCTGCGACGAAAGTCCTTGAAATCCAGGCTGAAGCAATCAATCACATATATCCTGATGTGTGCGAGAGGCGATAAGCAAGTTTTAAAAGAGAGAAACACAGAGACAACTCCAGAAAGTAATTTACATGCCTAATGAGACATCTCAGCTTGGCACCCACTATAGATGCACACACACGTGAGTGCATCGCTGCGGAATTTCAAAACCTGCCCTTCTCTCTGCTGCATGGCAGCCCAATTAAATATCGCACAGCATTTATGGCACTGAGATATAAATTGAGCACGCACAAGTCTCGCTTGGCTACTAAAGTCCTCTTTTATGTAGCATTTACCTTCCGTCACTTTAAATGAAGTATTATAACCTTTCTGAATGGAGTCTGTCTGAGTGGAAATTATATATAAAAATAAAAAAAATGTAGGCCTCTGACCACACTTGACATTCCATTTAATTAAGGATGACTTGTCTTTTTTAGGTAAGATAGAAAAGATAAGAAATAATAAAAATCACTTGATGTCGTCGGTCACTCTTTAGTGAGTCATTAACTGAAAAGAATGAGGATTACACTAGGCTAGTACACATGTCTCTTTTAAACTGTGCCCATTATGTTTGATCACACTTGTATAACTGAGCACCGTCCCTCAGTACAGGAATAGCCTATGTGTAACCCTGTGAAAAAGAACTGTGCTTAATTGACCTATCGGTAAGCCCCTCCCCTCGAACGCAGACTAGCCAATGGCAGTCGAGTATCAGTTGCACGGGGAGCGGAACTCGGACATCTGTAGGTTTCAGTGCCATAGAGAAACATCGGAAGATCCGAAGCTCGCATTGTTTTTATGGGGTTTATGCTTCAAAAATGGAAAAACTATGTGCCTGGGGTACTTGTAACACTGATTCCAGGTATCCTGAGAGAATGGGCACTATAATTTATTTTATTACATTTCCTGAATCCAAACAAAACAGAGCAAAATGTCCCTAAGTATTCAACCCCAATACAAATGAAGACAAAAACGTTCATTTTCTGGTTGTCATACACTCATCTGCTCAAGCAGACCGTTAATGTTATCAAGGTATCTCTGGCTAAAACTAGCTAACGTTAAAGTTAGAGTCCATGCTAACATACAAACCTAAATATCGGACTGTTCTCGCATCTTGTACAGTGTAACGTTAGGTCAAAAACACATAAACAAAGGTCTACATTTCAGTGCCTCTCCATATTAAACTGGTTAAATGTACATTAATTTAATCATACCCTGCCATACATGAACAGTGTTGATCCTGCATGTTGTCATCCGCGATCGTGATGACCGACCGTAATATGAGACTTCTCCCGCTTGCATTGTGATCTATAAACCCTCGCTTCGAGTTACCCACCATATTTATTTTTTAATATTTTATAAATCCCTCCATGGGATATTTAATTCCCATTTGATGGCCTTCTGTGTCCAAAATTGTGCAAAAACATCGTGGGACAAGGTTTTCACACTGCAGCTGTCATTGTAAGACAGTGAGAAACTCCGTTTGTTTGTCCGAGGGAGCAACAGTAACTAAGGGGGGCGGGGCTTACCGATAGGTCAATTGTATTGAATGCTCACCTGTAGTGTACCTCAAATCTTAAAAGTAGCCTTGACTTACTACACTTACTGTACCTTACTGTAGCAACTGTATGTAGTTGTGTTTATTCTTACAACTTTGGTTTTCCCTACAGTTAAGTGACTGGAATTATCACTCTTGTAAGAACAGTGGTTCCCATTGCATGTTAATTGCAATTAAATCAAATGTATACAATTACTGTGGCTGAACTTTAGAGTGCTATTTTGAGCCACTTAAGTATGAGTTATGTACATCCATATTATGTATTTTCAGAAATACTTCTATTGTCTTTTTAATATGATTAAAATATATTGCTGAATGTACTGACAATATTTTATGGTAAACTAAAACATACTTAATGTCATTCCTAAACTTGTACATATTTAAATATTTGTAATGACACATTTGTGATGAAGTTGCAATTTATTAGACTTAAAATATAACACACTACAGTTAAAATTGTAATCATATACTTTACACGTGATTTAGTATGTTAGTAAATTCGTCAAAATGAGCATACGTTTCATTAAAATATTTTTAAAAGAGGCAAAAGCAGGTCTACGCAGAAACCAAACAATAAAGATGGCTCTGAAGACAATAAAACGCTGTGCAGTGCCAAGTTGTGGAAAAACAGTCTTTGCATTGCCTTCTTTCTGATCCCAGCATTAGGAAAGAGTGGATGAACATTATTAACATTATAAGTGGACCTCAGAGAACAGTACAAAAAAAAAATAAATAAAAGCAGTTGGCTCCTTTAAAATAACAATTTAAAGGCTACATCTGAAAACTGGAAAATGCTGTCTTCAGAGGACACATTTCAAAGTAGGAAGGCATCAAGGCACGTTTGAATCCAACATTAGTTTCACTTCCTGCCTCCTGAGATACCTTCATCTGGTCGATTTTTGAAGGCAGCATGAATGTATCCTTCACTACTTTTGATATCCCACAATCCTGTGCATTCAATTCCGTGATGGTTGAGCAAATAAACATAGATGTTTTCTAAAAGTAGCATGTGATGGTCAGTTTGTGTGTAAATGTATATTTCTGACCAACTTTTTGCACTTTTGATGTTATTTCTAGTGAGAAATCAGTATTATAGTAATTAAATACTCATTTAGTTATCACCAAAGCTTGTTCTATTTTGTTGTAGATCATTAAAACATTATGCTGCCTCAAAAACATGTCCAAAATCAGTTTTGTGAGGTGCCTTCGTGCACAAACGTTGCCTGCAAAGTCATTGCCAGATAAGGCAGCAAGGCAACAAGTCAGCTGCATAGGATTCCGGATGCAGCCAAAGTGTACTCTCTTTAAAGCTTGTATGTAATTATGTACGTAACGTATGTTATGTATGTTTACCTTGAAATATCTGTTTCAAAATTATCCTGATGATACACTGCCTTCTAATAAATTAGGGAATGATTAAGGGATGTAAAATATGGTTATGCAGAATAAAACATATGTGCTTCATAAGTATTATAATAAAAAGCCAGTATACTAGTAATATGCATGCGAAGTAAATAGTGTGTAAAAAGTGTGAATTTATTTTAAAAAGCAGCTATAGTGAGAACTGGTCCCTAAACTAAAGTGTTACAGCATATTATTTATTAATATTAAGCATACTATGGTATTATTTTAAAATTTACTTTAAAAGTATACTAAAGTGTACTTTTTCATTAGGGAATACAATTAGTGGTGCTAATCTAAGTATCCTCAACAAAGCCATATCTGGGATATTCATCTCTATATCACAAACAGTATGTTACAATTTGTGCTAGTTGAATAAACCCCTAACATTAAGTATAAGAAATAACAATAGTAATGATGGCAAACACAGCTAATTATTAAATTGTTGAGTTGGTTTAAAAAATCCTTGTGCCTTCATTCTACATGACTTGGCTTGTATGTCACCTTACCTAGCTTTCAAACTTGAAGTAGAGAAAATTTGTATTGATTCATTGTCATATTGTTGAAGCATGTCCACAGGAGACAGAAGTAGAGAAACATTTTTCATTACAAAAGTTCCATGTTTTTCAGTTGCTGATATTTTCAGACACAGCAGCAAATATTGCTATGGATTCCTTTTCCCATTTGGAGCTCTGCGGGGCATTAGGGAGGCAAGAGTGAAGCTACCCTGGGACATCTCAAAAATCTCAGCAAGGTGTCTTAGCTTTTAAAGGCTTCACAACCCTGTTTCCTCTCTCTGACAGTAGCATCTTGTCAATCTCTGTCAGTACTGGAGAGATGAAAATGAACAAACAGAAAACGGAGGGAAAAAAGATAATAAACAAGATTTTTTTTTGTTCAGACTCTCACTAGTTTTCATTTCATTTGTCCACTGACAATGCCCAGCAGTGGGCATACATGCATCACAGAAGAATTCTGTTAATAACTGATGTTTTGTCAATTCTAAACCCACACAATATATATTTTAAAGTATAAGTACTCGTATGACCTTCATTCATCTTCAGAACACCAATTAAGATATGTTTGATGAAATCAGAGAGCTTTCTGACCCTGCATAGACAGCAACGCAACTGAAACGTTCAAAGCCCAGTAAAGGACATTGTTAAAATAGTCCATTTGTGCTTTGAAGATGAACTGATGTCACGATCTCTAGATGGAGTGCCCATGAGCTTTGTTAGAGAGTACTCCACTCTAGACTCTTGCCACTTTACCCAGGACTCCATTTGCCATAATCCTTTGCACGGACTCATCAATTACATCAACTGTCTCTCATCAGATCTCATCATCAGTTCACAGCTGTCTCACATTAGAAGGACTTTAAAAGTATAACACACACTCTCTGTCTTTGCTGGTGGTTGAATGTTTAACTCTTCCATGTTTCCATGTTTCCTTACCTTCTTGGTTTGATCCTTAGACTGTTACCTTGTTTTTGATCGATTGCTGCCTGCCCTGACCATTGCCTGTTTTGTGGATTACTCTTTTGCCTGTGCCTTGGATTATACTGTTTGCTGGTGTTTGACCCTGCCTGTTTTGACCACGTTTATTTACAAAGCCTTGCATTTGGATCCTTTACTCTGTTGTCATGGTTCCCTCTTTGTTACAGAATCACCAGCCACACCCGGATCCAACTGCTTTCTGAGCATGCCAGGCCAACCATGGACCTAATTGACCAGCTACATCTTCGGAAAGGAGGCTTATCTGTTGAAGAGTATGTTCACCAGTTCTGTGAGTTATCCTATCTAGTACCGTTTGATGAAATTGCTTTAAAATACATTTTTCATTTGGACTCAATGAGTCTGTGAAGTCATGGTTTCCTGAAAAGGAGTTCAAATGTACTTTGAGAGACTTTATGGGTTATGCTCTTTTGCTATGTGGTTCTCCCTTCACCGTGGGAGAAGTAGAGTCTATACCCAAAATGGCCAGCAGCTCAGAGACCATTCACAAAATGGCTACGAACCCAGAACCTGTTATAAAAATGGCTGCCAGTTCACAGTCTCTTCCCAAGATGGCCACCAGTTCAAAGTCTCTTCTCAAGATGGCTGCCACATCACAGCCTTCTATTGTCATGGTTGCTTCTCCTGAGTCTCGTCCTGTAATATCCACCATTCCAGAGTCTCTCTACAAAATGGCTGCCAACCCAGAGACTCTCTTCTCTTCCCAGAGTCAAGTCAAGTCACAGCTGATCTTCCTGTGTCAAGTCAAGTCCCAGCTGATCTTCCAGAGCATTGTCATGTCTCAGCTGATCTTCCAGAGCATCGTCACATCTCAGCTGGTCTTCCAGAGCATCATCACATCTCAGCTGGTCTTCCAAAGCATCATCACATCTCAGCTGGTCTTCCAGAGCATCGTCACATCTCAGCTGGTCTTCCAGAGCATCGTCACGTCTCAGCTGGTCTTCCAGAGTCTTGTCACGTCAAGCCTGCTCACATCAACTGTGCCAAGTCAAAGTCTGCTCACGTCAAGCCTGCCAAGTCAAAGCCTGCTTACGACAAGCCTGCAATTCTAGAACTTGCTCACGTCAAACCTGCCAAGTCGAAGCCTGCTCATGTCAAGCAACAGTCTTCAGCCATCATGGATGCTACTCCAGTGTTCCAGAGCATCGTGAATGTTGCAGTTGAAGACACTAAGTCAGTCCCAAAGCGTTTAAACCTGGCATCCAGCGTGGAGGACCCCCAGCTGGTGTTGGAGCAAGCTGCTGGCATTCCAGGGGTCTCAGCCCTCACGAGCCATGCAGACTCTAGCTCATGAGTCACGCAGCCTCTACACTCATGAGCTACGCAGAATCTACGTTCATGAGCTACGCAGATTCTATGATCACGAGCCACGCTCGTTAATGTTAGTTAAAAAAACAAAATGGCTATTCATTGTAGTGCATGTTAGCTTAGGTGCATTAAATAACATTATTAGAAAATAGATACAACTTTTTATTTTAATAATGTATTAGTAGATGTTTGGAATCAACTTTAAGTAAGATTAATACATACTTTAGAAGTACTTTTCATTGTTACTTTGTTAATTAATGTAGTTAACTAATGTTAACAAATGGAACCTTACTGTAAAGTGTCACCAAAGTTTTAGATTATTAAAATGTTCTTTACAATCACAGAAAGGTTCTTATTGGAAAACAAAAATGCTTCATTTATGGCATTGCTGTGAAAACCATCTTTTGAAAACTTTGTTAGGGTAGTCGAGATTTATACTTAAGTCTATACATTTATGTTGATGGATCAAGTCAAGTCCCGGCCTCTAGTTTTTCATATGGAAAAGCTGATTAACTCTACAATATGTCACGATACAGAAATCAGTTACATGATTTTAAGTTTGCTAAGCTGTTTCCAGTTGTTACATTTAAAACAAGATATTGAATTAAGGACATACTGTACAGTAGCGTTTAGTTGGCCTATTTGGACCCAGACTTGACTCGATTTGTCAAAGACTCGGGGCCTCATTTATAAAATGTTGCACAGAAACCATCCTAAAATTGATCTTACGATCATCTCTCAAATATGCGTAGATGTGATTCATAAAATGAACGTACATACATAAAACGTACGTATGCATCTCTTTCAGATGTGAAATCTATGAATCACAAATGATCATGAACTTGCGCGCAAATGAATGGTTTCAGCTCTCTGCATTGTAAACGACTCCTAATTAATGTCATTAACGTAAAAGATCACAAGTCATCATCCAAATTCATTCATTTAGAACTGCGAGCTGCAAGAACAGCTTACTATTTAAAAAACCTGCAGTTCTCAACAAGAAAAAGTGTGTAAGTCTGCTTAGACCCTGATGTGCCGCTAAGCACTCTTCCACGTCAAAGACAGTTTTTACAAATATGAGCGTTTGTGTGGATTTAAGCGTACACACACTCTAAGATCAAATATAAGCGTACGCACGCTTTATAAATGAGGCCCCTGGACTCAAGTAAGATGAACTCAAACCCAACACCATGTTGGCATTAGGAAGCATGGCATGCTTCTCAATTAAAGTCTGTTTTCCCTGTTTCCTCTTCTGGCAAGCATGAAAGAGCACAAAAATTATGTATGAGAAACAAAAATACTGATACGTGTCTTAAACACCATTAACAAAAGTACAAATCGAAAGGTTGATGCTGGGTTTAAGGATATGCAGATTCTGGCCTCCTGCCACGTGACACTTCTTCTCGTAATGAGTGAAGGGTGCTGTGTGGCAGCAGGTGCTGAGAATAGAACATGGTGCTGCTCGCACTCATTTTCTCTTTTATAATAATCAGCACCGAAACGCTGAGGGCCTGTCAGTTAACATCAGCGTTCTAATGCAGATGTAGCTTTTCATATTTAAACGTGCTTAGACTCCGTCTGGTCTCTTATATCACAATTTAAAACACATGGGCTGGAGCGAGACAGTCTCGCAAGAAGACGAGTCTTTATGTAGAATGCCTGTGAACGCTAAATGCGTGTTCGACATTCAAAATTTACTCAAGTAAAAATAACTTCCTCACATGATTCAGAATCCTCTTTCTTCAGCAAATGCTTTCACTGTGTCTGTAAATGGTTTACAAGTTACAAAACTGGATGGGATAAAGTTTTCTAAGTGTCATATCGTTTGCATGTCTTCTTATTTGTCTACAACCTGTGTCAGTTGAGCACCGTGTTAACGCTACAGTCTGGTATTTCTGCACGGAGCTCTCAATCATGTATGAACTGGATATGAATGATGGAAGATGTTTCAGGTTTCAGCCTCTGTTTCTGCAGTAGTTCTTAACTGAAGATGACATGCAACTGCCTGAGTATTTTCCTTTCAGGTTGTATGTAAAACTGAAAGAAAAAAAAAAAAAAAAAAATTGACATTTTAAAATAAAAGTTTAATTCAGATGACAGTGAAATGTTTTATGCACAAGGTGCTGCACACAGAAGAACCAAGGAAAAAATGAAAGCTAGTGTAAGATAAATAAATATATGAGGCCGGGGCTAGTTGACACACTTTTACACCAGTGAGTATTCCTCAGGGGAGGTTTATTTCTGAAAGGCAATTTATCTAGACACATACTTTAAATTCTTGACAAAAAAAAAAAAAAAATGCCTTCTTGCCCATGAAGGAAAATATACAGTTGATTCAGCCCATGATGACCTATTATGGGGCATGTTGTCACGTTACATATATGTGGTGTATCTAATAATTAGGCTATTTAAAATTTAAATTGTAAATTTAAAATGCATAAAAGGCTGTTTAATGGCATTTAAAGTGTAATTTTAACAGTAAAACAGTTATACAATATAAAACAAAAGTTAATGAAACTGAATGTAAAAGATAAAGTAAAATAATTTAATAAATATAAATGTATGTGAATGCAACTGAATGTGCAATTGTAGTATACTTCCAATCTTGAAAGTATATCAAAATACTTTACTTTCAGATAATTTAATAAAAATGAAAAGGCTAAAGTGTAGTTGGAATAAATTTTGGTAACACTTTATTTTACAGTGTCCTTGTTATACGTTACATGTATTATAATAACAATAAATTATGCATAATTACATGCAACTAACCTTAAACCAAACCCTCATCCTAACCCTAACCCTATAGTAAGTACGTGTAGTTAATTAATATTACTCAGTACTTAAATGTATAATTATACTGCAACAAGAACTCCTTAGAAAAAGTGTAGCCTAAATTTTCATGACTGTTTCTTAACACACTTAAGTACCTTTTAAGTGCACTTTGTAATAGTCAAATTAAACATTTTACTTTAAAGTACATTTTAAATCATTATGTTTCAATAAGCTTTTGTCATACTTTAAATGTAGTGCGTTATTTGATATTACAAGTTAATATATTTCAAATGTACTAAATTGCAACATAATAATTTATAAATGTGTAACTAGAAATATTTTTTATGACACAAGTTTCAATAGAAATTATATTTTAATTTAATTTAATTTAATATACTTATATCAATGAGAATATATTTTATATATGGAATAAATATTTTTCCATATTTCAAGGACAAAAAAAAAGATTTATGAAATTACATATAAATATGGATATTAAATGGGTCAAAATATTGTTAAAAGTATGCCAAAAGTATGTACAATAATTGCTTTTCACAAAGTTTGTCAGTCTTTCACACAAACTTGTGGCAGAGCAACCTGACAACATCTCCATAACAGATCACATATACAGTAACCACAGTATTCAGCAATGTTTTGCCTGAAATAGACAACTCGTTATTTTTAATTATGTAGCATTTCGTTTAATCAGAAGGATACGACTCAAGTAATCAGGCATTTCATGCCAGCCACAGGTCATTTTAAAATGAATGCTTTTAGATATGCATAATTATACAAAGCTTTCCCAGCCCAGTTGTTTATGGAGAACAAAAGTTCAAACCAAGTCTTTGATTAAATGACAGCTTGGCAAGAGAGAAAAAATAATATTTGTTTTGGTATTTCACAACTTTTTAAATACATTTATTTGTTTTAGCAGAAATGAGAAAAATCACACCTGCTGCTATAAACTGGTTACTGTCTTGTTTATTTTTCATTTATTCACTGTCAAACGTGTGGCTGTCAGATTGAATAAAGGCGCTAATTGGCAGGAAAAGGAAAGACAATTAATGCTTTTTTTCCCCCCTCACTCTGACATTTCATCACGCTATCTCTCAACACAGCATCACTTCACAGTTGTGGTTACTACACTTGTTTTATTTTACTGAATGAATCTAAATTGAAAGTAAATCCTGCGAGGAAAGGCCAACAGAGACCATACACAATCGCAATGCTGCCTTATGAGATATTACTCAGTATTGTTTGTTTTATTGTTGTATTATTTTCATTTTGATGATTATAACTGACAACTAAGGAAAATCCCAAATTCAGTATCTCAGAAAATAAGAATATTTACATTTGAGTTTCAATTAATGACCATCCCTACAGTATAAATTCCGGGTATCTCTTGTTCTTTGAAACCACATTAATGGAGAAGACTGCTGACTTGGCAATGATCCAGAAGACGAACATTGACCCCCTCCACAAAGAGGGTAAGTCACAGAGGGTCACTACTGAAAGGTGTGGCTGTTTACAGAGTGCTGTATCAAAGCATATTAAATGCAAAGTTGACTGGAAGGAAGAATTTGGGTAGGAAAAGGTGCACAAGCAACAGGGATGACTGCAAGTTTGAGAATACAGTCAAGCAAAGCTGATTCAAACACTTGTGAGAGCTTCACAAGGAGTGGACTGAAGCTGGAGTCAGTGCATCAAGAGTCACCACGCTCAGACGTCTTCAGGAAAAGGGCTGCCAAGCCACTTCTGAACCAGAGACAACGTCAGAAGCGTCTTACCTGGGCTGTGGAGAAAAAGAACTGGACTGTGGTCCAAAGTCCTCTTTTCAGATGAAAGTAAATTTTGCATTTCATTTGGAAATCAAGGTCCCAGAGTCTGGAGGAAGAGAGGAGAGGCACAGAATCCATGTTGCTTGAAGTCCAGTGTGAAGTTTCCACAGTCAGTGATGATTTGGGCTGCCATGTCATCTGCTGGTGTTGGTTCACTGTGTTTTCTGAAGTCCACAGTCAACGCAGCCATCTACCAGGAAATTTTAGAGCACTTCATGCTTCCTTCTGCTGACAAGCTTTATGGAGATGCTGATTTTATTTTCCAGCAGGACTTGGCACCTGCCCACACTGCCAAAGGTACCAAAAGCTGGTTTAATGACCATGGTGTTACTGTGCCTGATTGGAAAGCAAACTTGCTATAATAGAAAATAGAAAATCTATGGGGTATTGTGAAGAGGAAGATGCGATATACCAGACCCAACAATGCAGATGAGCTGAAGGCCACTATCAGAGAAACCTGGGCTCTCATAACACCTGAGCAGTGCCACAGACTGATCGACTCCATGCCACGCCGCATTGCTGCAGTAATTCAGGCAAAAGGAGCCCTAACTATGTATTGAGTGCTGTACATGCTCATACTTTTCATGTTCATACTTTTCAGTTGGCCAAGATTTCTAAAAATCCTTTCTTTGTATTGGTCTTAAGTAATATTCTAATTTTCTGAGATACTGAATTTGGGATTTTTAGTTGTCAGTTATAATCATCAAAATTAAAAGAAATAAACATTTGAAATATATCAGTCTGTGTGTAATGAATGAATATAATATACAAGTTTCACTTTTGAATGGAATTAGTGAAATAAATC
This sequence comes from Onychostoma macrolepis, assembly GCF_012432095.1. NCBI lineage: Eukaryota > Metazoa > Chordata > Actinopteri > Cypriniformes > Cyprinidae > Onychostoma > Onychostoma macrolepis. The sequence continues at coordinate 22,338,292 of NC_081178.1, forward strand.
AACTTTTGATGATATTCTAATTATATGACCAGCACCTGTATATATATATATATATATATATATATATATACACAGGTATATTAGTGCTGTCAAACGATTAATCGCATCCAAAATAAAAGCTTTTGTTTGCATAATATATGTGTGTGTTCTGTGTACATTTATTATGTAGCCTATATATAAATACACACACATACAGTATATATTTTGAAAATATTTACATGTATTTACATGTCTATATTTATATTAATATAATTTGTATTATAAATAAATGTATTTAATATGTAAACATTACCTATTTTTCTGAAATATATACATGCATGTGTGTCTATTTATATATACATAATAAATATACACAGAACACACACATATTATGCAAACAAAAACTTTTATTATTAATTGTTTGGCAGCACTAATATATATATATATATATATATATATATATATATATATATATATATATATATATATACACAGTCCAACGAGGCTAAAGGCTCCCCGTGTTAAAGGCGCCTTTGATATTATTTTCATCTAAGCCACTCGATGGCACAAAAACTTGGCATAGCACTTTCCAAAACATTCGCTTTTCAAGATGCACCTGCAGATTTGTCTGATCCTTGACGAGATCGAGCACAGCAGTGCAAAGTTGATTCTGTGCTTACTTGATCTAATATTTTATGTTTTATTAAAATGTTGTAGATTTAAGAAGCAACTGAGAATCGCTATAATTAATGCATATATATTGAGACAAAGGTCTTTATGATTTTCAGGTCTGTTGTTGTGTCTGGTGTCGCAAGTTCAATGACGCAGGCAGTGACGGTTTTCTCCGGGCAATCAGTGATCAGCAGAGTTTACACGTTACGTTTTGGTAATGGTACGGTTTGCTTGGAACCTCGGCCAAGGTGGTACTAAAAAAAAGTACCCGGTACCATACCAAGTGGAAACTTCCCCAAAAGTGAGCCGTACTGAACCGTACCGTGCCATACCATACAGTGGAAAAGCGCCATAATTAACAAGATAATTAATAGATGGCTGACTTTTCCATTTGTTGACATGGTTAGATGGTTAGATGTGTCCATATTAGAGATAGTCACCATGTTTAGAATGAAACCATCATAATTAACATGATATTAATCATATAATAAAATATAATTAGTTGTTACTACTGTAAATATATTTTCAATTATTATTGGATATCCTTCAATACTTTCAGAACATTAACTTATTACAATTATTTTGTTTCTGTATTTTACAATATATTTTTATATTAACATATTTTAATGACAGTATATTTATTGAACAAAACCAAAAAATAATTTTATTTTTCAAAATAAGTAGAAAATAGTACAAACTTTGCTAAACTGATTGTTTTGAATAAGTAGTAACTTTAAATTTGTTGTATGTTTGTCACACTTTAATGTTTCAGATCATCAAACAAATTTAAATATTAATCAAAGATAACACAAGTAAACACAACATGCAGTTTTTAAATGAAGTTTTTTTATTATGAAGGGAAAACAAAATCCAAACCCACATGGCCCTGTGTGAAAAAGTGCTTGCCCCCTCCTATTAAATCATGAAAGAACTGTGATTAACCACATTATTTTAGAAAGCTGAGTTAAATTTCACTAGCCAAGCCCAGGCCTGATTACTGCCAGACCTGTTGAATCAAGAAATCACTTAAATAGAGCCTGTCTGACAAAGTGAAGCATGTTTAAAGAGCAACACATCATTCCGCGATCTTGAGAAATTCATAAACAGATGAGAAACAAAATAGTTTACATGTATCAGTCTGGAAAGGGTTACAAAGCCATTTCTAAGGCTTTGGGACTCCAGAAAACCACGGTCAGAGCCATTATCCACAAATGGAGAAAACTTGGAACAGTGGTGAACCTTCCTAGGAGTGGCTGGCCTACCAAAATTACTCCAAGAGCACAAAGACGACTCATCCAGGAGGTCATAAAAGAACCCAGAACAACATCTAAAGAACTGCAGGCCTCACTTGCCTCAATTAAGTCAGTGTTCATGATTCAACAATTAGAAAGAGACTGGGCAAAAACAGTTCCAAGGCAAAAGCCATTGCTGACCAAAAAGAACACAAAGGCTCGTCTCACATTTGCCAAAAAATATCTTGATTATCCTCAAGACTTTTGGGCAAATATTCTGTGGACTGATGCGACAGAAGTTGACATTTTTGGAAGGTGTGTGTCCCGCTACATCTGGCATAAAACAAACAAAGCATTTCATAAAAAGAACATCATACCAACAATCAAACATGGTGGTGGTAGTGTGATGGTCTGAGGCTGCTTTGCAGCTGCAGGACCTGGATGACTTGCCATAATTGATGGAATCATGAATTCTGCACTCTATCAGAAAATCCTGAAGGAGAATGTCCGGCCATCAGTTTGTGACCTCAAGCTCAAGTGCACTTGGGTTATGCAGCAGGACAATGATTCCAAACACAGCAGCAAGTCCACCTCTGAATGTCTCAAGAAAAACAAAATTAAGGTTTTGGAGTGGCCATATCAAAGTCTGGACTTAAATTCAATTGAAATGCTGTGGCATGACCTTAAACAGTCCATTCATGCTCAAACCCTCCAATGTAGCTGAATTAAAACAATTCTGCAAAGAAGAGTGGGCCAAAATTCCTCCACAGCGATGTGAAAGACTCATTGCCAGTTATCGCAAACGCTTGATTGCAGTTGTTGCTGCAAAGGGTGGCACAACCAGTTATTAGGTTTAGGGGGCAAGCACTTTTTCACACAGGGCCATGTGGGTTTGGATTTTGTTTTCCCTTCATAATAAAAAAAACCTCATTTAAAAACTGCGTGTTGTGTTTACTAGTGTTATCTTTGATTAATATTTAAATTTGTTTGATGATCTGAAACACTAAAGTGTGACAAACATGCAAAAAAATTAAAAATCAGTAAATAATATACAGTAGTCAACATTTGAAATGGATCAAAACCTTTCTTCAAAGTTGTCCTAAAACCAAAATGCGTTCTTGTCTTAAGACAACTTTCATTAACTTTTTTTGATCCACTTCAAATGTTGACTACTGTGTTTTAGATACAATACAATTTAATTGTATTTTATTATTATTATTATTAGTAGTATTTTCCAGAACAGTTGCAAAAGTTTAACTTTACTGGGATAGGTACAGTATGATCATGATTGCATCTGTATCTAATTTCTAAATAAACATGGTTCCACAGGTCTGCCTGTGTTACAAATATTTTCCCCCTATTTCACCAACAGGAAGACTGTAAATATCCCCTGACATGACGCATCCATACTGATAGAAGACAAGAAATAAAAACAGCTGACATTTCCGTTTGTATTTTCATGTTTCTGAAGATCATGTTGAGCCCAGCGGTGCTTGACTGAGGTGAAAACAGAGAGTGCTGCCGGGGAACATGACTTCTTTTTTTTTTCTTTTTTTCCCCTTGGTCTTGTATCCTATGTCAACTAGGGGCTTTTTTTGCAGGCGTGAGAGTAAATTAGTGCTTTTAAATTACAGAAAAAAAAAACCTTATGGAATTAAACAAAATTTTGCCTTTGGCATCTGCTCTATGTTCAAAACAGGCTGCTTATGAGGAAAGAAAGAGCTGCAGCAGAGTTGTATGGGTTTCCGCACCAATGCTAGCTGATGTATTTTGTTAACTCATATCTGTGACGATAACTTCGCTCAACTTATATAAAAATAAGCTGAATTTTGATTTGAGAATGTGGGTTTAATTTATTGAAAGTACAGACTTGAAATCAATAAAATACAAATGACATTCACACCTTTTGTTACTCCAATAATATGACATATTTCCCTAGAGAAAATAATATTCAATTGGGGGGGTAGGGGTGGGAGTAGGATGGGACTTAATCTTATACATATTTGGGTGTTACAGTACATAATCCAGAATTGCTAGATCTGACTGTGAGTTTGAATTTGATTTTTTTATAACAATTTAAACTAACATTAAAACGAAACCTGAAATATAAAAAATAAAAGCAAATTTAAAATAATACATATTGTAATAGCGTATAAATAATACTAAACACAGCTTCTGTTTCAAATTTATCAATAATTGCTATTATTGCATTAGTTACTGGAATTTAGAAAAGCTGCATTATCCAAAATATAAGCCTAAAATATGCCTGTTGCTTAACATTACCCAATAGCCTTTGCAACCTAGGTGATTTAAGCAAACAAGGAAAGCTGTTTCAGAGGAGGAGCAAGTAATCAAATTTTTAAAGATTACTGACAGTTTTTTTTTTCTTTTATTATAACATGTACTGATGAATCGTGCAGGAGAACTTCTTGTTAAAGACTACAGTGGCTCGTATATCCAATGTACCCGTTTAATTTTCTGCATCATTAAGTATCTTAGTGTGAGTGCAGTCAGCCTGCGGCAATGACCGCACATGTGGTTGTGTTTACTAGCATGTTTATGACCGTATGTAAAACAAAAACTGGATAAATGGTGGACCACTGTGTGTTAATTGCTTAATGATTGAAGTGACCCCAACAAGCCCTTTAACACAGAGAGGGGTCACTTTTAGTTTAGACTCTAACTATGGGAGGCATCAATTGGATTTCCAACTAAATAAACTCTGAAACCGATGCTGTGCTGAGCAGTGAAAATGTCACCTCAGCACACAATTAAGGCGGCAGACCGTTACGTACTGTCTGGGCCAAATTTTATGCTAATTGGTAAATTAAAATCATTTAAGTAGCACTTCAGTGTAAAGCCATTAAGGAATAGTTCACCCAAATTAAAATTTGCTGACAATTTACTAACCCTCGGGCTATCCAAGACATTTTTTTTTTCCTTGAAACAGATTTGGAGAAATGTAGGATTACATCACTTGCTCACCAATAGATCCTCTGCAGTGAATGGGTGCCGTCAGAATGAGAGTCCAAACAGCTGATAAAAACATCACAATAATCCACAAATACTTCACACGACTCCAGTCCATCAATTAACATCTTGATAAGTAGAAAGCTGCGTGTATTAAGCAAATTCATCATTAATCACGATCAGTTTAACTTTAAAACCATTGCTTCCAGCTAAAATATGATTCCTCTATCCATAACTTTGCTTTCTCTTGTGAAATATCTGAATAACGAGATAAAATATGCACATATCCAGAACTGTTTACAAGTGAAAACAGTCCAAACCAGTTCTAAACAAATATGTGGATGGATTTTGATGTAAGAGGACAATAGGGAATGGACTTTTTCGCTGGATGAAGTGTTATTATGGATTCGTATTTAGGTCAGAAGCAATAGTTTAAAGTTAATACACCTTAATGATGGATTTGTTTCTTACAGACACACAGCTTTTTAATTCACAAGACGTTAATTGATGAACTGGAGTGGTGTGGATTACTTGTGATGTTTTTATCAGCTGTTTGGACTCTCATTCTGACGGCACCCATTCACTGCACACTGGTGTGCAAATTATGTAATGCTAAACTCTGACTTTTCAGTGTTAAGGTATCTATAATAATTCATTGCTTCGATTTAAAGACTCGTGCAATAATTCACACCGAGTGTGAATAGGCCTTTACAGTGAAAATGGTCTGAAAATGGTCTAAAATGGACTATTGAAATGAAACTGTTCTGCACAGCTCACAAGGTTAACTAACCCAAAATGTCTTCAGTCATACAATATCAACATTAGACTTTTGAGGAAGACTTTTATTTTTCAATCAATTTGCATGAAGACAGAGCTAACCTTTATTCTTATCAGATTGTCTAGATGTAGGGTGATATTATCCTCTACGGCTCGCTCTTCAATATGTCTCCGTACCTTTACATAAATCTCACCCTTTATCTTGTGGTTCCACACTCTGTCTTAGACAAGACAAGAATAAAGATCCTGACATTATGATTTAAAGGCTGCACATGTTTTAGTTCAAGTTCATTCCTTCTCTTTTTCCCTATCCCTTTTTTAGTTCTTTCATTTCATAAAATCAGTACCTCCTCATACACAGATACTTGGGTAGCACTTTATTTTACAGTCCTGTTCCTCATGTACATACTATGTACTTATTATAGTAATTACAATAACTAGGTACTAACCCTGAACCTACCCCTAAACCTAACTCTACCCCATGTAGTTACTTTATATTACCAGTACTTTCTTAGGTAAGTACACTGTATGTACACTGTAAGTACATGTAAGTACACATACTACAAAATAAAGTGCAACCGAAACTTTATATTACATCAAAATTAGTAAACTTATTACACTGAAAATATAAATTATATATTACCATATTTAATGAATATAAAAATATAAATTATAAATATATAAAATATACATTTATTTTATATGTTTTGTTACATTGAAAATAGGATCATGTATCTTTGTTCATGTGTTTTTAACCCCCAGCATCTCACCACTCAGCAAAACAAGAAACTTACTTGACATAGAAGACAAATTCAAAAGTGGGCATGTTCTTGTTTAGTATTTATAATTTATTTTTGCAAGCCTGACGGAATTTGTGAAGTATAACATATCACATAAAAGTGACAGAAAAAAGGTTGGATATTGTCAACTATTTATTGAAAAGTCACTTGAAGAAGGTTGTAAGCTTGACAACAGAGAGAGCAGCAGCTGTTTCAGTCTAAATAGGTCCCTGTCCCCGTTTAGCTATACATTTTTTTTATTAACCATTTGTCAGACATAATATTTAAAATCATTTACTGTAAAAATCTTTCTGTCACTCTTTCTCACCTTTTTTTGCCCTTTTCGTTTTGTTCTCAGTGTTCCCTCTGCAAATTCCAGGTAATGTATGAGCTTTCTGTCAGACTGCATTAACGTCATAGCGAAGTGCTGCTTACCCCGGACACACCAGACGCCCTGGAGCACATGGAGGCAGTGGACCTTGTTCAGAACAAGTGTGATGCCATGTCAGAATGGGAGAACAGTTCTCGCCTGAGTGCAGCACTGCTGTGAAAGGCTCTAGGTGTTCTAGTGCTTATGTAATATTTGTGTCAGCAATCATTATGTGTTCAAAAAAATGTTATATCCAAAAGTGCAAGTGATAATAATAATAATAATAATAATAAAATAAATAAATAAATACAATTTGATACCTTATTTTTATGATTGATTTCCTACATCTTTTGAAACACGTAATGCATAAAATTTGTGTGGCTTTACCTACTGTAAAAATGATTTTTTGAAGTTGTAAATAAATATAACTGGAGTCCGTTTTACAAAGAAATACACAATTTTACAAAATTTCACATTTAGTTCAACGCGTTACCTGCTTGCTCTTTGTAATTATTTGTAAAATTTAGTAGCTGACTGAAAATTTTTTCTACACAGTTTTTTGTTTGTTTGTTTGTTTGTTTTTTGTCCACTTTATGAGCCAGGAGATGTGACACAATGGTTGCCAGAACTTTACTCTGGAAAATATGAAAACATTTTAAGTTTTACAGATCTTAGATTACAGTGAAAACTATCACATTATATCTATTACAGATTTACTGTACACTGTAAAAAAAAAAAAAAAATCCATAAAATTTATGGTAAAAAAAAAAAAACAGCAGCTGTGGTTGCCAGAATTCTACCGTAAAATATACGGTAGCAATATTTTAGGTTTTACGAATTTAACTTAAATTTACAGTTAAATACCGTAATTTCATTAACTGATATAATGTTAATATACCAACCTATTGAAGTACTGAAATCTGTTTTGTAAGAAGAAGAAACCTGGTTATTTCAAAGAAAAAAAACATGAAATTCAAACAAAATTTGAAATGCAATGCAGGGAATTCTGGGAACGTTAATTTATGGTTTTTCCCTGTAAATTTTACATTCTTTTTCACTTCTAAAAGCGGTATTTCACCGTAAAATTGTCTGAAATGTCTATTACAGTTTTTCACTGTATATATTAGGGGAACTTACCGTTAACCATTTAACAGGTTTTTACCGTAGCCTTTTCACAGTTTTTTACCGTTAAAATCACGGTCATTTTTTACAGTGTAGAGAATAAGGGAACTTAGCTAACCAATTAACAGAACATAAATATATAAATTATTTTATTATTTTCATTATTTTATAAAAAGTAAAAGTGCATATGAATGATTATTTTTACATGAAGAGTATTTTTTTTTTTTTTACTTAACACTTTATTATTAACGTTTACTTTATTATTCACTAATACTTTATTTTAAAATGCTTTACTATCCAATTGTGTTATAAAATTGAACATACATTTGACATATTTTAATAAAAACAGAATCATGCATCTGTATGATTAAGTTTTGAACCCCCAATGTCTCACCAATTTATTACAAAACAATAAGGAACTATTTGACGTAATTGACATGAAATGTGACAGTTCAAAAGTTCAGACTAAATTCATAATATATCTTACCGGGAACTTAGTGTTAACCAATTAAGAGACTTTCATGATTTACCATTTATCCAATTACACTCTTATTTTACAGTGTAAGATTGCTTACATCATCTTAGGAGCACTAGATTGCTAATACCTAATTCTAGATGGCCATTGCAGATTGTACAATGTTGCCCTCTGCAAAAATCATATGTTGTCAAAGTCTTGTAAGGTGCAACAGAGGTGAAATTCTTGTAAGGCTGTACATAAATTACAGATTCAGAGGATACAAAATGTGGATGTGTCAGACCGGCTGATTTCAGGAGGATGTTTTGGTGATGGTTAATGCATTGAGGCAGGCTGATGTAAGGCCCTACACTCAGGGCCGGATTTACGCAGAGGCATTCTAGGCACGTGCCTATGATTGCTCGATCTCTTCAAATACAATGAAGAGATAGCCTATATAATATTTTTGTTATATGGGATATCTACAACAGTAAAAGAACCAAAACCCCATAAGACATTGAGCGGTAACACTTTAGACTACTGTTCTGTCGTTAATGAATAACTACACAGGAACAAATAGCTAATGCACTATTAACATTGTAGTAAACTACATTTAACTAACAAGACACTCTGATTAACGATTTATTAAGTAATAGCACTAAGTTGAAACTGGTAGTTCACTATTAGCTAACCAATAACTACAATTTTTTTTTTTTCATATATCTCCTATATATCTCCTATATTTTTTCATATAACTCCTAAGAACTACTTTATACAGGTTTAATTAACGTGAATTGTGCATAATGAATAATTAATTCTAAAATGAAGATCATGGTAACCCACTAGTAATGTCTCAAGTATTACCAAATCCTTCTAAATTAACTACTAATTACTTGGACCAGTATTCTGAAGTGAAAATCATCATAACTTCCTAATATTGTCTGATGTCATTGTGAGCTTTTGAGATATATGTAAGGTTTTGGATAGTAATGACTCAAGTGTTATTACATCCTTCTGAAGAAACTACTAATTATTTGGATCAGTATTATAAAGTGAAGATCACGGTAACCCACTAGTAATGATTTAAGTGTTACCAAATTGAGCTAAATGAATTACTAACCAGGACCTTACAAAAACCTCAAAATTTTACAATGACTTCAGTAATTACTAGGGAGTTATCATGATCTTCACTTTAGAATACTGATCCAAAAAATGACTAATTCCTTTAGAAGAATTTGGTAATACTTGAGTCATTTCTAGTGGGTTGCCATGACCTTTACTTTAGAATGAATTATACATTATGTATTATTCATATGAATTATCAACCTGTATACAGTAGTTCTTCGTAGTTCTTGGGGAGGTATGAAAAAAAAAAAATAGTTACTGATTGGCTAATAGTGAACTACCACAATCGACTGAGCACTATTACTTACTAATTCATTAATCAGAGTTGCTTGTTAGTTACGAGTGCTAATATTGCATTACTGTGTTATTGTGTAGTTATTCATTAATGATGGAACAGTATTCTAAAGTATTACCCATTGAGGAAATAAATGTAACAAACAATAGGGTAAAAATGTCAAATTATTTCCATGTCTTCCACCTTTTTATGTACGGAAATCATGCTTTCTTTCTCCTGCCAACTCTCATAGCCTCATAGTAGGCTACAGAAACGCACTCGCTCACACACGCAGAGACGCGGACAGAAACATGTTGTCAGAGCTGCGGCTGACCCGCAAATTTATCAATTAAATAGTTTTGCATGACATTTCTCAGTAGCGAGGTTCTTGAAGCAGTTCAACTTAAAGATTCGCTATTAATAGACGCAGCTGCTGCTGCTGAACACTGCAGAGAGACGCACAGATGCAGGTATTCATATGCCCTTAATATCTCTCTCTCCCTCTCTCTCTTTCTAATAACTGCATTTAAGCCTCTGTTATTAGCTCTAAAATGAATGGAATTTTAGAATTTGCAACGGAAGGTTTGGGATGAGGTGTGTAAAAAAATAGCTAGTTCAACACACATGAGATTTCAGGATGGAAACATGACAAATGTCTTGAAACAAATCATCTGAACAATTGATGTGTGATTGTGACTCCAGGCCGTTAAAATTATTAGAGAAATAATGCACTCCCGAAGTGGTTGTGTGGCCACGACACCGCGCCTATTAATGGAATGTTTTTTTCTCAGTTCTCAAACTAATTAAGAACTACATTCGATTTTTATTGACTAACCGCAAGTTCTTATTGCGATAGAAAACACTGTAACGGTTTCCACTGATTAAGAAAAAAAATTGTTTGCTTGGGTGGTAATATTAGGCCTATTATATTACTAGGGAAGGGGTCCCAAAAATTTGTTTTGCCTATGTCATGAAAAGAGGTAAATCCGGCCCTGCCTACACTCCTCGTGTTCAGATCTCACACAGTCCTGGAGAAAGAGCAGGGTCCTCATTCACCACATCCACGTGCACTAGGTCTAGAAGCAGCCACATTATTCAATGCAAATGAGCCCATTAATTCAACAATTTACTGTTGTTCTGGAAGCAACTTTTATGTTCTCTTAAAGGAATAGTTAGTTGAAAAATGAAAATTGCTAAAAAAAATTACTTAACCCCAGGCCATCCAAGATGCAGATTACTTTTTTTTTTCTTCTTCTTCTTATTCAGAACAGATTTTGAAAAAAAAAAAAAAATTGCATTTTAGATAATCTGCTCATCAATTGATCTTCTGCAGTGAATGGGTGCCGTCAGAATAAGAGTCCAGACTTTTATGTTTTTCTTGTCCTTCCCTCTCTCCCTTGCTCTGACTGGACTTTGAGATATTGAGTATGTGTCTGTTGTGTTTTTTTATTTATTTATTTTTTTTCCCTTTTCTTTTCTTTTCTTTTTGGATGTTATGTATGGAAAAAAATAAATAAAAATGTTGATAACAAAAAAAAGAATAAGAGTCCAAACAGCTGATAAAAACATCACAATAATGCACAAGTAATCCACATGACTCCAGTCAATCAATTAATATCCTGTGAAGGGGAAATATGTTTGCTAAAATAGAAAATAAATAAATATGCTAAATGTTTGTAAGAAACAAAACACTTCTGACCTATTTGGACTCTCATTCTGATGGCACCCATTCACTGCAGAGAATCAAATGTTGAGCAAGTTATGTAAATATCTCCAAATATGTCCTGATGAACAAACAAATTCATCTACATCTTGGATGACTTGAGGTGGTGAGTAAATATTCAGCACATTTTCATTTTTGGGTAAACTATTCCTTTAACAGTTACTGACCTTTCCTACCTTAGTAAACAAGCTTTTGCATTTTCTCAAATCCTGGATCTGTGTGTTTGGATAGTTTTAAATTATATTTCCTGAAAATATCCCAAAATACAGACACAATGTTCACACTGGGCACTTAATATAATGACACAAGCTACCTTCATTCATTCATTCATTAATTCATTCATTAAGACTGGCAGCTTTCTTTTGCTCCTGTCATCTTTTCTACACTGGACTCTTTGCAGTTTGGTCATTTTGAAGCTCTCAGGGAGATAATGACAAAGGGGTTGAAATAAATCAATAAATCTCATGTATTTTGTATGACCCTTTGCTGCACAATGTGTATTAACATAATAAAGGTCAGCAGCCCAGCACACTGCCTCAGCCTGTTAGCCATGAGATTTCAGAAACATCTCTCTGAAAACTGGCTTTCCTCCAGGACTCAGATTTTATATAGGAGATCAAGTGGTGACCCAACACAGTATCAAAACTGTTTATCATACAAAATTGAGTTTTAATAATTTTGTGCTCTTGGCAGCCAGTAATTTATAGCACAGAATACACTGTGATCTGCACAAACAATGTTTATCCTCATAAGTGAACCCATATTTAGTGTAATCTGTGTAAAATTGTCTTTTGTAATTCTGTGTTTGAGGACATGTCATACTAGCTGTCCACTTTGACATCTAATTGTATAGTGGAGAAGATTAATTTGTGTCAACAAAACTACCTGCTGAACAGCCATCAACAATAAAAAACAACATTATTTATTTTCCCTTTTAAAAGTTCATAAGGCAATCTATTAAAGGTGCCATAGAATGGAAAACTGTATTTACCTTGGCATAGTTGAATAATAATAGTTGTGTACATGGAAATGACCTACCGTGAGCCTCAAACACCATTGTTTCCTCCTTCTTATGTGAATCTCGTGAATAAAAAAGACCACTGAAAAAATAGGCGAATCAGAACATAACACTTACTGTGATGTAACAGACGGGATCACTAATAGTTACGCCCCCAATATTTTGCATATACATCAGAAATTCTGCAGGTATTGTGAAGAAACAAGCGAGGACAACAGCGAAAATGGCAGATCATGAATGTTATGTTCCAGGATGTGCAGGGGATGTGAAGTGCAGGGATGGGTTGGCGTCTGTATTCATAAAGGCACGGAAAGCAAATAACGCATTCTAATAAAATAACGCCAACCACTAAAGGGACATGATTAGCTCCTTGCTAGCGCTAGCCTGTTAAATTACATAAGATTTCACTTACCACATAAATAGAGTAAGGAGAGATGACTGAGGATGATGGCGAATGATTTACAGATCCTGAGCACCACTGACAAGCATCTGAACTTGTAAAATGCGTGGTAAGTACTGCCGCTCCATAGTATAAACAGAGTTTGTGCGATCGCGAATCTCCAAAGTGAAAGTGAAGCTAAAAAGCGACCGTGCATTTGAAAGCAGTTTCAGTGCCCAGCATATTAATAGCGCCTCCCTGATACCCACATTTTATTTACAGTATAATCACTCAACGATATAACTGCGCGAGAAAGTATTGAAATATATATTTTCCCTGTGTTTCCTTCCTGTAAGTTACTGAAATGAGCCGCACTGTGAAACAGCCAATCAGAGCAGAGCTCAACATTGAGCCACACTGTGAAACAGCCAATCAGAGCAGAGCTCAACATTATTATTCATGACCCTTCCAAATAAGCCAATAACAGACCGTTTCATTCTAGGGAGAAATCCTAGGGTGGTTAACTGCTAACTGTTTCTGGAGAATTTTTGCCCTTATCTAAGCAACATACCTTCTATGTAGATATCAGAGAACAATTTAAAATATTGTATCAATGTCAATGTCAATTTTATTTCTATAGCACAACTAAACACAACAGCAGTTGACCAGAGTGCTTTACACCAATACAAAAGACAGTAGAAATATCAAATTATAAATCATAAAAATAAATGAACACACAGTGCACTACATTTCATCATTGACCATATGCCAGTTCAAACAAGTACGTTTTTAACCCAGATTTAAAAACAGATATAGATGGAGCAAATCTAATACTGGAGGGTAGTGTATTCCACAATCTGGGAGCCGCTAAGTGTTTCCCATCCGTCAGTATTAGGTTTTAAAGGTAAATATACTTGAGTGTTGTCCGCATAGCAGTGTGCAATGTAAGGTTTTATCCTTCATTTATAAATGTTAGCTTTAGGGAACCAAATCGTAGAAATTCGGTTTTGATCTGATTAATTGATATTAATCAAAATTTTCTAATTTATACCTTATTCACGACTCGACCAGCGAGTATTAATACAGTATATTTTAGCAATTCTGCTTATTGTTGATAATAATACAGAATCGATTGGGAAATTTTTGAGCAACAGGTAACACGATCTATGGCAAATAATCTAAGATTTGAAAATCACGGCACCAGACTATTCATTAAAAATGAATCGAGAGTTTATTTACTATTCTAGGATACCATACAAAACAAAACACATACACACACATACACAAGTTATGGCAAGATAAAAGCAGTTTGAAGAAAGTTAAGCTATTCTCTTTTCCTGAGAATAAAGACGACCTTGAGACGTCACAAACAGAAGACTCGGCTATCGTTATCTTTTAAAGATTCATTCAATTCAACTCAGCGAATTACAGATTTGTTTGTTTTACTTGCTTCGAGTTGAGTCGAAGGCTGTCCTTCTCTCTGGGGGGTTGCTGGAGGGAAGTCCTGGACTTTTGCGCTGATGTGTGGTTGTCGCGTGACATCACTCGGGATTCCTCCTTTTGGATTTGATAGCTTCCTGGCAACGCGCAAATGGCAAGTTTGAAGTTCTTACGCGGCGGCTTGGCAAGTTTCTTTGGTCAGACGTGGACAGGGTGTTGAAGTCCTTTGAGAAGATCAGTTAGATGTTTCGCAGCGCGATCAGGGGGGCAACGCCCAAGCTTTCAGCCAAGTTTCCTTGCAGTTTTCACCAGTTGTTCAACCCACCACTTTGCAAAGTTGGGTGTCTGTTTTTATCGGACAGATGTGAGTCCATCCTATTCACTGTCTGATCCAATCACATTGTCTCTGTAGGGCGGAGCCCCGCCCAGCACGACTTATTTTTCGTGCATACATTATCTGCTAATAAATATGTCACATGGAGTAAATATCCTAGCAGATTTCTATAAAGTGTTACAATCATACCTTATGATGCTAAAAGTCAACATTCATCCTTTTCACCTTATTGCAATCAAAATAATGTTTAATTCAGTACCACACATGGGGTATTTGTCATATCGAATACCTATAATTTTACCTACTAAACGGGTTAAGTCATAGATTAAAATATCCTAAGTTCTAATAACCACAGCAAGATAAACAAAACATAAAATGCCACATTCATATATTTTTATTGTCTCTTGAGTATATTGCTTTAATAGCAGCAGTCTTTTCTTAATTGTCCTTTTGAACGAAACTATGTAAATAGAGTTTATTTTGTTGTAAGAGAAAAAAGGCGGCATTCTCCTGGAATGCAGTGAAGAAAAGGGGTTTGTTATGAGGTCATGGGGATGACCGTGCTGTAGGTTTGTTGAGGTCTGGTCAACGTATATCTGTCTTTCCTTGTTGATACCATCATTGAATTATGGTCAAAAGCAGTCAGGGGATTCAGGGAGGGTCTGTGCTGGAGCATGTTCAGATCCCACGTGCTTTGTACTGTCTGTTTATTCAACTTTATTTATGGTAAACTGGTCAGGAACAACATTGAAGATTCTGTTCTTCAAAGGATGGCCAGATGTTCTCCTTCCAGCTTCATGAGATGATAAGGAGAACAGGCAGCAAGCTTAGTCAGATACTTTGGGCGTTTTATTGGTCATTTGTAACTTTTACAACTATTACGATGGAGGGAGGAACTCAGGAATGTTCTGTTAAGATTATGCGTGTGCGTTCTTTTCGACCAGGTTCTACAAGTGGAACGACAACCCATATTTCCTGAAGATAGACCCTAATTGGAGCATATATAACGGAAAAAGAATGGGAGCTAAAATAGATCCCTGTGGAACACCACAAGATAAAACAGCAGCCTCCGACGAATATTCCCCAATATTAACACTGAACTTCCTATTTGAAAGATACGATCTAAACCATTCAAGGGCAGCTCCTTTGATACCAACACAATGGTCCAAGCGAGCAAGTAGTATAGCATGATCTACTGTATCAAAAGCCGCACTCAGATCTAGCAGCATAAGTACGGTACAATCCCCAGAATCGGCAGATATTAACACATCGTTTAGAACCTTCAGGAGTGCAGTCTCTGTTGAGTGATATTTTTTAAAACCTGACTGAAAAAGCTGAAATATCTTATTTTTATCCAGAAAACTCTGCAATTGTTGCAACACTGTCTTCTCTAAAATCTTTGAAATAAAAGGCAAATTAGAAACAGGTCTAAAATTAGCCAAAACATTTAAGTCTAAGTTTGGTTTCTTTAGTAACGGCCGAATTATAGCATGTTTTAAACCTTCCGGTACTGTGCATGTTCCCAGACATCGATTTATTATGTTTAAAAGATAGGGCCCCACTGCATCGAAAACTTGTTTCAAAAGAAATGGAGGAATGGCATCCATTAAGGAGCCTGACAGCTTTAATTGACCCACTATTTCTTGAAGATGGGAGAGAGAAATAGGTTCAAATTGCTGACACTCCGCTTTACAAACTGTAGATATAGAAGGATCAACAGAGGACAAGGTATCCCCAATCTAATGTCACTGATCTTATTCACAAACAATGTAAGAAAATCATCACACAGAGTCTTTGATACAGCAGAATACTCATAAACACATGGATTGATAGCGTTAAAAACAGTAAAAAGAGTTATTGGTCTATGATAATTTTTAGTAATAAGTTTTGTAAAATAACTTGATCTTGCTGCTCTCAAAGCCTTTTGGTATTTTAACAATGAATCCCTCAATATTTCAAAAGAGACCTGGAGCTTATCTTTCTTCCATCTACGCTCTGCTCTTCTGCAAGACTGCCTCAAGGTGCGAATGTTGTCATCAATCCATGGGTCAACTCTTGGTTTAGGTTTTAAGGTCTTTACAGGAGCCACTGTGTTTAAAACATTCACACATGTAGAATTAAACTCAGACAAAAGCTCCTCTGCACTTAATTCACACTTGTTTGCATCCATAGTTTGCATAGTATCACAAAAAGCTGATGAAAAAACTATATTAGTAGCAGAGTTAATCATGATTTACGGACCTGCTTTTTGAGTTGCAAAAAGTTTGATGATATAGGAATAGAAAACATAACACATTTATGATCAGAAAACCCATTGTCCACTATCTCCAGATCATAAAGAGAAATTCCATATGATAACACAAGATGACCACTCTGATGGGTAGGAACAT